>NC_135386.1:13109539-13420141 GCF_049243985.1 Paroedura picta
GTTGGGAAACTCTTGACCATTCAGGGATGGAGACTGGGGAGGACAGGGGCCCCAGTGAGGTACAATGCCATCAAGCCCACCCTCCATAGTATCAATTTTCTCTTGGGGAACTGATCTCTGTAGACTGGAGATGAGCTGTATTCCAGGGAATCCTCAGACCCCACCTGGATGCTGGCATTCCCAGAAGTGGCCAAGGACAGTATGGTTGTCTAGATCTATCATCTTTGCTAGGTGTGGGCTCCTCTATTTGCGTATGCCATTTGGCTACACTGTTTATTTGATTCACATACAACCTGTCTGCTCTGGAACAAATATTTTATGCTTACATTTCTAGCATTATTGAAACCACTGAAGAAGGCCCTCTGGGCTTGAATTGCATTTGATCTAGTGGTTATTTTGTGAAACCAGTGAAACCAGTGTTTTGGACTTAGTTACTGGATCTGCAATTTAGCTGTGTTGCGGTATGTAATGTACCACCTGCTACTTTGAGGTTTTTTTATCAATGTTTTTAATCGATATTGGACTGTGAACTTGGTAATAAAATGGTGTATCTTGAAGTGGCATGATCGTGCAGAATATGGTTGGGAAGCAAAGCTGTGGACACACTCACCCAGGGCCCCTCCCCTTCTTACTCCTTCCAGACCCATCATTGGCTGTTAGGGGAGGGGAATCAGGTCACGATGACCCTATATGGTCATATTGCGTAATAAATATTTAACAAATTAGAAAAAAATTAAATTAACTCCACCCATTCAGGGAACCCTTCCAGGTCTGCCAAGAAACCCCAGGGCTGTAAAAAAACAAACAAACAAAAACCAGGCTTTAATGAAGACTGCCAGTGAGGGGGAGTTCACCACCTCCAATAGGCTTCCTAAGGAGGTGGTGAACTCCCCCTCACTGGCAGTCTTCAAGCAAAGGTTGGATACACACTTTTCTTGGATGCTTTAGGATGCTTAGGGCTGATCCTGCGTTGAGCAGGGGGTTGATGGCCTGTATGGCCCCTTCCAACTCTATGATTATATGATTCTATGATTCTATGAAACCCTGCTTGAGAAAGCCTGTTCTATATGTTGGGGCCTGAATCTACCTGGATCCTTTTGACACAAATTAAACTGAACCATTAGTCTGTCATCATTGTCCATGCTTAGATCCACCCTGGAGGTCTTTTGTATCACTTCCAACCAAATCCTAATAATTGCAGATAGCAGAGACTGAACTTGGGACATCCTGCATGCAAAGTAGGTACTGCAAAGCTGAGCCACAGCCCTTATACCCAGCCAGCTAGCCGATAGAGTGAGGTTATGTGATCACACATCATGTGAAAGGACTTGTAGATATGTACATGCTGTCAAGTCGCAACCAACTTACAGTGAGCTGAAAGCCAGTGTAAAGCAGAGGTGCCTGGTCATTAACTTCCCTGGCAGAGTCTTCTTCACTGGCCCACCATCCAAGTTCTGGACCTGCTTAGCTTCTAAGATCTGACAAGACTGGACAATGCCATGCTGGTAGCATCAGATTTCATACCAGAAGGGGATGTTTGCTGGGTGGGAAAGATGCCTCTTCCTTTAAAACTTGTAAACTTGACCATTCTGGAAAAGGAAAGGTTAGATCTTGGTTTTTCCACTTGTCTCCGGCACCATCAGTATCATCTGACGTCATGAAGATCAATGCCCAGGAGACCACAATAGGCTTAGAAGAATTGACAGCAGATGAAATACAAGATGAGGGAATGCTGAATAATAAAGGAGCCCATATTTTACAGTCTGATGTAGGAAAATGTTAAATGTTACAGAGATAGCAAAGCTCCTGGTACCTAGCTTCCAACCAACCTCTGATAGCCACTCTGCCTCTGCTAGCAAATTTCATGAATTCATTTGGGGGCTAGCCTTAGACCCCTTGAGCAGCATCAATGGAATCCTGAATTGCTTGGTGGGTTGGTGGAGGTTAGGATGGGAGCTCAGTTTTGAGATAAAAAGATGGAATAAATGCTGGTGGAATTGGAAACATTTATCTTTATTGACCCCCCCCCAATTCTCATCTGTTCATAGACCTTTTGCGGGACTTGGCATATGCCTCTTTCTATTGAATTTATTATTGAAGCTGAAGCCACAGCAACCATGCAAAGTGTCCTCTTTCAATCAAAACAGCCAGTGATCAGAGCTTTGGATTTAGATCATAGAATCATAGAATTCTAGAATAATAGAGTTGGAAGGGACATCTTGGGTCATCTAGTCCAGGGGTAGTCAACCTGTGGTCCTCCAGATGTTCACGGACTACAATTCCCATGAGCCCCTGCCAGCAAATGCTGGCAGGGGTTCATGGGAATTGTAGTCCATGAACATCTGGAGGACCACAGGTTGATTAAAGGTAAAGGTAAAGGTATCCCCTGTGCAAGCACCGAGTTATGTCTGACCCTTGGGGTGACGCCCTCCAGCGTTTTCTTGGCAGACTCAATACGGGGTGGTTTGCCAGTGCCTTCCCCAGTCATTACCGTTTACCCCCCAGCAAGCTGGGTACTCATTTTACCGACCTCGGAAGGATGGAAGGCTGAGTCAACCTTGAGCCGGCTGCTGGGATTGAACTCCCAGCCTCATGGGCAAAGCTGTCAGACGGCTGCCTTACCACTCTGCGCCACAAGAGGCTCTGGTTGATTACCCCTGATCTAATCCAACCCCCTGCACTGTGCAGGACACTCACAACCCTCTTGCTCATCCACTGAAACCTGCCACTCCCTTGAACCTTCATAGAATCAGCCTCTCCGTCAGATGGCCATCCGGCCTCTGTTTAAAAATTTCCAAAGATGGAGAATCCACCACCTCCCGAGGAAGCCTGTTCCACTGAGAAACCACTCTAACTGTCAGGAACTTCTTCCGGATCTTTAGACAGAATCATGTATGTTTCTACTATGTGGTCCTTTATTCGGTTCAGTCTCACACCTACGCACTAAGCACACTTGTAAGCTCTTCATAACACATTGATTGCATGAAATATCTCACAATGCTGTGAAAGACACAGCAACTTGGCATTACAGCATAGCATATGTTCTTATTGTATATTTAAAATATCAATATGTGTTACTCTTTTAAGGAACAATGAAGGCATATACGTCAATTTCCCACATCATTTCCCACATATTATTGATTCTGACTAGGTTTTTCACACTACTATTAATTTTAAATTTGTTTTCCTCACACCGTTTCCTCATCTTTTCCATACCACCCAGATGTTCAGTTAACTTGTGTAGTTCCTTTGCAGGTGATCCAGACCCTTAGACAGTTTGGTTGCCTTTTAGAATCATAGAGTTTGAAGGGGCCATCCAGGCCATCTGGTCTCACCCCCTCCTCAATGCAGGATCAGCCTCAGGCATCCAGGAGAAGGGTCTGTCCATAGAATCATAAATTCCTAAAGTGGGAAGGAGCCATACAGGCCATCTGGTCTCACCCCCTCCTCAATGCAGGATCAGCCTAAAGCATTCGGGAGAAGGATCTGTCCATAGAATCATAGAATCCTAGAGTTGGGAGGAGTCAGACAGGCCATCTAACTAAAGCATCCAGGATAGGCATCTGTCCAGCTACTGCTTGAAGACCGCCAGTGAGGCGGGAACTAATCACCTCTTTAGGCAGCACACAGAATTCCAAATGCACACTCACACAGACCTATGTGATAGTATTATGTCATTTTTAGTCCTTTCCTTAACGACCCCTAACACAGAGCACTGCCATGGACGAAGTTGACAGCTACACTGAGCTGTCCACCATACCCTCGTTCTTTGCCAGCCACTGCCAATTAACACCCCATTGGCATATCTTTCAAGCTGAACATATGAAACTACCTTCTATGGAATCAGATCATCTTGTCTATCAAGCTCCGTCTTGCCCACGCTGACTGACAGTGAATCTTGGGGGTCTCAGCCTCTACCTCATTCGTTTAACTTTAATTGAACCCGGGATCTTCTACCAATGACATTCTACCAGTGATCCATGACCCATCAGAGTTTCTCTAATAGGGTTTTCTTGCACACTATACCCACTGTACCTCCCACCCCATCTCAGAGGGAGGGCTCATCAGATAACTATGACTATACTAACTGGGTAGCAGTGTGCTATTAGGTAAAGGTAAAGGTATCCCCTGTGCAAGCACCAAGTCATGTCTGACCCTTGGTGTGACGCCCTCCAGCAGTCATGGCAGACTCAATACAGGGTAGTTTGCCAGTGCCTTCCCCAGTCATTACCGTTTACCCCCCAGCAAGCTGGGTACTCATTTTACCGACCTCGGAAGGATGGAAGGCTGAGTCAACCTTGAGCCGGCTGCTGGGATCGAACTCCCAGCCTCACAGGCAAAGCTTTCAGACGGGTGCCTTACCACTCTGCGCCACAAGAGGCTCATTAGTGTGCTATTACTTTAACTAATTTTCACTATATGATGGTAGGTAAATTTCCTCCCGGCCAGGTTGGATTCTGGAGATTTTTGGTGGAGGGGATCACTTGGGCATGAAATTGGGGTCTCTGTGGGTGGGCAGGTAGTTGTGAGTTCCTACATTGTGCAAGGTGTTGGACTAGATGACCCTGGTGGTCCCTTCCAACTGGATCATTCTATGATTCTATGAATGTATTTTATAGACATTTTAAATGCATTTATTATATGGTTTTATTTACATTGCTGTGACATGCCCTGAGATGACTGGTTCAAGACTGCCTATTAATGTAAATAAATATATATTAAAAAAAATATATCCTGAAATCTTACTGAGGTGTACTTCTGGCTAGGAGTTAAATTACTGATATAGAAAATTTAATTAGATGTTTGGGGAAAGATTCAAGTGGGTGTCCATGTCTTTCTGAAGCAGCACAACAAAATCTGAGTCCAATGACACCTTGAAAACCAACAAAAAATTATTCAAGGTGTGACCTTTCTAGCAAATAATTATCATACTGCATATTTGGACTTATGACGCTGTTTACTAATTTGCTACTAATCTACTTTCTTCTTATATCTACTTATGATCCCCTTTCCATTGTCTGAGGGAGGGTGCCTCCACACGAAAGTTCACACTTTGAATAAATCTTTGTTGGTCTTAAAGGTGCCTCTGGACTCACATTTAGATGTTTAAAGATTCTTAAGTGCATGACTGAGTCATCTAGAACACTGTAGTTACACCTGAATGCTTTTCTAATACCATTTTACGTCCACTCCCCTTGCAACCTACCGTCCCTTGTCTGTGATATCAAGGACTCCAGAAGGAAAATACAGAAGGTCCAATGAATGCTAGATTCTAAGCCTGAAAACACCCTCTGCAAGAGATCTTCAGCATCTCCAGCACAGATTTCTGCCTTCTGGGATCACTACTTGGCTACCAACCACCCCTGCCCCAAAGAGTGATTCAAATGAGGGATTTTCTGCCAGAGGATGTAGTAATAGCTACATAAACAACGTTAAAAGGGGATTAGATTAACTGAAGATAAGTCCATCTAGGACTATTAGACATGGTATCTGCAGCCCCCATATTCAGAGGCATTAAACCAAAGCCTGTTTGTTAATGGTCCATCATCCTCTTGGAGAGGATTATCAAACAGAATGCCTCAGGGATCTCTCCTAGGCCCTGTGTTGTTCAATATATTCATAAATTATTTGGATGAAGGAGTAGAGGGGGTGCTAATTAAATCTGCAGATGATACTAAACTGGGAGGGGTAGCAAAAACACCAGAAGCCAGAATCAGGATACAGGATGATCTCAACAGGCTACGAAACTGGGCTAAAAGGAATTTCAACAATGCACCTAGGGAGGGCCTTCCAGTTCTCCAAGACTGAAGTCCCCCAACAACAAAGTCTGTCAATGTTGCCATTTCCTGCAGGGGGAATTGATCTCTGTCATGCGAAAATCAGTTGTCATTCTGCGAGAACTCCAGCCTCCACCTGGTAGTTGGCCACCCCAAGTCAGTAAGAAATGTTGATGCAGAGATCGCCGCGAACCATGCGTCTCCTGACAAGGGGAGCAAAAACAAGACTGTGCAAGGGTATATAACTTATAAACACAATGCTTCAAGGTCAATTGGATAGCATTCATCATATTAAACTGGAGCTAGTGCCCCGAAACAAGATCTTCCTGAGCACAGCAGCCACAATAAAGGCAAACAGAGCCCTCCCATTTTAAAGTGTCATTTGGAAAGACAGGAAGAAAGCAAAACTATTAGCCCTTTGGATCTTGGAAAGATGCAGTCACGAATCAATGGAAGATGTAATTGTGGGCTGATGTTCCTTGAAAGGGGTGGGTGTGGAGGGAATGAAAATATCCATCAAGAGAGAGAGAGAGAGAGAGAGAGAGAGAGAGAGAGAGAGAGAGAGAGAGAGAGAGAGAGCTCAGCACTCAGGAGAGAAGGCACACCTCCTGTACAGATGGCTGTCACTAGGAAATACAGTCTGATGTCATCGCTGGGGGCCTGTTTGCATGCTGGGCTTCCAGCGTCCTCGGATCGGAGCAGAATTGTTCGCGATTTAAACAGGGCCAGTCAAGGACATTAATGGCTGTGGGTAAAATTAAATCAGATGGGAAAGCGGGAAGACTCAAGGCCTGGAGGCTGTGTGGGGTGTGGGAGGACAAGGATATAACCTCCCTTCATAAATAATGAAGTTTGAAAAGGGACCTCGTTGGGACAGTTTAATCTGCAAACAGCCAAGTTCAAACAGGGTTCTGCTGCAGCCTGCTCGGCACATTGCAAGTGCCCCGGGCTTTCCGTGGATTTCCAGCTGCTTTTGAGGGACTGGAATCCAAAGGGTTGTGTGGAATGCACGTGGCATCTCAACCCATTTCCCTTCCCCGGGCCAGATGAAGGTGAGCCAAGGTTCTGCAAAATCCAGGAACAACCTTGATTTAGTGAGTTTCGAATCTGGTTCTACAGAAAGTATGCAAAGGATTTTGGATGCTGCAAGTACCTGTGATTTTCTGCCTACCTGTGGCAGGTCAGTGGATTGCCTTTGGCCACAAATTCTCCACCTTCGAGAAACTGAGGAGAAAAAAGGGCCAGAAAGCGGCTTCCATATTAATGCTCGAGGAATTTCTGAATTCTTTCTCCCAAGATTAGAGGAAATTCCTGGAATGTTGCCTGAAAGTGGCAACATGAGGTACCCCGCTACTCACCTCTCTCCAGTCTGATGAAACACCATTGACAACAACTCTTTGAGTGCGTTTCTCTAACCAATTACCTATCCATTTAACTATCTGAAAATCCAGATTGCAGTCCTTCAACATATCCATCAGAACATCATGGGGAAACTTGTCAAAAGCTTTACTAAAATCCAAGTAAATGACATCAACAAAATTTCCCCGATCCAGCAAACCTGTTACTTGGTCAAAAAAGGAAACCAGGTTGGTCTGGCAGGTCCTGTTGGAGACAAATCCATGCTGACTTCCTTGGATCACCAAATTGTCCTCCAGATGTTTGCAGATCGCTCCCTTTAATATCTGCTCCATTATCTTCCCCACAACAAAGGTCAGACTCACTGGTCTGTAGTTTCCCGGGTCATCCTTCCTCCCTTTTTTGAAGATCGGAATAACGTTTTCTCTCTTCCAGTCCTCCGGGACATCTCCAGTCCTTAAAGAGGTTCCGAAGATGATGGACAAGGGCTGTGCAAGTTCTCTGGAAAGTTCTTTGACCATTCTCGGGTGCATGTCATCTGGTCCAGGGGATTTGAACTCATCCAGTGCAGCTAAATGCCTCTCGACAACCTCTCTATCCATGTTAACCTGCCACCCAGACACTATCCTTTGGCTACGGCCATCTCTAGATGTGCCTAAACACAAAGAGCCTCTTGTGGCGCAGAGTGGTAAGGCAGCCGTCTGAAAGCTTTGCCCATGAGGCTGGGAGTTCAATCCCAGCAGCCGGCTCAAGGTTGACTCAGCCTTCCATCCTTCCGAGGTCGGTAAAATGAGTACCCAGCTTGCTGGAGGGTAAACGGTCATGACTGGGGAAGGCACTGGCAAACCACCCCGTATTGAGTCTGCCATGAAAACGCTAGAGGGCATCACCGCAAGGGTCAGACATGACTCGGTGCTTGCACAGGGGATACCTTTATCTTTACCTTTAAACACTTTGACCTGTGGGAAAAAACAGATGTAAAATAGGCACTAAGCCTTTCTGCTTTCTTCCGTTAGAGTTTGTCCATCCGCACCCAACAGTGGGCCTATTGCCTCCTTTACTTTACGTTTGCTCCTCACATAACTGAAAAATCTTTTCTTGTTACAATGGGCTTCCCTGGCCAATCTTAGCTCACTCTCAGCTTTGGCCTTTCTGATGATTGATCTACAGTGCCTAGTAACCTGTAGGTACTCTTCTTTAGAGCCCTGTCCTTCCCTCCATTTCCTGAACATTTTCCTTTTCTTTCTTAGTTCCTCTTGAAGTTCTCTGTTCATCCAAATAGGCTTCTTAGTGCTCCTGCGGTGTTTTCATCTTTCTGGGATAGTCATTGATTGAGCATGCAATAGCTCTTGTTCACCCTTCACATGCTCCCTTCCCTTCCAGCATTCTTGTCCATGGTATGACACTCATCATGTCTCTGAGTTTATTAAAGTTTGCCCTACGAAAATCCAACATCCGCGTCTGGCTACAAGCTTCCTTGGCTCCCCATCTAATTCCAGCTCAAAAGGCACTCCTGTGAGTCAACTTCCTGTCAAATGATCTCCTTGTGTCCTGATTGGCTCAACAGAAGACTTCCTGCTTTTTGAGTGTGCTTCCTCTCTGCAGAACAGCAGTCACAGAAGAATGACTACAGACAACAGGTAGCAAGTTAGTTCTCTCTCTCTCTCTCTTTTTATACATAGAATCATCTGTAAACAGCCCGTGGCGCCACGGGCGCCACGGACTGTATAAAGGAGTAAGGGGTAGTGGGGAGGAGTTAGGGCGGGACCGGTCCGGGATAAAAACTCGGGGGGGGCAATCAGGAGCCGCGAAGCGGCTCCTGATTGGCCCCTCCGAGTGTCAATCCCGCCCCAAGCAGACAATGGGGAGCCGCGCGAAGCGCGGCTCCCCATTGCCTGCTTCACTCGCTCGGAAAATGGCGGCCCGCCTGGTGAGAGCCTCGGCTGGGGGGTGGGCCGGGAAGCCTTCTCTCGGCCGGCGGAGCGGCCTCGCAGCGTTGTGGACGCTGCGAGCCCGCTCCGCCGGCCGAGAGAAGGCTCCAGAGAGCCTCGGGGGGTGGATGGGTGGGGGGGGGGAAGGGAAGCCTTCTGCCGCCGGCTGCAGCGGGCTCACAGCGTCGTTGACAGAAAAAAAAACCCTGTAGGAGCCTTTCGCAGATCCAAGCAGCAGAAAACAAAACCCTGAAGGAGCCTTTCCCAGCTCCAGGCAGCAGAAAAAAAAAACCCTGAAGGAGCTCCAAGCCGGCACGCCCACGAGAGGCAGCAGAAAAAAAAACCCTGTAGGAGCCTTTCACAGCTCCAAGCAGCAGAAAAAAAAACCCTGTAGGAGCCTTTCCCAGCTCCAAGCAGCAGAAAACAAAACCCTGAAGGAGCCTTTCCCAGCTCCAAGCAGCAGAAAACAAAACCCCTGTAGGAGCTCCAAGCCAGCACGCCCACGAGAGGCAGCAGAAAAAAAAAAACCCTGTAGGAGCCTTTCCCAGCTCCAAGCAGCAGAAAACAAAACCCTGAAGGAGCCTTTCCCAGCTCCAAGCAGCAGAAAAAAAAAACCCTGAAGGAGCTCCAAGCCGGCACGCCCACGAGAGGCAGCAGAAAAAAAAACCCTGTAGGAGCCTTTCCCAGCTCCAGGCAGCAGAAAAAAAAAACCCTGTAGGAGCTCCAAGCCGGCACGCCCACGAGAGGCAGCAGAAAACAAAACCCTGTAGGAGCCTTTCCCAGCTCCAGGCAGCAGAAAAAAAAAACCCTGAAGGAGCTCCAAGCCGGCACGCCCACGAGAGGCAGCAGAAAAAAAAAACCCTGTAGGAGCCTTTCACAGCTCCAAGCAGCAGAAAAAAAAACCCTGTAGGAGCCTTTCCCAGCTCCAAGCAGCAGAAAACAAAACCCTGAAGGAGCCTTTCCCAGCTCCAAGCAGCAGAAAAAAAAAACCCTGTAGGAGCTCCAAGCCAGCACGCCCACGAGAGGCAGCAGAAAAAAAAAACCCTGTAGGAGCCTTTCACAGCTCCAAGCAGCAGAAAAAAAAACCCCTGTAGGAGCCTTTCCCAGCTCCAAGCAGCAGAAAAAAAAACCCTGTAGGAGCCTTTCCCAGCTCCAAGCAGCAGAAAAAAAACCCCTGTAGGAGCCTTTCGCAGATCCAAGCAGCAGAAAACAAAACCCTGTAGGAGCCTTTCCCAGCTCCAAGCAGCAGAAAAAAAAACCCTGTAGGAGCCTTTCGCAGATCCAAGCAGCAGAAAACAAAACCCAGAAGGAGCCTTTCCCAGCTCCAAGCAGCAGAAAAAAAAACCCTGTAGGAGCCTTTCGCAGATCCAAGCAGCAGAAAACAAAACCCTGAAGGAGCCTTTCCCAGCTCCAAGCAGCAGAAAAAAAAACCCTGTAGGAGCCTTTCGCAGATCCAAGCAGCAGAAAACAAAACCCTGAAGGAGCCTTTCCCAGCTCCAAGCAGCAGAAAAAAAAAACCCTGTAGGAGCTCCAAGCCGGCACGCCCACGAGAGCTAGCAGAAAAAAAAAACCCTGTAGGAGCCTTTCCCAGCTCCAAGCAGCAGAAAAAAAAACCCTGTAGGAGCCTTTCGCAGATCCAAGCAGCAGAAAACAAAACCCTGAAGGAGCCTTTCCCAGCTCCAAGCAGCAGAAAAAAAAACCCTGTAGGAGCCTTTCGCAGATCCAAGCAGCAGAAAACAAAACCCTGAAGGAGCCTTTCCCAGCTCCAAGCAGCAGAAAAAAAAAACCCTGTAGGAGCTCCAAGCCAGCACGCCCACGAGAGGCAGCAGAAAAAAATTAACCCTGTAGGAGCCTTTCGCAGCTCCAAGCAGCAGGAAAAAAAACCCTGTAGGAGCCTTTCGCAGCTCCCAGCAGAAAAAAAAAAAAAACCCTGTAGGAGCTCCAAGCCTTTCGCAGATCCAAGCAGCAGAAAACAAAACCCTGAAGGAGCCTTTCCCAGCTCCAAGCAGCAGAAAAAAAAACCCTGTAGGAGCTCCAAGCCAGCACGCCCACGAGAGCTAGCAGAAAAAAATTAACCCTGTAGGAGCCTTTCGCAGCTCCAAGCAGAAGAAAAAAATTAACCCTGTAGGTGCCTTTCGCAGCTCCAAGCAGCAGGGGAAAAAAACCCTGTAGGAGCCATTCGCAGCTCCAAGCCGGCACGCCCACGAGAGCTAGCAGAAAAACAAACAAACCCTGTAGGAGCCTTTCACAGCTCCAAGCAGCAGAAAAAAAAAAACCTTTAGGAGCCTTTCCCAGCTCCAAGCAGCAGAAAAAAATTAACCCTGTAGGAGCCTTTCGCAGCTCCAAGCCGGCGCTCCCACGAGAGCTAGCAGAAAAAAAAAAAACCCTGTAGGAGCCTTTCGCAACTCCAAGCAGCAGAAAAAAATTAACCCTGTAGGAGCCTTTCGCAGCTCCAAGCCGGCGCGCCCACGAGAGGCAGCAGAAAAAAAAAACCCTGGAGGAGCCTGTCGCCGCTTCAAGCCGGCGCCCTGGGAGCCCCGGCAGCCGCCCACAGCGCTGCTGCTGGCGGCTCCCTGCCCTCATGGCCCCAGAACACAATGGAGCCGCCGGGAAAGCCGCAGAAGAACAAAAAAATGCAGAGGAGCCGCCGCAGCCCAGCGCACCACACCTGGTGCTCCTCGGCAAAAACTACGAGACGCCGAGGAGCCGCCGCCCGCCTCCTCTTTCAGGTAGCCTGTCCCTTGCTCTGTCCCTCACCTGCCGCTCGCTCTGGTCCCCACCTGCTAGCGCCCATTGTCTTCTTCATACAATGGGCTTTTTTACTAGTATAAAATAATAGAGTTGGAAGGGACCTCTTGGGTCATCTATTCCAACCCCCTGCACCATGCAGGACACTGACAACCCTATCGCTGATCTACTGTCACCTGCCACCCCTTTGCCTTCAAAGAATCAGCCTGTCAGATCGCTATCTAGCCTCTGTTTAAAAATCTGCAAAGATGGAGAATTCACCACCTCCCGAGGAAGCCTGTTCCACGGAGAAACCGCTCCAACTGTCCAGATGTTTAGACGAAATTTCTTTTGCATTAATTTCATCCCATTGGATCTGGTCCGTCCTTCTGGGGCAAGAGAGAACAACTCTCCTCCATAGTTGTTTCTCTTCTTAATAAAACTATTTTACTCTTTAAGCAGCCTGGCTTCACATATTCATACTCTGCTGACACTCTTTGGACTGCAAATACATTGCTCATGTTCACAGGGCCAATCAGGCAATGTAAATTCTAGTAAGCATACCAAGATGTGTGAGGCTACCAGATGTGCAGGTGCAAAAACCCCACATATACGCGACTTGTGACTGACTGTATGGTATCTACACATGATGACCCTAGAGCACATGACTTCCCAGCAGTCTGGCAAACCTGCATGGGACCCTTGTAGGCTTTACTATGTGCGGTACGTACTATTTGGAGTTGTAGGCATTACCATTTTTGTTCCCTGCTCCCCGTATTTCCTATGAAGAGAGCAGGCGAGGTCTTGATATACAGCATCTTTATTTTTGGCCAAAGCACAGAGCTGGACGCACACCTCACAGCAAGCTGCTCCGAGAGAGCCGTGCCTCCTCTTTGGTTACAAAGCATTTTATAAGTATGATTATGTAAGAGCCTTTGCACACGCCCAGTTCACATTTCTTTGTCTCCTCTAGGAGCCATGTGCATGCCCAGTTCATATCCCTTAGTCTCCATTATGTGACTCTCGCAACTACTGCTAATGGCAGCTCACTCATGAGATGTGAGAACTCTCATGCATGGCGGTTTTCTCATGAGACCTGGCTCCCGCGAGACTTGCAAAACGTTGTGTTAAGTCCTCCCTTCTTAGTTTTAGTGCAGATTTCTTTCTGTGGGTGGGGAGCCCAATGAGACGCATTCAGCACACTCCTTTGGGATGGCCTTGGGTACTATTAGTCTGGCTGTCCCTTCTGCTGAACCCCCCACCCCCCCGGCCTGGCCCGATGGTAGCTTCATTCAGTATGCAGCCAGTTGGGTCCCTTCAATCACAGCAGTGATGAGGCATATAAAACATGGAATATACCAGCTGGGGCACATCCAGAAATAAGCAACATCTTCTTCCACCAAGCTCCACTAAACAAATCACTCTACCATCCCATATCAAACATACTTTTCCATTTTTTGGACAGGTACATGGGCCAGCTTTCTAATTTTTGTGGCAAGGTCTTTGACAACCTGGCCATGATCAATTTGCAGACAACAATTGGTTTGTTTAAAATTTTTGGCAGACTGTACTTTCTTCCACCAGCAAATTGTCTAAAGCGATGCGGTTCTGATATATACGTGTGTGCATTTGTGTTCTATGTTGCTAAATGGTCTAAAGCACTGGCTGTTTGATTGGTTATGACTTCTAATACAGCTTGCAAGTCGATTATTCAATTAAGCATATAGGTAGGTAGGTAGGTAGGTAGGTAGGTAGGTAGGTAGGTAGATAGATAGATAGATAGATAGATAGATAGATAGATAGATAGATAGATAGATAGATAGATAGATCCGATATCCCTAGGTACCTTGTAGCCAATCTTTGATTCATTGTGGGGCCATTCATTTCCTTTACAGTTGTGAGTCCCACCTGACATAGGTTTTTGGATAACTCTCCTTTTACGACTTACGGAGTTATCATCATGTAGGGGGACTTCCACATATTGCTCGACCTCAGGTTTTAACAAGAAAAAGAAGGGGACAATAACTCCTGGGTAACAACAACCTGTCCAGTTAACTGGTAAAATAGTGTAGGCCCTTTTCCCCCAAATCCAATAATGTCCCTTTAAAATTTAATTCTGTCGAGTCAAAAGGGATGCATCTCCATTATGATCAGCCTTGTGTCTTTGTCTCCTAACGGTAAGGTGACCAGATTGTCCCACTTTTGGAGGGACATCTGGGGGTACCTGGCAAATTGTACCAATGTTAAAATCTGGTCACCTTACCTAAAGGACCTGTATAGGATATTTTTTTTTTGTAAAGTAGATCTCCATAGCTTTTCACTGGGCCTCCATTCACATTGATTACCCACCTTGTTCCCGACATTATCTTAGGTGTCATTGTTTTGGGACCATTAAGAATTAAATCCTGAAACCTGGGTCCCATTTGTATCACAACAACTCCAGTTGAAACAATTTGGAATCAGCATCCCCGTACACTGGTTAAATCTTTGGCACTGTAAAACTGACCAATAATACAAGCCATGTCCTTTTTCTTCTGAAACTTATCGTCCACATGTATTCTCCCATAAGGACTCCTCCTGGGGCTGTTTGATTTTACATGGTTGGCTCCTGGCCCCATTCTCAAACGGAAACCTACTAATCTGCCCATTGCAGAGACTCCACTTAAATGCATACTGTGAGCAATTTTTAGGGGTATAGACCCCTGTCTCACACCACTGCAGTGTCCATTTGCAAGTACTCTCTCCCAAATATTTCCTCTTTCCATGATTTCTCATACAATACGTTTCATTTATCCCTGCTCTTGATCCATTTCTCCTCTTCATCCCATTCCTTCTGGGGTATTTTTCCCCTCTCCTCCTGAAACTCCATCCTCCCTGAAACTTCCAGGTATGTACCAACCCAGAGCTGGCAACCATTGCCGGATCCAAGCCACTGTTTATGAAGACCATGGCTTCACTACTCAGAATTCCAAACAGAGAGAAGCGGATTCCCATTCTGATGGAAATTATGGGCCACCGTTGGCAAATGGTCTGTGGCCAAACCATTCATTGTGGCCATCATAAAGCCATTGCCAGAAGGAATTCATGTGATACTGTAACTCCAGGAACTCAGTTCTCTGAAAATAAAACGGCCAATTCAGGAAGTGACACAAAAATATCAGCAATTATCAGGCACATGTTCCTTGAGACAGAAGCACAAACTACCTGACAGATATCCTGTTAAAAACTCCCTCAAAAACTGAGTGGAAATGTTGTTAATAATTATTTGGCATTAATTTGTCATGCCATAATTATCCCATTAAATCCAAATTAAACCCTCCACTTGCACACTTCATTGAAAGTGCGAACATAACAATTAAAGAAAGGAGGGAGGGAGGGAGAGGAAGGATGGTAATTGCACTCAGAACTTCCTGTCGAAAGATCAGGTTTGTGTGTGTGTGTTTTGTCAGAGTGTGAGGAGGAGGCAATTAATTTCATTTATATGTTAAAAAGATTAACCCAAAGCCTAATTCAGGCAATAAAACAAAAGGGCAGGTGATGGAGGCCAAAGAAAAGGAGTGTTTGTTTGCGTTCCTGTATATCGTCATAACACAGGGATAGTTACAGTATACTTCCCATTCCCCCCCCCCCAAAAAAAAATCTGCAGAGCCAGTCAAGATCATGGTTCAAAGAAAAGTCATTCTCTCACCACCTCTTCTCCAAGTGTGGGATGCAGCAGCAAGGGCCTTTCCTGTCAGGCCTGCAAAACAGCAAGAATTGGATATCAATTAGCAAGCTGGAAAATTGGAGAATTTATGAGGAAAGGTTGGGGGAGCTTGGTCTGTTTAGCCTGGAGAGGAGGCGACTGAGAGGGGATCTGATAACCATCTTCAAGTATTTAAAAGGCTGCCATGTGTAGGATGGAGCAGAGTTGTTCCCTCTTGCCCTGGAGGGATGGACTAGAACCAGTGGGATGGAATTAATTCAAAAGAAATTCCATCTGAACGTTCGGAAGAAGTTCCTGACAGTGAGAGCAGTTTCTCAGTGGGCTTCCTCGGGAGGTGGTGGGTTCGCCATCTTTGGAAATGTTTAAACAGAGGCTGGATAGCCATCTGGTGGAGAGGCTGGTTCTTTGAAGGAAAAGGGGTGGCAGATGACAGTAGATGAGCAATAGGGATGTGAGTGTCCTCCATAGTGCAGTGGGTTGGGCTAGATGACCCAATAGATCCCTTCCAACTATGATTCTATGAAGATAGGAGATCTTCCAAAAAAACAGCATCCTACACCCAGCCTCCCACGACCCACTGCTGCCTAGTGCAATATTGGGAGAAAAATGCGGGGAAATTGGATGTACCATAGATATTTGGGATATTGCTAGTGTTGTGGTGACACATGATGTCATTTCTGGTTACGTTATCAGAAGTGATGCTGTGACTTTTCACATGTCATTCTATCAGTCAATTGCTTTATTATGATCCAAGAGCAGCATTTGCACGGCAAGTGATTAAACTATTAATATATACATCTATACATAAAAACAACAGAAAGTGTACTGGGAGTCAGTAATTTTGGTAGAGCTATCACCCAGACCCCCTTCAAGGATCGCTGCCTTGTTGTGGCAAGGGGGCTTGCGTAGTTCAGTGAAGCTATGAGCTATGCCGTGCAGGGCCACCCAAGACGGACAGGTCATAGCTGAGAGCTCTGACAAAAGGTGATCCACTGGAGAAGGCAATGGCAAACCACTCCAGTATCTTTGCCATGAAAACTCTATGGACAGTTCCAATAGGCATAACGATATGACGCTGGAAGATGAGCCCCTCAGGTCGGAAGGTGTCCAATATGCTACTGGGGATGAGCAGACGGCTAGTACGAGTAGCGCCAGAATGAATGAAGCGGCTGGGCCAAAGCCGAAAGGACGCTCAGTTGTGGAAGTAACTGGTGGCGAAAAGACAGTCCGATGCTGTAAAGATTTTTATTCCATAGGAACCTGGAACGTCAGATCCATGAATCAAGGCAAGCTGGACGTGGTTAAACAAGAAATGAGAAGACTGAACATCGACATTTTAGGAATCAGTGAACTAAAATGGACAGGAATGGGTGAATTTAATTCAGATGATCATCAGGTATACTACTGTGGACAAGAATCTCACAGAAGAAATGGAGTAGCATTCATAATCAATAAGAGAGTAGGAAAAGCAGTCTTGGGATACAATCCCCAAAATGACAGAATGATCTCAGTTCGAATCCAAGGCAAACCATTCAACATCACAGTGATCCAGGTCTACGCCCCAACCACTGCTGCTGAAGAGGATGAAGTTGATCAGTTCTATAAAGCCCTACAACACCTTCTAGAAGCAACGCCCAAAAATGATGTGCTTATCATCATGGGGGATTGGAATGCTAAAGTAGGAAGCCAAAAGATAACCGGGATAACAGGCAAGTTTGGCCTTGGAGTACAAAATGAAGCAGGGCACAGGCTGGTAGAATTTTGTCAAGAGAATACAATGGTCATAGCAAACACTCTTTTCCAGCAACCCAAGAGACGACTCTACACATGGACATCACCAGACGGTCAACACAGAAATCAGATTGACTATGTGCTCTGCAGCCAAAGATGGAAAAGTTCTATCCAGTCAATAAAAACAAGACCAGGAGCTGATTGTGGTTCAGATCATGAGCTTCTTGTTGCAAAATTTAGGCTTAAATTGAAGAAAGTAGGGAAAAGCACTAGGCCACTCAGGTATGAACTAAATCATATCCCTGACGAATACACAGTGGAGGTGACAAATAGATTTAAGGAATTAGATCTGATAGACAGAGTGCCTGAAGAACTATGGACGGAGGTTCGCAACATTGTACAAGAGGTAGCAACTAAAACCATCCCAAAGAAAAAGAAATGCAAGAAATCAAAATGGCTGTCTGAGGAAGCTTTACAAATAGCTAAGGAGAGAAGGGAAGTGAAAGGCAAGGGAGAAAGAGAAAGATACACCCAATTGAATGCAGAATTCCAGAGAAAAGCTAGAAGAGATAAGAATGCCTTCTTAAATGAACAGTGCAAACAAATTGAAGAAAACAATAGAATGGGGAAGACCAGAGATCTTTTCAAGAAAATTGGAGATATGAAGAGAACGTTTCATGCAAAGATGGGTATGATAAGGGACCAAAATGGTAGGGACCTCACAGAAGCAGAAGAGATCAAACAAAGGTGGCAAAATTATACAGAAGAACTATACAAGAGCGAGCTTAACATCCCTGATGACCACAATGGGGTAGTTACTGACCTGGAGCCAGACATCCTGGAATGTGAAGTCAAATGGGCCTTAGGAAGTCTGAGCAACAATAAAGCTAGTGGTAGTGACAGCATTCCAGTTGAACTATTCAAAATCTTAAAGGACGATGCAGTAAAAGTGCTACACTCAATATGCCAGCAAATTTGGAAAACTCAACAATGGCCACAGGATTGGAAAAGGTCAGTTTACATTCCAATCCCAAAGAAGGGCAATGCCAAAGAATGTTCAAACTACCGCACCATCGCACTAATTTCTCATGCTAGTAAAGTTATGCTCAAAATCCTACAAGCTAGGCTCCAGCAATATGTGGACCGAGAACTTCCAGAAGTACAGGCAGGATTTCGAAGAGGCAGAGGAACTAGAGATCAAATTGCCAACATACGCTGGATCATGGAGAAAGCTAGGGAGTACCAGAAGAACGTCTACTTCTGCTTCATTGACTATGCTAAAGCCTTTGATTGTGTGGAGCACAACAAATTGTGGCAAGTTCTTAAAGAGATGGGAATACCAGAGCATCTTATTTGTCTCTTGAGAAATTTATATGCAGGTCAAGAAGCAACAGTGAGAACTGAACATGGAATCACTGACTGGTTCAAAATTGAGAAAGGAGTTCGGCAAGGCTGTATACTGTCGCCTTGCCTATTTAACTTGTATGCAGAGCACATCATGAGAAATGCGGGATTAGAGGAGTCACAAATTGGGATCAAGATTGCAGGGAGAAATATCAACAACCTCAGATATGCAGATGATACCACTCTAATGGCAGAAAGTGAAGAGGAACTAAAGAGCCTGTTGATGTGGGTGAAGGAGGAGAGTGCCAAAGTTGGCTTGAAACTCAACATCAAGAAAACAAAGATCATGGCATCTGGCCCTCTCAATTCCTGGCAAATAGAAAGGGAAGAAATGGAGATAGTGACAGATTTTATTTTCCTGGGCTCCAAGATCACTGCAGATGGGGACTGCAGCAAAGAAATTAAAAGACGCTTGCTCCTGGGGAGGAAAGCTATGGCAAATCTAGACAGCATCCTAAAAAGCAGAGACATCACCCTGCCAACAAAAGTGCGTTTAGTCAAGGCTATGGTATTCCCAGTTGCAATGTATGGTTGTGAAAGTTGGACCATAAGGAAGGCCGAGCGTCAAAGAATTGAGGCTTTTGAACTCTGGTGCTGGAGAAGACTCTTGCGAGTCCCTTGGACTGCAAGGCGAACAAACCAGTCAGTCCTAGACGAGATCAGCCCTGACTGCTCTTTAGAAGGCCAGATCCTGAAGATGAAACTCAAATATTTTGGCCACCTCATGAGAAGGAAGGACTCCCTGGAGAAGAGCCTAATGCTGGGAGAGATCGAGGGCAAAAGAAGAAGGGGACGACAGAGAATGAGGTGGATGGATGGAGTCACTGAAGCAGTAGGTGCAAACTTAAATGGACTCCGGGGAATGGTAGAGGACAGGAAGGCCTGGAGGATCATTGTCCATGGGGTCGCGATGGGTCGGACACGACTTCGCACATAACAACAACAACAATCACCCAGGAGAAGGCAAGTATAAAAGTGGTCTGTTCTGCCTGGGAATTTGGACAAGATTGGCAAAATATATTGGGTGTGAATATCCCGGTAAGATTGATCAATGGATCCTACCAATCTCGACTGACAAACAAAAAGCATAAGAAACACCTACATACCTCCCTTCTATCAGAGCAGATGGAAGGGCATTGCCTTACACAATTCTGGCCTAGGGATGCCAGTCTCCAGGTGGGGACTGGGGATATCCTAGAATTATAGCTGGTTTCCAGATGAGAGAGATTATTCCCCCTGGAGAAAAATGGCGGCTTTGTATGGTAGACTCTGTCATTGTTGGAATGCTGTTCTAGTTGAGATATTATTGTTATTTGTTATATTGATACTGTTCTATGTAAATGTCCTTCAATGCTTTATGGAAACCACCCAGAGCCGTAATGGGCGGTATAAAAATCTAAATAAATAAATAAAATAAATACCCCACTGAGTCCCCTTCCCTCCCCAAACTCTCCCTGCCCCAGGATCTACCTCTCCAAGCATTGATTTCTTACCATTGCTTGGTTTTCTGAAGCACATAATAGCCACAACCCTCCTTTTTTATGGAATCAGGTCACTTCAACCTCTTTTCTTCCATTTCCAAAATGTGGATATTGTCTAGGAACAATTTTGCCACCTCCTCTGCTTTTGTGGGAGTGAGACCTCTAAAGCTTCTATGGAAGGTCCTCCTATAGAAGGAATTGCCCCCCCCTACTCCAGCTTCCCTTTACTTTGGTATTGCCGAAAAAACCAAACAAACATATTTCGTCTTCAGCTGTGGTATGTTTCAAATACATCACAAGTTATGCCAATAAAGGTTTATTATTATTGTTATAAATACCTCACAATGTGATACAAGATGTGAAATCACCCCCAAGATGTGAAATCACCCCCAACTTTAACTTCTTCAGCTTGAACCTGGGACCTTCTGTATGGCCAAGCTGATCCTCTCCAACTGAGTTCAGGTTCCTCCAAAAGTGGCCCCTTGAATCCTTTCTTGGTTCCTTGTTCCCAGTGTCTGCAGCCCAAATACACCCCGGTGAAGTCAAGAAGATGGTCTCTTAGAGATGGTAGCCATCACACTGTTTAGGGAATATCTGAGAGAGTGATTGGGAGGAAGGGGGGAAGGCAGACTGTACCGTGCTGCTATTGTTTGTCCAATTACAGTTTTAAGCAGTACAACATGGCGGGTCTCTATGGGAGATTATTAGTGCCGGAGGAGCCTGCCGTTCCTTTCCCCCACTGCCTCTGTGCTCCAGACTAAGCCTGTTAATCCTTCTTTCTTGAGCAGAACCACGGGGTGCCCCCTTCTAATGGTGCCTGGGTAGCTTGGAGGGTTGGCGCAAAGCCTATTTGGTAGTAATTAGTGATCTAAAATAGTCTTATTCCCTATTCTAAACTGTCTCCCCTCCCTGCCCCAGAAGTCTCATGTGGCTGGGGAATTTCTTGGTGATAATAATTTCCTGTCTGTTTTCTCATTATTGCCCCCCAGCACCGACATGAGGCCATTCATTCCAGCCTTCTCAGTGTTCCTTCCGGGGTGTTTTTCCCTTGATATAGTCAGAAAGTCCTTCCTAGGCAGAGCAGCAGAAGGAGTGCTAAACTGAATCCTTGGGAGGTGCAAGATTTGCTGCAAAAGGTATACCTGCAAGGGGGAGGGCAAGGAGGGGGGACAGAGCAATAATCTGAAGTTATTTTTGCATTTTTAAAAGCGGACGTCTGCCGTTATTGGTATCAGACGTCTACTTTGCCTAGATTGCATTGGCGCAGAGAAAAGGAATTTGCATCCAATCTGCTCGCTCTTCTCATTTGTCAACTCCATGTTATTCCCTCCCTTCTCTAGTTGTGGGCAGCCAGTGTAAGAATTTAACTGCATTTCTCTCTCCAGGGGGTCCCACTCCTGTCTTCAGTCAATTAAAGCACGAGAGGAAGTTGGAGAGACTTTTAAAAAACACTTCCCCTCAATATCCCGTGGGGAGTGGAAGACTATTTACTGCAGTTGTTCCAAACTGACAGCTGATAAAATTTCCATTATGGCTCTTCAATAATTGGACCCAAGTAAGACATCACCTGCTGCATACCTTTCCATCCCTTACGGGTCCTTGCAATGCATTTTCTCTCTCTGACTGCTTCCTTTCCCTCTCTCATTTTGCCTGTAAACCTGAGGGTCAGTCACAGGTCAGGTGTTGATGAAGATGATATGAGCAGATGCGACCTTGCTGGCTTTGGTATTAGCAGATGGCTTCTGGACAAACTGGATTAAAATACTTTAATTTGTCACCTCTAGAGTATAGCTGTCCTATCTGCCGCGACATCTCTGTGTTATATTACTCCTGTTATTACTACTTGGCTCGTCATCTTCTGTGGCTCTCTTTCCAACATCATCTCTGTTTTTCCCACTCTGAAGAAAGAAAAGCAAAGATGAAATGGGCGGGTATGGTACCGCTGAAGATTATTTTTTCCTCACACCTTTACATTCTTCTCAAAATTTCTGCCTCCAGATCAGGAAGCAGAATATCCACTAGGTACACTCTGGATGTTCAAACATTTTCAAACTGTTCAGTCAACAGATGTGCTTTTTCGTAGCTGCTATAGATAACTGATATGGGTGGTTAGTAATTTACTGAAATATTTATACTCTGGTTTCTTCTCCAAGGGAGACCAAAAAGCAGCTTACCACCTCATTTCATTTTCTCACAACAAATGCCGGCCAGTGATGTAGGTCAGGTTAAGAAAGCCTAAGGTTACCATGCAATTTTCTGTGGCAGAACAGAGATTTGAACCTGGCTCTTCGATATTCTAGTGAGATTCTTTAATCACCATTACACCATACTTTTGATATCTGACCGTTGGCATTTGATATTGCCTGATAATATGTCGCTTTGATGTTTAGTTTTTCCCGGGTGCAGACTTTTATTTCTTTTAGGGTCAAGGATGTTGGTACCTTTGAGTTAGTCTGTTTTGTTTACTGCATTACGGCGGTCTGTCCAGACAGGTAGCCCCATCTGTCAGAGCTTTTGAATCTGCACATTTGCTTCAGCTGTTCTGCAAAGCCAGGGAAATGAACCCAGACTTATATTTTAAGACAGAGCAAATTTTCCTCTCCTACAGTGTTTACTAATAGTCATACTAATACGCATAATGCATGCAAAATGATAAGCTACCCCCCTAGCATTCTTCCCTCTCCTGTTAAGTGCTTTAACAATGTAAAGATAAAGCACATTCTGGGGGAAGCCAATGAAGTGATGGATCTTACTAAAGATGGATCTTACCAATTAACTAATTATCATTTGGTGCCCTTTTGCAGCTGTAGCAATGTCTTTTTTTTTGCTTTATTTTTATTATTAGCACTTCTTCACTCTGATCTAATGATGAAAATAAAAGGAAAAGGTGCAGCGGCATGAGCACACCAAATTATAATTAACTAATAGGAGAGATCCATTCTTAGTCAATGCTTCTTCACTCTCATCCCTAACCAAACCTGGGTAGCCCAGGCAAGATTTTGGAAGCTAATCATGGTCAACATTGGCTAGCAATTGGAAGGTCAACCTCCAAGGAATACCAGGGCCATGACGCCAGAGCAAGCCATGGGGAACCCCCTCCAAACATCTCTTGCCTGGCAGCCAGATGAACTTAGGATCTCCTGCCTATACTGAATCCTCATAATTATATAACACATGCCATATAAATAGTCCTATTAAATAATTGATTCCAAAAATTATTGCAGGCTCTGATCTTGTAAGGCGATATAGTTCAGGGTTTAACACTGCACTGATCTTTCATTCACTGGCGATGGATATTCAGAGTGCTGGTGTGAGAATCTTCAGTTACTCAGAAAAACAAACCCTTGACTTGCTGCAAAAGATTGCATTTTTTCAGAGCAAGAAAGCATTCTTGACAAGACTTTGTTGAAACAGGCATAGACAAAGAAGCATAGCATTTAACGCATCGACTCTACCCCCACCCCGGTGAGAACCCATGCAATGCAGGAAGACTTCAAACAGTCTCAACAACCAGATAGGGGGCTCCTCCCAAGGTTGCATTTCGGAGGTGAATGGAGATGGATGCAGGAGAGGTGAGAGGATAAAGATTGGGGTGAGGTGTGATTGCAGGAAGAACTGACCAAAGGACTATGGTAATAACAAGCTAGATAAACCAATATAAATCATGGCAGGAGCATAGCATCCTGATAGCTGGACATCATCTAGCCGCAAGGGAGTGGCGGGCTATAAATCTAATAATAATAATAATAATAATAATAATAATAATAATAATAATAATAATAATAATAGATGTGTACTATGGGTAGATCACCAGCCCAGCATCTTGTCCTAAACACATAAACAGGAGATGAAACAGGAGATGAAATGCCTCTGGTTCAGAATTACTCATCTCTAAGGAATGAAGAGGTAACTGATATTGTTCAAAAAGGAAATGGCTTAGGAGTGGTCACTGAGAGGGTGACAAACAATATTGACTACCGGACAAGGTCTAGAAGCAACAGGTAAAAAAGTTGCAGGCCAAACATGTCAGGGAAATTTTAATTGTTTCTATACAAATACTATAAGTGTCTGAGGAAAAAAAATGGGGGAGCTAGAATGTTTATTGCCAGAACACAGACTTTGTGATCATTTCAGAAACTTGGTGGGATGAAGATAATTATTGGAATATAGTGATTCTCAGATATAAATTTTATCAGAAGGATAGGGAGGGAAGAATTGGATGTGGTATGGCTCTGCGTGTCTGAAAGACTTGTAAGAATGAGGGCCATTTCGCACGGGGATCTTTGTTGCAAATTGTTTGCGGAATGAAAAATCGCCATTTAAAATAGTGGAATTCGTCGTTTTGCACACCTGGCTTTGTAGTGGAATCAGTTGCGTTTTTTAGCGTTTCCCACAGGCTTCCGGTCTCGGCAGAAATCGCTAGAAAGGAAGCGCTATTGCCAAGCTCGTCCCGCCCCTGGCCGTCAAGCAGCCAATGGGCAGCCGTTAGCATGCTCCCAAACAGCCGCTTTCCCTTTAAGGAAGGTTTTTAAAAAAAAAAAACAGACCCATAGCAACGAATCTGTGTAGATTCGTTGCTACGGAGAGACCCATCCAGCTGCCTATTGTGAGCTATCGTTTGATTGTATGATCGTTTGCACGCTGCCCCGAGTGATAAAAAAAAATTCCCCCCCCCCTTCTCACGGGCTCGATTTTCGGCTGAATTTATGTGTAAAAAATAAAGGGACTTTATTTCAGCAAACGGGCTTTTAAGTGGTTTGTGCTTAGTGACTAAAGGTGAAGGACTGAAGCCAGGGAAGCCTCTAAACAGAAAGAGGCTCGCCGGTGCGTTTATCCCCGCTCGCTCCGAGAAAAAAAAATGGCGATCGCTTCGCCGGAAGTTTGGAGGAGAGAGCCAGGGGGAGGGACTTTGAAGAACCAGCTACAATGGTAACGCACAGGTCTTTAGCGCTAGTGTTGCAGATTGGTTGCAGGAGTGTATCGCTATCCGGAGGGTGAATCCAGTTTTCTGGATTCCCCTGAAAGCGCCACAACGAAGCGCTTATTGCTGATCGGTTTCAGGATTGTTGCAGATTGTTGACGACGTCGTGCGTTATGGCAAATTAGTAGCGTTTTCAATCGGCAACCATTGTGCTATTTTTAAGCCGTGGGAAATGCCCCTGAGAATCACTTACTATGGGTGGAAATAAAGTGCCCAGTAGAACTCCGTTTGCTATCGCCCACCAGAACAAAGTTTAGAGAATGATTTTAAAACGACACAAGAATTAAGAAAAGCAGATGAAATCATTGTGTTATAGTGGGTGATTTTAACTACCCACACACTGATTGGGTCAATGTGTGTTCTAATCAGGATAAAGGAACTGAGTTTATAGATGCCATAGATTACTGGGCCATGGAACAGATGGTCAGTGAACCTAGCAGCAGGGAGGGAATGCTAGTCTTGGTCCCAAGTAATGCCCAAGAAAGGTGTAAATGTGATAGCTCTGGCTGTGAACATAATGCTATTGTTTAACATCTATGTAAATAGGGAACTGCCCCAAAGACCAACACAACTATGTTCAAATTCTCTCATTAAACTTTATAAAGGGGAACTTCATTTTCTTGTTGTTGTTGTTGGTTGGGTTGGTGTTTCATGGATGGTGTATGATTTTTTTGTGATCAGAGAAGCCACTGTTTTCACAGTGTTAATTTCCTGAACTCTACTGCAGGCCCTCTGGAACTACTGAAGGTCCCAGAGAGCCCTGATTTCATCTGGGAGAACGTTCCACCAGGTTGGAGCAAGGATTGAAAAGGTCCTCCCTTTGATCAAGGTCAGTTTTATCTGTTTTGGGGCAGTGATCCTGAGCAGGTGCTGATCACTGGATCTTAACACTGTTTGGGGGTATAGTGGAGGAGGCAGTCCTATGAATTCAGGGATCCCAGACAGTTAAGGGCTTCAAAAATTAGTACCAAAACCTTGAACCCGATCCAGATTTTGGAGCTAGTGCAGGTGGGAGAGCACCAGTGTGATATGGGCTCTCCATTAAGCTCCAGTAAGGACTCATGCCTGCAAACTTAAATGGACTCCAGGGAATGGTAGAGGACAGGAAGGCCTGGAGGATCATTGTCCATGGGGTCGCAATGGGTCGGACACGACTTTGCACCTAACCATAATAACAAGGACTCATGCCACTGTGTTCTGGAGATGGGGATGGTTCACAATAGTTCTTTTTAATTAAAAATTTGCCAATGCAAATAAAAAATACCCAACGGTGATAAACTCTGGATAACGTAAGACGGGCTGTTTCCTTCCCATCATTAACATGGCTAACACGGAAAGGAGACGCTTTGGATGATGAATTTGGTGTGATATATTTTGAATGTGGCAGAGAAGTTAACACATTCAAGATGCGGTGTCACTAACATAAGTGGTACCCATATATTTTAAAGAGCAAGGAAAACAGCTCTGCTTTGAAAGATTTCATAAAAGAGTGACTCTCTCTCTCTCTCTTTTCCCTTTCTGAGATTGCCACATATATTAAGCTTTGGCTTCAATGCTTTTGATGCCATGTACAGTATTTCAGACATATAGGACAACCTTCTGCCAACTGATCTTCTTTTATGGGATGCTCTAGCTGGATTAATGCTCATGATAGGAGTCTCAAGGCTCATGGGAATTGTAGCCTATGGACATCTGGAGGGCCGCAGTTTGACTGCCCATTGTGTGCAGAATCTACCCAGGACAGAAGTGGCCTTATAGTCCCTGTGCCACCACAATCAGCAGGCCATGGCTCAGTGGTGGCCACATCTCTCAAAATTTTAAAAATGCTCTTAACTCCGGCGTTGTTCCATGCCGCCTCTTACCTCCAGCACACCACTTGTTTGCTTGCTATAAATGGCAAATGAAAATTGCCTGGATGCTCCCCTAGGGACAGCAGCAGCCCAAAGCAACCTCAGTAACTGGAAAATGCTGAGTGACACAGACAACCATCGCAACACATACAAACAGTGCCGAAAGAGCTGTCAAGGAGAAAGGTGATGGGGACGGTCGTGGCTCAGTGGCAGAGCCCTTGCTTGGCATGCAGAAGATCCCAGGTTCAATGTCCAGTATCCCCAGTCAGTAGGATCAGGTCAGAGGTGATGCTGAAAGTTCTCCCTCAGAGATCCTGGGAGATGCAGCCAGTCAACCTAGACAATACTGACTTTTGAAGAACCAAGAGTTTGATTCAGTATGAGGGAGTTTCATGCAGTCCATGTGCAGCTGCATCAAACACAAAATAATTTTCATTATTTCTCCTAGACCGATTATACATGGACAGGAATGCCCGTGATGGTGGCAACGGGGCTTCGGGGGAAATCCCCGATTATGCATGACTTACTTGCCACCATCTGATGCCTGGCCTGACCCAGGCCCTTGGAAGACCCATGTTAAGGAAATGTGGATTCTTCCTTGGGCCTGGAACCGCCGTGGGCACAGGTGAGGGCTAGGCCTGCGTGCCTGCCGCCATGCATAATTGGTCCTATGGAACATATAATGCTGCTAGAAAATAAGATCAAGCTTCCTATTTGCATGCTCTATAGATGGGCTGGCCAAATTGTGCTCTCCAGATGTCCACAGACTACAATTACCATGAGTCCCTGCCATGAAATCCTAGTCTACACACCAGACTATGCTGAGAGGTGCAAAGCTTGATCCTTCTACTTCAGTGTAGAAATTCATGTAGAGTTTCTTCTCCTCTGGTGAGCTGGGTTTGATTCCACGCTTCCCCACATGCAACCAGCTGAGCGACCTTGGGCCAGTCACAGCCCTGATAAAACTGTTCTGACCAAGAAGTAATATCAGGGCTCTCTCAGCCTCCCCATCCTCACAGGGTGTCTGTTGTGGGGAGAGGAAAGGGAAGGCAACAGTAAGCCGCTTTGAGACTCCTTTGGGTAGAGAAAAGCAGCATAAAAGAACGATTCTTCTTCAGTAATCTCGGGGCTTCTTCAGTAATCTCTTCTCCTTCTCCTTCTTCTCTGGTCATGATGACCCCCCATGGCAGCCATTTTGTGTTGGCCCTTTCTCAGAGATTCAATAAGCACCCTCAGCCTCAGCAATGCTGGCTGTCCTGAGTCTGACCTTGTCTTTCACCTAGACCAGTCAATCCTTTTGGTTCTCTGTTTTTCACAGTTGTTCCTTTTGAGATTTGTGTCACCCTTGTGTGCATGTTGTGCAATTTCCGATCCTTTATGTGGTGTTTTTACCTGCGATGTCCATCATTTATATGGCTCATAATGAGATAAGCACAAACAGCAGTGAAAATGCACAGATCTCTGGATGAATTGGTGCAAAATCAATGGCAGAGCAATAAAAAATCACAGGTCTGCACAAGGAGGAAAAAAAACAGAAATGGCTTAGATTAGCAGGGATGAAAAATGTGAACTCGGTTCAAAATGTCACCCAAGGCTCTGAGGGTTATTTTTTCACAGGTGCTGCTGCCCCTAGCCACCTGGACTCACAATAGCAAACTAAGTAAGTTATTTTATTTGCGAGACAACTTCATTTAGAAAGAAGCAAATCAAAGAACCCAGGGAGGACCAGAGTAGAGAAAAGCAAATCAAGCACTGAAGCAAAACAGTTGAACACTCGGCACCCAGCTTGCTTGACATTTAAACAATGCTGATAAGATACTGCAACATCGGATTTGTTCTGGTTTAGCAGCAGCAAAAATGGTTTATGTTATGAGAAGAATCAGGGAAATGGATTTGCTAGTGAAAGAAAAATCCTTTTTATAGCTGCAAATATTTACTGTTTAACGATTGTGCTTCCCCGGCAAAGAAAAACCACTCGGATTCAGAGAAACAAAACATTTTAATTTTGCTCTTAGTCATGTCCAATTTCGTGAATTGATAAGGCAAGATAAACAAATAAGAATATCTAATTGGGCAGACAGATCTCTTTGGATGCAGCAAACGACGGGAAGATAAACATTTTAGGACAATGCTTTCCTTTCCATTTTAATGCTTCTCTATTCGTTAGAATTTTGAAGCATTTTAGAATGTCAAAAGAACATGACTTTCTGGATCAGACTGCCTAGTGTAATGTTCTGAGTGGAACCAGGCAGACAGATGCTCACCATCTCAACATGGATCCAGCATCAAAGTTCTGCTTGGGCTAAAGTCTTGCTCAAAGACACACACAAATACTGCGGTACCACTTGCCTCAAGTCATACTTATTGTAAACCTTCTTGTGCTTTCACTTCAACAGCCAATTTTGTGGCACTGTGTAATATATGTAGAAGAAAGCGGTGGAATGGTGCACAAGATCTGGTACAGCCAGAACTGCGGTAAATCTATGACACTTTAGGCTGATCCTGCATTGAACAGGGGGGTGAACTTGGCTGATTCTGCACTTACTTTGTTTTTTCTGTTGTGGATCCTGCTGAATTCAGCTCGAGTCTTTCTCTATCCAACCCCAATTGAAACAGAAAGTGCTCAGCACTTTATTGGGGAAGCTCAGAATGGAGTGGGGTGTGAATCGCAGCAGGGGTCTCTTTTTTTTCTTGAATGGGGGGGGGGAAGCTTGAAGACAGCAGAGGAGAGGGGAATGACATGAGGCGATTCTGAGAGGAGCACAGTCAAGGAGCACAGTCAAGCCCTGCAACTGGGAATCAGGAAGTTTTTTAACTGATACCCTGGCCAATCAGGGAAGACTGATTGCTACGAGGCACAGAGAAGGAAGTTAATTCTCAAAAAGCAGAAATCTGTACACTTCCTGATGCCAGGTTACATCCACTTCTGGATATTGTGGGGGAAAGGTAGTGTCACTCCAGATGAATCATGCATGTTGCAGAGGGAAAATTTAAAGCACCCAACATCAAAATGGAAATTGAACTCAGTGTAGATGGAAGGCATTCATTCAAACTGGGAGTAGGTAAAAAGCCCCATGCAGACTACACCCTAGATGGTCTCTATGGACCCTTCCAAATATATTTTCCTATGTTTCTGCCTGCGCATTGCTGTATCCATGCCGAAGGCATTTGTCAGCTCTGGTTACTTTCTCCCTGACTGGTTACTGGCTTAAAGGATGCAAAGACTTCGAACTGGTCTTACCTGTCTTGAGTAAAATTTTTAGAAAACTCTCTTTAATGTGTTATTCACAGCACAATCCTGATAAAACTATTGAATAGTCTGAAGATGGATTCTGAGTATACCTGCTTAGGATGGTGGGGTTAAAAGTATTCTTAGAGTACCTCTGGGGCAGTTCGTACAATTATCATGCCTCTTTCTTTGCCTCAAAAACAGTTTAGTGAACCCCAGTAACAGTGGTCAGCAATTAATGAGTTAAAGGAGAAAGAAGGAGGAATTAACGGATTGGCAGGGCTGGAATTGGGAGAGAGAGCAGCTGAATAACAACTTGCTCAGATTGTTCTCTACAGAGGTATATAAGGTGACCATTAGTACACTGCAGTGTATGTATCCTCTCACCTCAAAATAGGCTAGGCCTGCTTAGCTTTCCACAATCTAATGAGATTGTGGGCTAACCAGGCCCATCCAGGTCAGGGTCTTCAATTGTTGCCTAGCATTTCAAAAGGTTGGGGCCAGGCAGAAGCCAGTCATTCACAACCAGTCAGTTATCACGCAGAATACAACCTCCTAACCATGGCTGTTGACCCATCAGGGACTCAAACTTCTGCCTCTTGTCTAGATCCCCTCTCAAAAAAAAAAAAAAAACAGGAGCCGCTTTTGCACCATAGGAAACACAGACTGTTAAAATTGCCCAAGAGCAATCCAAGATGAGCTTCCTCTACTTTGGTGGCATTACAAGCCAGTACTGCAGGGGTTTACTGAGCTCAACTCCACATGCAGCATCAGTGATGTCTTCCAAATTTGGTGCAAGAAAAGACACACGGATGGTTTCCACACTGGGAACTTCACTGCCCCAGCTCCCATGCAGGAGCACAAATCCAAGGTGGGTGTGGTACACTGGGCCAAATTCTCTCCCATGCATTAGCAGGAAGAGGCAGGGCAACCTGTCCCAGCTCAAACTCTAGCCTGCAGCCCAGTGCAAAGTCTCCAGTGCAGACATGGTCACGGTTAGCTGACCTACCAGCATGGCTGCCATTGGTTTCTACGGCTGTGCCTTCCCTGTGAGCTCCTGCCAATGTGTCATTCCGTTCACGGCTCAGAGAGATTTCCTCCCTCATTTTAACAATGTGAATCAAGCAAGGTCTTCTATTGGGTGCAGGTAATTAGCGCTGGAGGACTCCGATTATCTCTTTGTACCACTCCTCAGCATTTGACACCTTGCCACAATATCTCCTTCCTCCCCAGTTCTTTCTGATGCTGGTTTGCAAAGAGAGGGGGAGAGAGTTGGCATGGCTTCTTGAGCAGGTTCCAGGTCTCTTTTCTCCCCCATCATTTTATTAATGCTCATCTGAGTGTTAGGGATAAAGGACAGAAATGAGCAGGCGGAGATTTCCTACCCTTATCTTTTGCAGCCAGTGGAAGGGCAGGATGGCTCCCCACCCACTCCTTTTCCTGTTTCCATTCTTAATTTTTTCCCCCTTTCCAAATGTGTCTTGTTATAATTAAGCAGCAAATGGCCGGATGGCAACCAGAAGATGCCAAGGGGAGCCGGATATAAATATTCAAGAAGCATGTTTTAAGGGATCGGGGAGGGGTGTGTGTGCGGAGAGAAAACACTCAACAAGTAAGATTATTAAATGAAATTAAGCAATTTTGCACAAACAGAAGGGGGAATTAAAAGATGGATTTGGAACATAACATTGCAACAAAAGCATCATGATCAATTAACAAACAAAAAGAGGCTGTTATCTATACTTATCCTTGTGTACATAAGTGCAGTAAAGAGATTGTTAAGTCGAAAGTTGGGGAGGGAAGAGAGCAAACAGAACACCAAGCTTGGTTAAGAGGACAGGATGACTGGCAAGAATGAAAGACCGCAGGGAACTCACAACTCTAATTAGCAAAACTGGCCATGCGTTTGGTTATCTCTCTGTAGCAATGAATGGAAATGAGGCACTCTGTGGCACGTCTTAGGCCGGGGAAAATTTAGGACCTAGCTGAATCTGATTAGGCCATACACCAATCACGGGAGCCATGGCAGAAGGTTAGCCAAGAAGAGGTCGGGGTTCAAAGGTCAAAGGAGAAATTGGACAATGACTACCTTGGAAACAATTGTTACCCGGTTTTGCCAAAAATTGAAATTGTGAGGGAAATTTAGAAGTTCTCAGTCAAAATATCTGAGGAATTTCACAGGAAGTTTATCAAGACTGGCTATTTATAAAGGCAATCCTGCTCAGGTCTAAGAGCTTCTTGTGGCGCAGAGTGGTAAAGCAGCAAACATGCTGTCTGAAGCTCTGACCATGAGGCTGGGAGTTCGATCCCAGCAGCCGGCTCAAGGTTGACTCAGCCTTCCATCCTTCCGAGGTGGGTAAAATGAGTACCCAGCTTGCTGGGGGGTAAACGGTAATGACTGGGGAAGGGAATGGCAAACTACCCTGTATTGAGTCTGCCAAGAAAACACTAGAGGGCATCACCCCAAGGGTCAGACATGACCCGGTTCTTGCACAGGGGATACCTTTACCTTTACTCAGGTCTACTTCCAGGGGGGAAAGGGTTTGGGGATTGCACATCCAGCTTCTGCCATAGGTTTCTCCAGCTTAAATGAAAACATTTGCTTAGACAGCAAAGAAAATGAGAGCTAATGAGGTTTTTAAAAGTACAATTACTATAGGCAATATTTAGTATAATAGCCGTTTAACAACTGTTTAGGAATGGTTATTGTATTTATATTCTTTACTTTCTGTTTTCAAGCTTTTAACATTGTACAACTTTATCTTGATCACCTTACTAAAAATAACAAACACCTGGACTGATGAAGGAAGAGGAGGAGGAGGCATGACCCTCCCCACTGAAACAGATTTATCAGGGCAAGGTCCAGGAAATAGGAACTGTCTCATAAACAGGGGCTATATGTACATGTCATTGGCAGTTGCATAAACAGAGTAACCATGATTTGCAACTAAATTCTCTTCTCCATAACAGGGAGAATTAGTTACAAAATATTTGCTATTGCACAAGTATGGCAGAACAGTCAACTATAGATGGATGGTGGTCAAGGGAAGCAGGAACAAGTGACAGAATGGCCCAGTACTAAGCTATCCAAATTCCCAATTCAGGCTTGCTTCGGATGTTAACTTTTGTCTGTCTAAACCAGGGGTGAGCAAACTGTGGCCCTCCACATGGCCATGGACTACAATTTCCATGCGCCCCTGCCAGCATTCGCTACCCCTGGTCTAAACTATTCTGAAGTGGCAGCTTTCGGCCCATTTTGACTTGAAGCCTCCTCAATGTGGACTATTTCAGCAATCAGAGTTACACTTCTGGGATCTGTCAAAAAGCTTCTGTTGAAAAAAAAATTATCCCAGGAACTTTTGTTCGTGGAAATAGCAAAAGAGTCTGCAATAAATCACAACTTCCACACTTGCTACTCTGCATTTCCTCCAGAAGGCTTCACACTTTAAAGGGGATGAGGGGGAGGGCTTCACTCCTGGTTTATTTGAAAAGATAAATTACCACACAGGGAATAATGGGAATAACAATCACCGGGTGAAATTTCGCCTAGGATCAGCAGATTCTTTAATGTTCTGAGGGGAATGTCTAAAATGATGCCACACCGTTTGATTCAACAGAATCGGCATCCAGGCCATCTCAGAAGAGCGGGTTATAAAAAAGAGAAAGTGAGTGTCTTTCTTTTTGGATAAAGTGATTCCGCTAAAACCATTGCAAGACAAGAGCTGCAACCTGTTGGCACTGCTGGTACAGACCCAGTCTGCTCCAGATCCCTATTGGTGATTTACTCATTGGTTATTTAGTTAATTGATTGCCTGCAGTTCTCAGTGGGATTTTGAAGCAATAGTAGACGTATACTGCTGTATATTCAGCAGTATGATAAAAATGGGATTGCAAAACTAGTGGACTTAGCAAAGAGAGCTTAGACTCTCAAAAGCTTTAGAGCATTAAAGATCCAAATGATGTCTGAGTCCGACACATTTCCAGCATGAATTCCAGCTTCCAGCTCATGTAGAAGCACTGTGCCACCATCACACAGACCTAGGGGAGGTCAGATGTCAGAATACTAATATTTCCTAATGAAGCAGAAGCATCTCTTGTACTGTATTGTATTGCTTTGGCTGTGAAGCCTCTGAAACTGGGGTGAACTAGTTTGGTAGCATAGAACGGTGAATAGGTGTCAACTGGCTCACAAACTAAAGTTTGTCATGAAGTTTGGCCAGTTCATGGTTTTCAAACTCATAGTCAAAAACTAAAGAGTTTTTACAAACTTCCACAAGCTTTGATGTGATTAATGACCGAGCCACTTAAGCGACTGCTTTCTGCTCTTCCCGCTGCTCAGCTGTTTGTTTTAAATGGTTTGGAGCCATTTAAACTACTGCTTTTCTGCTCCCCAAGAAAAGCTGCAGGGAGCAGAAACCAGAGGTTTAAATGGATTTGAACCATGGATCTGCTGCTTTCTGCTCACCATGGCTTTTGCAGCAAGCAGAAAATGGGGGTGAAATGGTTCTGAGCCATTTAAACCTTTGCTTTCTGTTCCCTGCTGCTTTTCATGTGGAGCAGAAAGCAGGGGTTTAAAATGGCTTATGAACTGATATGAACTGGTTCACTTCACAAACCAGCTTAGAATCATAGAATCATAGAATCATAGAATCATAGAGTTGGAAGGGGCCATACAAGCCATCTAGTCCAACCCGCTGCTCAACGCAGGATCAGCCCTAAGCATCCTAAAGCATCCAAGAAAAGTGTGTATCCAACCTTTGCTTGAAGACTGCCAGTGAGAGGGAGCTCACCACCTCCTTAGGCAGCCTATTCCACTGCTGAACTACTCTGACTGTGAATTTTTTCCCCTGATATCTAGCCTATATCATTGTACTTGTAGTTTAAACCCATTACTGCATGTCCTTTGCAGCCAATGGGAACAGCATCCTGCCCTCCTCCAAATGACAACCTTTCAAATACTTAAAGACGGCTATCATGTCCCCTCTCAACCTCCTTTTCTCCAGGCTGAACATTCCCAAGTCCCTCAACCTATCTTCATAGGGCTTGGTCCCTTGTTGGTTTGTAGTTCGGTTTGTGATTCAGCTAGGAATCATAGAATTGGAAGGGACCTCAAGGCTCATCTAGTCCAACCTCCTGCACAATACAGGAACTAACAACTACCTGTCCGCACACAGTGAACACAATTTCATACCCAAGTTACCCTTTGACCAAAAATCTCCAGAATCCAGCCTGGCCTGGAGGAGATTCACCTACCATCCCACAGTGGCGATCAGCAATTCCCTGGCTAGGCCAGTAAGGTCCACAAGAGACAAACACTGGCACATCCCTTCCTGCACACCCGCTCACAATCTGCCTAAGTTCATAAAATCAGCATTTCTGTCAGTTGACTATTTAGTTGACTTAAAATTTTTTGAAGAAGTAGAATCCACCACCTCCCAAGGAAGCCAAAGAACCACTCTGTCAGGAACTTCACCTGGACATTTAGCCAAAAATTCCTTTGAATTAATTTTAACCCATTGGTTCTGGTCCAACCTTCTAGGGCAACAGAAAACAACTCTGCTCCATCTTCTCTATGACCTTCCATCTAGTATTTGAAGATGTTTTCATATCATGTCTTAGCCATCTTCGCTCCAGGCTAAACTAATCAAGCTCCCTCAGCCTTTCGTCATACGACTTGGTCTCCAACCCCCTCCTCATCTCTGTAGCTCTCCTCTGGACACGAACCATGAACAGAATCACAAAAATGCAGTTCATTACCTTCCCAGAGTAATCCAACTGAAGGATAAATAGAGCAGCCCAGTCCCTACCATGTATAGGATTCAGGGACACGTGTCCTGCTTGAGATTGGACTTTGAGCATGGTCTGGCAGGAGAGTAAAAGGCCCAATCCAAGGGGCATCAAACTGGGGCATCAAACTGCTTTTCTGAAGTCTACAGCCTGATAGAGGAATGCAGCAGAAGAGGCGGAGGAGTGGCACTGTATGTGAGGAAAGGGCTTACCTGTCAGGAAATTCTAGTGAAGGAGAGCATATCTACAGTGGAAAGCATCTGGGTGAAAATAAGCGAGGGGAAAACAAACAGTGTGGTGGTTGGTGTCTGCTACCGACCGCCTGACCAACGAGAGGATGTGGATGCTGCACTTTGTGAGCAGCTTGAGAAAATATCCAAGCGGCAGGACCTTGTCATCATGGGTGACTTCAATTTCCCAGATGTGTGTTGGGAAACAAACTCTGCAAAGCGTCCTCAGTCATGCAACTTTCTGACCTGCCTGGCTGACAATTTCATTTATCAAATGATAGATGAACCCACAAGAGGTTCAGCCATACTGGACTTAATACTGACCAACAGGCAAGAGTTGGTGGATGTGGTGAAGGAGGTGGGGACCCTAGGGGGAAGTGACCATGTCCTCATAGAATTCCTTTTGAGATGGGGAGCCAAGGAAGCTTGTAGCCAGACGCGGATGTTGGATTTTCGTAGGGCAAACTTTAATAAACTCAGAGACATGATGAGTGTCATACCATGGACGAGAATGCTGGAAGGGAAGGGAGCATGTGAAGGGTGGGCGCTAGTCAAACAGGAGCTATTGCATGCTCAATCAATGACTATCCCAGAAAGACGAAAACACTGCAGGAGCTCTAAGAAGCATATTTGGATGAACAGAGAACTTCAAGAGGAACTAAGAAAGAAAAGGAAAATGTTCAGGAAATGGAGGGAAGGACAGAGCTCTAAAGAAGAGTACTTACAGGTTACTAGGCACTGTAGATCAATCATCAGAAAGGCCAAAGCTGAGAGTGAGCTAAGATTGGCCAGGGAAGCCCATTGTAACAAGAAAAGATTTTTCAGTTGTGAGGAGCAAACGTAAAGTAAAGGAGGCAATAGGCCCACTGTTGGGTGTGGATGGATAAACTCTAACGGAAGATGCAGAGAAAGCAGAAAGGCTTAGTGCCTATTTTACATCTTTTCCCACAGGTCAAAGTGTTTAGGCACATCTAGAGATGGCCGTAGCCAAAGGATAGTGTCTGGGTGGCAGGTTAACATGGATAGAGAGGTTGTCGAGAGGCATTTAGCTGCACTGGATGAGTTCAAATCCCCTGGTCCGGATGAAATGCACCCGAGAGTGGTCAAAGAACTTTCCAGAGAACTTGCACAGCCCTTGTCCATCATCTTCGGAACCTCTTTAAGGACTGGAGATGTCCCGGAGGACTGGAAGAGAGCGAACGTTATTCCGATCTTCAAAAAAGGGAGGAAGGATGACCCGGGAAACTACAGAACAGTGAGTCTGACCTCTGTTGTGGGGAAGATAATGGAGCAGATATTAAAGGGAGTGATCTGCAGACATCTGGAGGACAATTTGGTGATCCAAGGAAGTCAGCATGGATTTGTCTCCAACAGGTCCTGCCAGACCAACCTGGTTTCCTTTTTTGACCAAGTAACAGGTTTGCTGGATCGGGGAAATTCGGTTGATGTCATTTACTTGGATTTTAGTAAAGCTTTTGACAAGGTTCCTCATGATGTTCTGATGGATAAGTTGAAGGACTGCAATCTGGATTTTCAGATAGTTAGGTGGATAGGGAATTGGTTAGAGAACCGCACTCAAAGAGTTGTTGTCAATGGTGTCTCATCAGACTGGAGAGAGGTGAGTAGGGGGGTACTTCGGTGCTCGGCCCGCTACTTTTTAACATAATTATTAATGATCTAGATGAGGGGGTGGAGGGACTACTCATCAAGTTTGCAGATGACACCAAATTGGGAGGACTGGCAAATACTCCGGAAGATAGAGACAGAGTTCAACGAGATCTGAACACAATGGAAAAATGGGCAAATGAGAACAATTTAATAAAGATAAGTGTAAAGTTCTGCATCTGGGTTAGAAAAATGAAAAGCATGCCTACTGGATGGGGGATACGCTTCTAGGTAACACTGTGTGTGAATGAGACCTTGGGGTACTTGTGGATTGTAAACTAAACATGAGCAGGCAGTGTGATGCAGCGGTAAAAAAGGCAAATGCCATTTTGGGCTGTATCAACAGAGGCATCACATCAAAATCACAAGATGTCATAGTCCCATTGTATACGGCACTGGTCAGACCACACCTGGAATACTGTGTGCAGTTCTGGAGGCCTCACTTCAAGAAGGACGTAGATAAAATTGAAAGGGTACAGAGGAGAGCAACGAAGATGATCTGGGGCCAAGGGACCAAGCCCTATGAAGATAGGTTGAGGGACTTGGGAATGTTCAGCCTGCAGAAAAGGAGGTTGAGAGGGGACATGATAGCCCTCTTTAAGTATTTGAAAGGTTGTCACTTGGAGGAGGGCAGGATGCTGTTTCTGTTGGCTGCAGAGGACAGGACATGCAGTAATGGGTTTAAACTTCAAGTACAACGATATAGGCTAGATATCAGGAAAAAAATTTTCACTGTCAGAGTAGTTCAGCAGTGGAATAGGCTGCCTAAGGAGGTGGTGAGCTCCCCTTCACTGGCAGTCTTCAAGCAATGGTTGGATACACACTTTTCTTGGATGCTTTAGGATGCTTAGGGCTTATCCTGCGTTGAGCAGGGGGTTGGACTAGATGGCCTTTATGGCTCAACTCTATGATTCTATGATTCTTTCTATGATTCTATAGCTTCTTGCAGTCACCGAAGCATAGTGATTGGGTACCCTACTAGGAAGAGAACTGAGGCCCAACCCATAACTGTGTATATTGATTTGAATGAAGCTGATGTTTTGGGTAAAAAATGTTCTAGTGAAGTGTCAATTACCCCTTTGACATTGTGGTGCCAGTACTTAAAAAACAGCATAATCCTCTCTTGTGAGAACAGCTTGAAATGCATATTCGTACTACAGGGATAAGAGTACCGTTTACCTGCAGTTACTTAGCATGGCCCTGTCTGTTTTGAAACAGCTCAGCTCCTAATGGGAAAACCAGCTCTCCCCCACCCCCAACTGCTCTGTATGGAGGCTTGAGCGTTTATTGTGGATCTTTGAGGAATTAGTTGTTACCAGAAGTTAACAATCTGTTTATTAGTCAGCGGGTCCCATGTGGAAGCTCTGGCTGGCTGAGGAGCAAATGCCAGTGCTGTTCACAGCTTGATTTAATGGACTATTTTATTTGGGGGAGTTCTTCTGCCGGGGTTTCTCCAAGCAGGCATTATTGGGTATGACTGAGTGAGCTGTTCGTACTGACGGAGCTCAGGGACACCTCTTGGGCCTGGGGGAAGATCAGGTGTGTGGTGAGGAGAGCTGTGTTGAATCTATCTTGCCCTCTTGCCAAAGAAGGGCAGGATTTGCTGTGAGGCCTGAGAGAAGAAAGACACACCATGCAGCCTCAGAACTCCCTGTTCTTGGGCAGAGCTGCCACCAGCTAGAGAGTCAACTCTTTCAGGCCTTGACTGGCTACCAAACATTCTTTGTGGCCCTGATGGGAGGGGACTGTAGGTGTCGCCTGCTTTTCCTGTATTGTCTAGGCCAGGGGTAGTCAAACTGCAGCCCTCCAGATGTCCATGGACTACAACTCCAATGAGCCGCTGCCAGCGTTTGCTGGCAGGGGCTCATGGGAATTGCAGTCCATGGACATCTGAAGGGCCACAGTTTGACTATCCCTGGTCTAGGCCTTGCAAACCACTTCCTGTTTTGTTTGTGATATACCTTGCCTTAGACCAGTTTGTTCTCTAATTCTGGAATCCTAAAGCTTTGTTTGTTGGCTGCCTTATGGTCTGCTTTATATCTTGTAACCCATGTATAAAATATGTGTCCTTCCAAAAGGTTGAGAAACTATTGCCCACAAGGCTAAGGAGAACCTGCCAGATCAGACCAATGGCCCATCTAGTCCAGCATCCTTGTCACAAACGTTGTAGCCAAACAGTTATTATGGAGAGCCTCTAAATAGGGCATAGTGGCCAAGGCTGCTTTCGGACACTGATGTTTATTGTAAAGCTTCCCCTATTTGCCATGGCTAGTAGTTGCTGATAAACCCATTCTCCCTGAATCGCCCTTTAAGGCCAACTGTGACTGTGGCCATCACAAGATCCCCAGACAGTGAATCGCATAATCTAATTATTCATTGAGTAAAGAAGTCTTTCCTTTTGCCATCCTGAATCTACTGGATGCCCTCAAGTTTCGGTATTTTGGGAAGAAGGAGAAAACAAATTCTGATCTCTGAACTAAACTTGGAATTCTAAATTGAAAGCAAGCAGGCAAGCAAGCAAGCTAGAAAGAGCCACAGGCAGGCTCGTAGAGAACTACGGAGCAGCCTGAGCCTGACATGTCCGGGAGACCTCTGAAATGGGCCATTCTGGGTCACTATTGAGAGTTGTGCAGGCACTCTGATACAACGAATTCCAACTTGTGGCCCACAGCTGGCCAAGCAGTGGGAGAGAACCCACACTGGATTTGCTGCATGGGACCGGAAGGTAACAAGAGGCCAGTTGTACAACCCCCTAACGAAGTACTGGGGAGTCCTTGTTAACAGAGTTTATGGTAATACGATTTGTTGAGGATAATGTCAAGTCTTGCCTCCAGCATCCCATTGACGGCATTCCTCCCCACATACCTCAGGAGACTGCTCCAAAGGGTCTGTTGCATTGTCAGGTTGCATTTTCTTCTTTCCCCGTTTCATGGGCCTTTCTCCTCCCCACCTTCCTTTCCTTCCCCGCCTCGCTCCTTATTTCTATCACACCTCACAATGCTTCTCCGTTCTTGGCACATCACACATTTCACGTATTTGGAGACATTTATCCTCGCCCTACCCTCAGTCATTTCCCTGCCAAGTTTGGCATATTTAGTTATTTTAATCTTTCATCGTAAGTCATCCTCTTCAGCACCTGTAACTCATTTTTGATGCTCTTTGAATCGTATCCAGTTCGGCGGGGCTCACAACAGTTCTCTCACGGTGTGTGTGGCCTTAACTGGGGGAAAAAAAATTCTGTCAGCAATTTTTTTCTGGGAAAAACTGGTCACAAATTAATCATCGATAGCGATATAGATTGCACCCTTGGAGTGCTTGAAACACATCACATATAATACCTCAATAATCCCATATTTGGACTTGGTTAGACATGTCAGTCTTATTGCATCATATTGCTGATTCAGGATTCCATCACGCATCCAATGAACTTCTAACTAAGACGAGATGAACACCAAATGTGTCGGGAAGGACTTGACTGACATACAGCCTAAACTTCCACTTAAAGTTGAAACCTCCTATTAGTACAGTTGTCTATGAGAGCAGAATGTTGATGTTCTAGGCCTGGAAATGGTGATATTTTTGCCCGCAGAAACTGGTTTTAGAACAAGTGCTATCAAGGTCATTATGGTGGGTCACTCTTAATGTTGCTCTGACTATTCAGTCTATGGCTGAATCTGAATTTACTTTGTTTATTCTGTTGTGGAGCTTGCTGAATTCAGATCAATTTGAACTCGGGTTTTCCTCTTTCCCCTGCTCCCCAATGAAACAGAAAAGTGTTCTGCACGTGGTTAGGGAATGGGGGGGGGGGGAGCCAAGCACAGCAGGAGCCTCTTTCTTTCTTTTCTTGAGGGGGGGGGGAGGATTGGAGACCGCAAAGGAGGGAGAAAAAAACCAAGAGGCAAATCTATACTGAGAGAAGTTAGGACTTCCCCTTTAAGTCAAGCTTCCTGGGAATGAGGAAGCCTTTGAACTGAAGTATTGTCCAATCAGGGCTTCTCTACAACACAGGCTCAGCAGCAAGTTCGGAAGAAGCAAAGATCTGCATGCTTTCACATGCCGATTTTTCAAATATTGAGGGTTATATTCACTCTAGGATATCGCGGGGTCACTAAAGATAGGGTCACTATGGATCAATCATGCTTGTTGCAGAGGGAAAATTTAGTGTCCAAAATCAAAGTGGAAATCACATTCAGTGGAGACGGTAGGGACTGAATTGACCTGGGATTGGAATAAGAGCTCTGTGCAGATTCAGCCTATGTTACTAGGATGTGTGTGTGCTGCCACAAAACAGTTGCTAAAGAGGGCCATCACAAAATGGCTGCCATAGGCTCTGTTCCACTCACTATTTAAGAATACCTCTTCTCCTGCTTTTAGGTTTTGACAGAGATGCATAGAAGAATGAGTGATGTAGATCCAGTATTCCCATTTGAGGGCTTCATCCATTATGAATGGCAAGCAGAATTAAACAGTGACATACAAATCAAACATTTGTTTTAGGAAAAAAAGGAGTGACACCCAGCCTCTCACAGGTAAGTGGAACACATATCTGCTCAGGAGCTCTTTGATCCATCCCACATCCCCCTCTCTCTCACAAACACTCACACAAACATACACATGCAGACCCCTGCCCTCTCCCCTTCCCCTTCCCCTGTCATTTCCTCACACTACTCCTGGGACCCTACACACACACACACAAACATGTACACAAAGAGTCCTTCCCCCATCCCTCCTTTCCTGTTCTCCCAAGAGGGCTCCAGCAATCTCTAGCCTGGAGGGCAGTGCCTGCACCTCAGTCATGGCCCCCAGAGGCCTGGAGGGAAGCTGCCCAGCTTTTGGGAGCCCTGTGGCCTCCATCCCAGCCCCCAGAGGCTTGCAGGGCAGCACTGCTGCTTTTGCCAGTTGCATGGCCTCTGCCATGACCCCCAGAGCCCTGCAGGGTCATGCTGTGGCTTCAGCCAGGTGTGCAGACTCCACCCCAGGCCCCAGAGGCCTCCGCATCCACTGGCCATCTCCCTCCCTCATGGCTGATGCCTTGACCTCCACTTCCACCAGCTGCCTCCTTCCCTCCCTCACAGCTGGCACCCCAGCATCTGCCTCCACCGCCCTTCTTCTTCTGGTGCGTTCTCTGGGACTGGACTGTGGACATCATGTCCCTACCCATTTCTGACCCAAGAGGAATGCCAGAAGATGTGTTCCACATCAATAATCAAGTGACTATGTCAAGTGTGTCTCTGACCATTTCCAATGTTCACCTAAGGAGCCGAGAATGACCGCAGTTTCCAAAGAAGGGACAGAATTTCTTGGTTCTGTTCAACCTAATGTTCCCTCCTTTGCCAGAACTGGACTAAAAAATCCATGCCAGTCAACAACCCAAACAGTTGCTATGCACAGGTAAGCCCCTTAGCAACTCGACTGGCATGTTTCTTTTGTAAGCAAGTGCAATAATTAGTAAAACAGGGTCTTTTGCAATTTTAATTAATATGGAAAGTGAAACAAATTTCCATTGAAATAGCTTCTAAAAAACCCCAACCCTGTGTTGCTTTGTTTTCTTACCTTTCTTTTGCTATGGCAGTCTTGTCTTTCTCTGATTCTGCTGGTTTCAGTTTTACAAGGCAGCCAGCATTTCCCTAATAAAGAAATAAGGCTGTGCTCCTTAAGAGGTGGAGAAAGAGAGTGGCTCTGGGCTGTCTGTGGCCACTGTAGCCACCACGATCACTTTAGGGTAGTGGTTAGAGAGCTCCCGGAATTACAACAGATCCAGATACAAGAGATTAGTTCCCCTGGAGAAAATACCTATTTAGGAAGGTAGACAATAAGCAATCATACCCTGCTGAAGTTCCCCTCTCCAAAACATCCCTTCCCAAGACTCTGCTCCCTTACATGTCCTGGAATTCTTCAAACCATAGTTGGCAATCCTAGATTACCTACATGTGCAAGGCATTCCAGTTCTGAAAGTAGAACTTTGACTTCTACTCTGAATACATGAATCTGCCTCATAGTGAATTTGCCTGGTCCATCAAAGTCAGTATTGTCTACTCAGACTGACAGTGGCTCTCCAGGTTCTCAAACTAAGGTCTTTCATATCACCTCCTACCTGATCCTTTTAGCTAGAGATGCCGGAGATTGAACGTGGGAACTTCTGTATGCCAAGCAAATGCTCTACCAGTGATCTGCAGGTCCTCTCTTCCCATACCTGACCTTTTTCAGTCTGTCCTTTCCTGCCTGCTGTTCTCCAAATTGAATCAGTCATTTAAGCAAATTTACCTCCAGGCCCTTTTGCTGCCTGCCAGCCTGCCCACCTTTGTGCCACCAGATACCCTTGCCTTGTTAGTATGCCTCTTCCTTGTCCCTTTCTCCTTCAAGCTAAGAGGTTGCTGTGGCATAGTCCCCCACCCACTATGCCTATCAGTTTTCCCATAGACTTTAACATTAAATAGGGGAGTTTTCATTGCCTGAAAAAGGAGGAGCCTTTTACTCCATCTGTCTGAATTTGGGAGTCTGTATGTCCAAAGGGGATCCTACAGTTCCAAAGGGTTTGTACAGTATAGGTAGAAAACCAAGGTACAGACCCAAGAAAGGAGTGTGGGCAGATTCCATGGAAACCAGTGGGAAGTGATAATGAAACTTAATTCTGAAGATAAAATAACAATAACAAAAGAAATAATAACAAAGTCCTATGAAATATCCCAGTAACAAAACAGACCCCTTAGGACTTGGTAACAAAAATGAAAGAAATGAAGCGAACACTCATGGAGAGACTTAATAGCAGCGCTTCAAGGGGACAATACTTTCTAATGATAATACCGTCAACATTCCATTATTGTTCAATAACCCTTTCTCTTTGTACAGTAACGGCAGGACTCCTCCCATCATAACTAAAGACTCTTCTTTCTCTCTGCTGGGTATTTATTTACCTGGGCCTTTATTGGTTTCTGAAGCAGAGTCTGTAGCACTTCTTTTGCATGAGTGTATAAAAGGTGAGTGTTTAATAGACTGCCTAAATGCAACTTAGATACATTGTGAGATTAAAGAATTTCATCTGAAAACACGTTTAGCAACAGCAGTTTTGTGACTATCAGTTTGGGTTCAATTTGAAAGCAATGAAGGATTTGGATGACTGTTTTCCCTTTGGAGCAAAGTAAAACCAGGAAAACCTCCTTGTCCTGGAACATAATTAAGTTCTGGATGAAAATCATGGCAGATTTATTTACTTATTATTGATATTGATTTATTATGAAGTAGTTTAAAAAAAATGGAAATTGAATTCATGAGAAAAAAAGCCAGGAAAGTTGCATTGAGGAACTTTTCACATCATGACAATGAATCTACCCATTCGTTGAAGGCAACAAGGGCTGTCCTACAAGAACTTTATTAAGAAAGCCTGACCCGTCCACCTTAGTCCTGATCTTGCCCCGTCATACTTCCTTTTGTCCCCCAAACTCAAAGAACATTTAAAAGGAACACAATTTGAATCCCCCGAGGATGACGAAGCTGCCATTTTGATATGGTGTAAATCCAAGAGCACAACATTCTTTGGGGAAGGGTTAGAGAGATGGAAACTCCACTTTCAAGCATGTAGAGACCTAAATGGGGGGATAGATTGAGAAACAACAGCTTCACATTTTGATATTTTTCTTTAAGAACAGATTTCGGAGCAATGCTTTTTGACTTACCTCACATATTTATGTCCACACTAGGATCAAGTCATGATGGTACCACCAAGTCATAGCTGCATTATGATGACCTAGTAGATTTCTTAAGGCAAGACATAGGCAGAGGCGGTTTGCCCTTGCATTCTTCTGTGTACCCACCATGGTCTTTCTTGGTGGTCTTCCATCCAAGGAGTAAACAGGGCCAACCTTGGACAGTTTCTGGGATCTGATGAGACCAGGCTAGTCCGTGGCATCCAGCTCAAGGCAAATCAAATCACAGCAGCTGCCTACCAGGCAGAGAATTGATGCCTAGGCATCTGACGAAGGCAACATGATCTCACTCCTAAGAGATCCGAGTTCTGTTGGTGAAGGAAACAAGCAACAAAGTGGGATCCAGACTAAACTTCCCCCCAAACACCCTCCCCACAAAAAGGGGTGCTGTTGGGAGAACCTAAGTGTGTCTGCAGCAGGAAGGGAGATCTAGTGGAAATGACGTTTAGTCTGGATAAGAAAGTGTTTTGTTTTTTGTTTTAATTCCTCTTCCTTCTGTTATGGGGAGACGATTTAGCAACTGGCCAGAAGGCGGTCAAAGCTGGGCATGTCAGTGGAAAACCAGCTTGATGGAAAACTTGCTCGAAATTCAAAAGACAGCAAGATAGACACCTTCATTCCCCACTGGATCTGGCACCTATAGCCAATGGAGAATATTCTCTGTTAAAGGACTTCCGGCTGAGATCGACGGCACTAACTGACAGTCAGTTGAGAACATATGCGTTACGTGGCCAGACTCTTTCATTCAATATAAGACACCCTTTCCTGCCTTGGGAAAATCGAGAGGGGAGGAATGAGAGATTTCTCCTAGGGCAGAAAGGGCAGCTAATTGGGTGTAGACTGAGGCGGAGCTGATGAGCCAACAGGGGACGACTTCAAAGGAGGCATAGCCTGGGGGCCTCATTAAAGACAACACAAATGGGTGTCTTTACATGTTAATTAAAAGCAGTTATTTCTTTTTTTGAAAATGTAATACAGCACTCTCCCCGGTCCTCAGAGCAGGGTCTATTACTGATGGTCTATTAAAAAAAATCCCCAGAAAACTTTTCCTGCCAGCTTTGATATTGTTAAAATGTCTTCTTTCCCCCTGTACCAATTCAATAGGCAATCAATTAGCTGCCACCGAAGATTCCCTGAAGTGAAATAAGACTTTACAATATATTGCTATAAATAAAGGGGAATTTATCAACAGAATTCTGGGCCAGGCCCACCTGGGACTCAACCGTGAATGCTAATTCAAGGCATTAGCCAAACAGTACAATGGGTAACCGAAGAGAGAGAAGGAAAATATTCCTAGCTGTGTTTCTTTTCATTTGTGCCCAAGTTTTTGTCAGCTGTCCCCATTTGCCAGTTTTCAGCGTCGTTTTTTGTAGATTCATTGGGATTGGGCGACATATTGTGTGTGTTTTGATCCAGATTATGTATGTATCACATGCCATGCTGATTTAGTGATATGCAATGAAAAATGAACGTGGGGAATAAAAACAAAACAAAACAATGCACTGGAATAGGAAACAGGACGGAAATTCAGAATGGTGGATTTAATTTATGCAGGGAAATGCAATCGAATCTGGAATAGCGGAGATCGGAAATCACGAGCCTTCACCCAACAGTGAATGTCCTTTACAGAGTTTGGAAATGTTCTTTACGGAGTTTGCATTGGATACAGACCCAAGGCTACAGAGCCATCTCGGTGTGGTGGTTCACAGCAGTGGCCTTTTATCTGGAGAGCCAAATTTAATTCTCGGCTCCTCCACATGCAACCAGATGGGTGACCTTGGACTAGTCACAGTTCTCAAAGCTCTCCCAGCCCAATTTCCCTCACAAGTGTGGGGAGAGGAGGAGTAGGCAATTGTAAGCCGCTTTGAGACTCCTTCAGGTAGTCAAAAGCAGGGTATAAAAACCAACTTCTTCTTCTTCTTCCAGCTTTTCATGAGAGATGCTGCAGATCCACAAGTGTCCGATCATCACATTTATTACCTTTGGCCTCAGTCATGATCAGCTAACCACTTGAACACCTGTCAGATATGTTTGCCTGTTTTTTTTTGAGGGGGGGTGGGGAACTTTGCACACAAAATCCATGCAGCCAATCCAAATAGCTCAACAGCCATGAACAATGCTATGGACTGTTTGGATCTAGTGCTGCACAAGGGCATGTCAGCACAAGCAAGGTCTTGTTCAATTCCCAGCATTTTCTCCCTCCCATATTATAGGGCTCAGAAATGAGTTGAACGAGATCTTGCACAAATGGAAATACCAAGAGGGCTACAATAATTCTGACTTAGCACAAAGTACTATGGTCTTTTCCTTGTCTTGCCACTTGCAAGAGAGATCTAGTGCAAGCAGAAGTTTTGTGTTAGACACAACCCACTGTGTTTGTTTTTTTGATTGATTAATATGATTTCATAGAATTGTAGAGTTTGGAAGGGACATTCTGGGTCATATAGTCCAACCCCCTGCACTATGCAAAACACTCACAACAGACATTTCACAGAATCAGCCTCTCCGTCAGATGGCTATCCAGCCTCTGCTTAAAATTTTCCAAAGATGGAGAACCCACCACCTCCCGAGGAAGCCTGTTCCACTGAGGAACTGCTCTGTCAGGAACTTCTTCCGGATGTTTAGACAGAAGTTCTTTTGCATTAATTTCATCCCATTGGTTCTTCTCCGTTCCTCCGGGGCAAGAGAGAACAACTCTGCTCCATCCTCTACATGGCAGCCTTTTACATACGTGAAGATGGTTCTCAGATCCCCTCTCAGTCATCTCCTCTCCAGGCTAAACAGCCCAAGCTCCCCCAACTTTTCCTCATCCATTTGACTGATTAGACATGCAAACCATTGCTTGGTAAGTGGAGTAGCATTGCAATATGGGGTGAGGTGGAGACTAGAAAGAAGAGAAGATCTGGGAGGCTTGTACCTCACTGTCTACTGCCCTAAGAAGTCTCAAAGTGGTATACAATCCCCTTCCCTTCCTCTTCCCACAACAGACACCCTATGAGGTAGTGGGGGCTAAGAGAGCTCTGAGAGAACTGCTCTGTGAGAACAGCTGTAATGAAACTGTGACTGGTCACCTAACTGGCTGCATGTGGAAAAGGAATGAGGAATCAAACCCTCTAGGTGAGTTGCTGCCTCTCTTAATCACTATAGCACGCTGGCCCTCTCATCAGGGATGGGAGAGAACATGCCTGCTCAAAAAGCCAATTGCGCTGAACTGAGGTGCTAGGAAGGAATACGGTGGTGCACCATGCTGAACATCCATGAACGAGTTGAAGAAGGCACTCTCCATTCCAAAACCACCCCCTGTTTCTAGCCGCCAAACAGGCCAACCAGTATCCTTAGCAATAAGCCCTAGCTGGCTTGTGCTGGTCTTGCCATAATCAAAAGGATTAGAGGGTCTCCAGTTATGTATTCTGAGTGTTGGCCGTGCTGAGGGCTGCATGCATAAAGGCTGCGGGCCCATCATCTTGCATGGAGCACCATTTCCCTTGGAGACTCCCATCCTTAATGCAAGGGAGTTTGACTGCTCAGAACGAAATGGAACATAACCAGGATGGGGAGGAGGGCATCGCTCCGAAGAAAGGTGATGCCTTTTATCTTCCTCCTCTTTCTAGGATGTGTGGCTTGTTTGCTTTCCACACAGCCAGGTGGTTGCTAGGCAACAGCTCTAGTGGTCCTCCAGTGGGTGGCCAATTCCTCCTTGTTGACAGGGGGGATGATGGAGACAAATGTGGGAGTAAACCTTCGGGTTTCTTTCTTTCTTTCTCCCTCCTTCCTCCTCCCTTTCCGTGGTTTGTAAATAGTTCCAATGTGCTGGGAAAGAATGGAGGAGGGAGGGAGGCACCACTTGGAAATGTTGTGCCTTTCCGAGATGCTCCAATCTGTTCTGGGGTCAAGTGGGCTAATTTAGCCTCCCTTCTTTATCACCCTTTCCATTGATGCTCAGATGTTCAGAACAGCTCATCCCTCCAGGAACATATTCAGTCTTTATCAGGTAATTTTTTCCAGGGAGGGGTTTCTAGTGTAACTGATGCAGTCATATTCCTCCATATACTTGGCGTGTTTTCTGATGTCTGTTTTTTCTTCTTCTCCTGGTTCTTATGAGAGACACAGCAATTAAAGCCAAGTTTCTATTTAACTTTGCAGCAGTGACTATGACATCCAGTGATACAGACTTGAGGGATTCTCTCCTGCTTTTCTTTGGGAAGGATCTCATGACTTGACTGTCATACTGGAATCAAGAAACCCTGTCTTCAAACATCCTTCTGTCCTGAACTTCTTGTTCTCCCCATAGTCCCCCCCCCACCAGCTCTTTTCTTGGTGCCCTCTTAGGGTTGGTAGGAAAGAGTGGTGTCCAGCAGGGCTTCTGACTGGCCACGGGAAATTTCATTGGCTGTGCAGATAAAAATAATGTTGTTTCAGCAGCAGCTGCCACCAATGTTGTTTTGATTCTCTCACACTTCTCTTTTACAATTATCCCTTTCTCCCCTGCACTTGGGCTTCCTCCTCGTGCCATGGCCATTTCGTGGTTGGCTCCGCCTTCAATGGCAACCATTTTTTAGTTGTGCCCACTATTCTGTGTCAGAAAGCCAAAGGCTCCAAAAGGATCTTGATAAATCCATTTCCACAGGGCTCACCAGATTAGAGGTCTGTGCTCCTAACCACTACACCAAGCTGGTGTAGAGAGAGAAAGCCATAGAGACAGTTAGATTGATAGATTAATAGAGAGATAGAGGGAGAGGGAGTAGAGAGAGAGATAGAGAGACAGATTAGGGAGAGAGAAAAAGTGATAGAGACAGAGTGAGAGATAGATCGATAGATTGATAGAGGGATAAAGGGAGGGAGAGTTAGAGAGAGAGAGTGATACAGACAGAGTGAGTGATAGATAGATCGATAGATTGATAGAGAGATAAATTGATAGAGGGATAAAGGGATAGATAGAGGGAGGGAGAGTTAGAGAGAGAAAGTGATAAAGACACAGTGAGTGATAGATCGATAGAGTGATAGAGAGATAGATCGATAGAGGTGTAAAGGGATAGATAGAGGGGGAGCGAGAGCGGGAGGCAGGGAGGGAGAGTTAGAGAGAGAGAGAGAGAGAGAGAGAGCGAGAGAGAGCGCAAAAAGGCAGTCTCAAAACACCTGTATGGGATGGTTGGGAATAGGACAAACACACCTGCAAACAAACCATTTACTGAACCAGACCACTGGTCTACCAAAATCAATAATGTCTACTCAATAAATAGCTGTCCAAGGTTTTAGCTAGAAGTCTTTTACATCACCTACAATAGATTGGGGTGGCAGTGGCTGGGATCTTCTGTACCATAGTCCTTTAGTACCACTAGTAACACTGAACCATAGCCCTTTCCCCAACACCCTTGACTATCACAAAAGTTTGCAAATGAAAGCTGTTCAAGAAAAGTTTTTTTTAAAAAAAAGATTGCGTTGACCCTGATTCACTTGACCTATTCCCTACCGCTATGAGCCTTCGGGGAGGGCGGTATATAAATCGAAATAAATAAATAAATAAAAATAAATATTTCTACAAATCCTGATTGTTTTTGAACTTGTTATGGGTCTTCAAGAAGTGGTGTTCAAGACACAAAGAAAGGGAGCACAGGAGGCCACGTGGCCACTGGACAAGATGGTGCCCAGGCTGCCCCAGAGTCAAACAATAGAGCAACAAGAGAGCACCACCAGCGGTGTCCGGAGCGTGAATCGAGGTGATTAATGTGTTCCAACAATAGAACACGAACAAATGGTGCTATTATGCTTCTTTGTCATGACTCAATCAGCTTTTGGAATGAGGCAAGCACCCCTTTCCTCCCTCCTGCTGAGCTGAGTGGCTTAACATTTACATTCTCCTTTTTAATCCCACTGTTGTGCAGCCCTGAGCTGCTGCCCAAGACCCAGACAGGCTAGAAGGCTCCGACAGTTCAAAATGTTCACTTCACATCTGCAAAGCTAGAAAGCACAAAGCAGCTCTCACTCTGGCCACAAAAGCAGGGAGAGGCAGCCAACTGGCACCAGGAACATCTGCCTGCCCAGGTCTCCCAGAGTCCATCAGCTCTGGAACCAACACATGAAGGTCAAATCCAATTAATTTCAGGTGGTTTTGAAGGTGCTTCACAGCTACCATTGTGCAACAAAATGGAATCAGGGATGTGTCCACTCCACCGGAAGGAGCATAAGAACGACGACATAAAATGTGTGCTAAGTTTACCAAGAATTTTGATGTATAGTCTTTCCTTTAAAAAAAAAAGAGAGAGTAATCGTACAAGCATAGAATCAGGGAGTTGGAAGGGACCTCCAGGATCATCTGGTCTAACCCCCTGCAGAAGGCAGGAACTCACAACTACCTGTCCTCCTACAGTGACCCCAATTTCATACCCATGTGACCCTTCCACCAAAAATCTCCAGAATCCAACCTGGCCTGGAAGAAATTCACCTACCATCCCACAGTGGCAATCAGCAATTCCCTGGGTATGCAAGAAAGGGCCATAAGAGACAAACACTGGCCCATCCCTTCCTGCCCACCCACACACCATCGGCCTAGGTTCATAGAATCAGCATTTCTGTCAGATGACTCTCTAGCCACTGCTTAAAAACTTCCAAGGGAGGAGAACCCAACACATCTCGAGGAATCCTGTTCCACTGAGGAACCGCTGTAACTCTCAGGAACTTCTTCCGGATGTTTAGCCAAAAATTCTTTCGAATTAGTTTCATCCCATGAGCGTTGGAAGATTCTGGGGCAGCAATACTGGACTAGGGTTGCAGTCCTGAGTACCTTTTCCTGAATTCCATGCTGTGTAGCATTCCTGTGCAGAGGCAGGCAACAGCAAACTGCATCTGCTAATCTCTTGCCTTGAACAACCCAGGAGATCATTACCCATGAACACACAAAACTGTCCTATAGTGAATCAGAGCCCTGGACCAACAGTATTGCCTACTCTGACTACAAGCAGATGTCAAGAGTCTCGGGCCAAGGTCATCCCCATCCCCTGGCACCTGATCTTTTTGAGCTGGCAATGCCAGGGACTGAGCCTGGGACCTTCTGCATGTCAAGCAGATGCTCTACCCATGAGCCATAGTCTGTCTACCTTAAATCACCTGAATCTTGACAGCACTTCCCACCAGCATGAATGTTCCCGCTGTTTCCTTGGGACGTGAAAGTAATGGCTGCCTAAGCCTGGGGTGGGTTTTATTGGTTTTATTTTCCAATATCTAAGCAAATTGATGAGTGGGGTAAAAGAGGCACTTCATCAAGATAGGCAATGTACAAGCTCATGTTTCATTTTGAGAGTGGGGCAGGGCGCCAAACGGTGATTTATCTTCAGCCATCAAAGTATCTCCTGACTATGTATAGTTTTTCTCTTCCCCAAGATTGTAAATTTCAAAATCACATGGTCAATACAACCACTACAATAAAGGGTGCCCAATACTGTCCCCTCATCAACATAAACTCGATGTAATTGGTGCATGGATACGGATGCATTAAGAATCTTTTTATGGGGCATATTGCCAGTGTACAAGACCACATAGATCCATATAATAGATCTAACTATATATATCCATATAAAGTTATCCCAAAATGAAGATCTTGACGTGATCATACCAAGTTCAGAGAGAAGCGCCGTGCATCTTCAAACATACATCGAAAGGATCACCTGCGGCAGCAAATCTTTGTTGGCCATTTGGCAGTTTTGCACACGGACCGTACAGAATTCATCTAGTTTGGAGCAAAATTTGGATTATTTCTTTAGTTACAGCCCACCTGTCTTGTAAAGGCAGATGACAATATCAAAACGAGCAATGAAATAGCATAAAACCACCAATCGACCATGAAACCGGGATAAGATGACAGAATTCTAAAACAAGCTGCCTCAGACAAGAGGTACTACAAATAACACACAAAGTGGAAATAAAAAAAGGTGAGAGTCAGCACATTAAAAAAAAAGTTATGTTAACAATGTGCTGTTACAATCCCATTGATTCAGATACCTTTATTGGCATCTGTAGAATCCTATGGAATAATGTGGGATTAATTTTCCCTTTCCCTTGTCAAACTGCTTTCAACATGTGATGATTCTGATGACAGTTAAAAACTCCACCAACCAGATATCAAGGTTTAGAAGTGGGCTAAACTTCAACCATGTATTGTTCAGAGCACCCTGACATAACACCGAGGTCAGGCAGTTTGAAATTCGGGATCAAGGTGAAAAAGATTCCTCGGATACGGAATTTGAATTACGTTTCTGTTTAATTTTGCAAAGCAAAACCAACATTCTGGAACGCGCAATGCAGATGCATTCCAAACTGCTTGGTCCTCCTTTCGGTTCTCTAGACATGCTGGCCTGCTTTCCCTTTGGATTCTGCCCCTTGGCGTTTTCCCTTTCAGCGCCTGCACACTCACGCCCATTCAAGCCTTTCTTTTTTTTTTTTAAACTACAGGAGGAAATGAAAGGGCAGGGAAAGCAAGCAGCTTTAACATCAACAGAAATAGGCCATGGATCTTTGCAGAAAACATCGCAGAAAGGGAGCCTCGAGAGAGGGACCCTAAGCCCCAAGATGATCGTCGAAGGAGCAACTTGACAGCAGAAGAAGAATTTCACACGGGGAGAAAAGCATCTCGGTTTCTCCGGACAGGAGTCTAAAATAGATTTATTGTGCTGCAGCTGGGGAAAGTTCTCCTAGCAGAGCATTCTGGGCCTAGAAAGGGCATGTACATGTTCCTCACGCGGAATTCCTTATCTCTAGCTGTCTTTGTTTCCATATCCCCTCATTAATGATTATAATTCAGAAGAAGAGCTGGACAGCCAGTTCAAAGCAAGATAACCTTGCAAAGGCTGGCCTGTCAGATCAAAGTAGGATAACCCTGCAAGAGCAAGCCTGCAGAGTCAAAGAAGGCTAAGCTTTGCAAGAACTGGGCTGCTGTATCAACGCAGAGATGTTAAGAGCATTTTCCAGAGTTAATCCAGGTCAAGTGATTCTCGTTGACCTTATTTGAAATGCTAGGCCAGGTATGTTCGAAGCAACTAGAAGGCTCAGCTGTTGCTGAGCAATTATTATACCGGGAGTAGGGGGGTAGCTTTTAATTACCTGTGCACATTTTAGACACTTCCCCCTCCCCAATCCTGCATTTGACTAGCAGGTGGCGACTGTTCCAGCAATGACACGACTCCTTGTTTGGCAAATAACTTGGCCGCAGCCGTTTATTGAACAAACAACCCCAACTTAGGGTTGGCCTTATGCTGGCAAGGGAGCCTGACCCCAGTCAGCCGTCCGGCTGCAAACTCGGACCGTGGCCCCCAGGCTCCACTCCTCGCTCCCAGCCGGGAGGATGGGACGCCTTCCGCCACGGAACTCAGGGAAGCGGCAACACGGGATCCAAAGGGCGTCCGCCTCCATTGGTACCCGTTCGCCGCTTGGCTCCCCGGGCCCCTGGCCTCCCAGCCGGGTAGGCCGCGCCCGGGTCCTAGCCGGTCTCCTTAATGAGACCCCCACCTCAGGGAGATCCACACGCAGGTGGGCCTCCCTGCCAACAGGCTCCCTACCGAGCATAACCGCGGCTGCGACGGTGAAATAAATTGAAAAAAACTTGGGAGGGTGGGAGGGTGTCTGTCCCCGGCCGCGGCTGGCGCAAAAGAGGGCTGGCGCCTGCGCGCTCGGCCTTATAAAGCCGAGCGCCCCCGCCCTCCTCAGGCCGCGCGGCCGCGCGGCCTGATGACGCCCAGGGGAGCCGCGTCACTGCCGGGCGCCCCCGCAGCGTCAACGGCGGCCGCGGCAATCCGCGGCCGCTATTTGACTAGCAGGTGGCGACTGTTCCAGCAATGACACGACTCCTTGTTTGGCAAATAACTTGGCCGCAGCCGTTTATTGAACAAACAACCCCAACTTAGGGTTGGCCTTATGCTGGCAAGGGAGCCTGACCCCAGTCAGCCGTCCGGCTGCAAACTCGGACCGTGGCCCCCAGGCTCCACTCCTCGCTCCCAGCCGGGAGGATGGGACGCCTTCCGCCACGGAACTCAGGGAAGCGGCAACACGGGATCCAAAGGGCGTCCGCCTCCATTGGTACCCGTTCGCCGCTTGGCTCCCCGGGCCCCTGGCCTCCCAGCCGGGTAGGCCGCGCCCGGGTCCTAGCCGGTCTCCTTAATGCGACCCCCACCTCAGGGAGATCCACACGCAGGTGGGCCTCCCTGCCAACAGGCTCCCTACCGAGCATAACCGCCACAGGACAGGTGAAACTACGCCTGTTCCCGCCAACCCTGAACAAAAATGCTGCGCAACCCCTCCCGCACAGCGCTCAGCCATAAATCGCATCCCTGATCAGACAGGTGAACCCCATCAGATCGGTACAGGGACGGGGCACGATAGGAAATTTCCGGATGAGGGACTACACCTCCCCCCAAAGCCAGCACCGTCTTCTTAGCTGCTTTGTTGACCTTCTGCTTGGCCCAATTCACTCGGTCATGACGAACTGCAGCCCGCCACGCCAGTCTGTCCAGCAACTCGGACCACAGCAGAAGGGACTTCGGGAGGCGCTGACGCAGGACTGACAGGTCCTCAGCAATGCGGGCAATGAGCTGCCGGCCAGTCATCGCCGGTAAGTCATTCTCGCCCAGATGTATGACTAAAACGTCTGGGGGTCCGGCCCGGTGAACCTCATCCGCTACGAGCGGCAGCAAGGAGTCCCACTTGAGCCCCCGTCTCGTCCACCAGGCGATACGGCAGATGTCCTCCAAACCGAGGTCCCGTCCCCAGCGGGTCGACGCGGCATAGCGGCCAGCCCAGAATGGTATACTATGCCCGACAATGGCGACGGATGCTGCCGATGAAACACCTGAAAAAACCAGACGTTAGTCAATCTGCCCCGGGCGGATGTATCCCTCATACGCCCTCGAGCGCCACCTCCCCAACCGCTGTATATCCCGGCTGCTCTTGCCCGCCAGGTATGCTTGCGTGGCGGCGCCTATCCGGAACGAATGGGAGCCATACATGGACGCCCGGTATCCACCTGCCGCAAGGCACTTGCGCAGGACGGCGACAAATTGGAACCGCGAGAGGCAAGTCCCATTTCGGTGAAGAAAAAGGGGGCCTGGGAGATGCGGACGAGCTGCAAGATACCCATCCATGGCCCTCCTTGGGCAATCCACAGATCCCGGCACCGCCGGGAGGAATACGTGCCGCCCAGCGCCCCGTTGATCGGCCTTCGACTGCCGCAGGAAACACTGCACGCCGTCTTCATGCAAGCACACATCAGAGGCTCGCAAACCCGTGAAGGAGGCGGGTGTCCGGGATTGGGCCGCCAACTCGCCCACCCTGAACGCCCCATGGAAAGCCGTGCAGAATGCCGCCTTAAACATTCGCGCTTCATAACTGGAGCTGCACGCCCCTGAGAGGCAGTCCAATATGCGAACCAAAACCCGCTGCGTAATGGGGCGGCGACCGTCGGGCTTGGGCGGTGCCTGCCGCCCCCAACCTTTCACAGCCTGCCGAGCTAGGAACGATTTGCCGGGATCCCAAGTGCCGGCCGCCTTGCTGCAAAACGAAAGTGCGGACAGCGTAACCCTCAGGGTACGATGGGATAAGCCCCGCTCCTTCAAATGAGCGAGGTACCGCAGGGCCATCTCCTCGTCCATCGGCCACGTGGAGACACGTCCCGCACGACCTGCGAAGTCCAAGAACCCCACCGCCGCTTGGCGGTAAGCCCGACGCGTCGAAGGTGCCACTGACGCCAGCACTCCGTCAAGGATCAGTCGGCTCCAAGACTCCAAACCTCGGGCGGGCAAATCTCTGGGACCCTGGCCGCCCCCGGCGCGAGCCGACGAAACCTCTCAACCTGAAACCGGGAGAGAGCGTCGGCAAGCTCGTTAGTGACCCCAGGGACATGGCGGGCCCTGAAGGTGCAGTTACGTGTCAAGCACGCCGAGACAAAGCGCCGGACCAGCCGCATTACTCTGGGCGACCCAGATGACTGCCGGTTGATAACGTACACGACTGCTAAATTGTCGCACAAGAACTCAACCCGCTTGTTGGCAAAATCCTCGCCCCATAACAGCACCGCTACCAGGATGGGGAAGAACTCGAGGAAGGTCATGTCGCGCAAAACCTCCGCGGGCCACGCTGCAGGCCAGCGTTCAGCACACCAGCGGCCGTTAAAATACACACCGAAACCACTGGCCCCGGCTGCATCGGATTGAACCTGTAGCGAGTCCTTGGGGGCGAACGGCTGCTGCCAAATCGCCACCCCATTGAAACGCTCGAGGAACCGTGTCCACACCCTGAGGTCCTCTTTGATAGATCTGGTTACCCGAACGCGATGGAAGGGGCGGGACAAACCTCTGGTGATGAAAGACAGTCGAAAGCAAAACGCCCTGCCGGGGGACACCACCCTGCAGGCGAAGTTGAGATGCCCAAGCAGGACCTGCACCTCCCTCAAAGTGGCTTTCTGCTGCCCCAACATTTTGTCGAGCAACCCCTTAAGGGAGGCGATTTTGTCCTCCGGGAGCCTGGAGGTGCCCGCCTCAGTGTCCAATTCGATACCCAGGAAGGTTATCCGGGTAGCCGGGCCTTCAGTCTTTTCCTGGGCCAAAGGGACGCCGAGCTCCCCCATCAGGCTCTGAAATCGGCGCAACCGGGTGTCGCACTCCGACGTGCCCCCTGCCCCAGCCATCAAAAAATCATCCAAATAGTGCGAAATCGCATCAAAACGGCCCCGTGCCCTCACCACCCACTCCAAAAAAGAACTGAATGCCTCAAAAGCGGCGCAGGCGATAGAGCAACCCATCGGCATGGCCTTATCCACGTACCATTGGTCCTGGAAACGGAACCCCAGCAGGCAGTAGTCATCGGGGTGGATGGGAAGGAGACGGAACGCCGATTGAACGTCACATTTGGCGAGTAACGCCCCGCGGCCACAACTGCGAACCATGGCCACCGCAGCATCAAATGAAGTGTACCGCACGGTACAAAGCTCAGAGGGAATTTGGTCGTTCACTGACCCCCCGTGCGGGTAGGATAGGTGGTGAATAATCCGATACTCCCCCGGAGTCTTCTTCGGCACCACGCCGAGGGGAGAAATCCTCAAATTCGGCAGAGGCGGTGCGTCGAAGGGGCCCGCTATTCGCCCCGCCTCCCGCTCTTTGGCGAGCTTGGCCGCCACAACCTCCGGAAGCTCGTGGGCGGATCGCAGATTGCCGCTCACAGAGGGCTCGCGCTGACCCTCGTAAGGGATCCGAAAGCCCTCGGTGAACCCCTTCGCCAAGTATACGGCAGACGCCTTGTCGGGGTAATCCCGGAGCCGCTCCACTAACGTGCCTAGTCTGATTGGCGTGGGGGCTAGCTTCCCGAGTTGGGCCACCGGATCAGGCAGACTTCTGAGCTGCGGAAGGTGCGCCTGCTCCCGATCCCCCGTCCTTCTTCCCGGAGGATCGGGTGCCGCGAAAGGGCTGACCCGAAGTCTGGGGCTGGCTGCAGGAGGCCATTGAATGACCCCCTCTGCAGGACTCACAGCGGTGCTCGAACCTGCACCGCCGCCACTTGCAGCCCCCTCTATTGAAATCCCAGCACACTAAGCCGCTGATTTTCTTGGGAGGGGGCGCAGCTCCCGACCTCGGCCTCTCCTTCCTCTGCCGCGTGGGGGACCCTACTTGCACAATCCACGCGTCATGAAGTTTCAAGTCCCAACGGGTGGACGCATTATGTGAAGCGAGCTCGCGGAACTCCCTATCATAGGCGAAAGCCGCCTCTTCGCCCCCCCTCTCCCATGCTTGCAGCACCGTGTAGAGGTAACGGCAAAGGTGCCAACCCCTCTCCGGATAAGCCCCGCAAATGAGGCCGTGATACTCAGTAAAGCCCTTCAACCAGTTCAACATGGTGCGCTCGCAGGGCTGGGACTCAGATTTATCCTTGTCCTTGCGGCTGCCCGTGTCGGCCCCTTTATTCCTGCCCCTGTCCAACTCGAACATGTCAACAAAGTAACCGTCGAGGGCCTTCTCCCGCAATTTTGCAGGGAGATGGACCCCCGGTGGAGCCTCCCCATCCTTGAACCACCCTGGAGGCTCCCTCCAGCTCTCGCTAACGCCGGCTTCGTCTAGCAAGCGCTTCGTGGTCCGCCTCCGGCTCTTCATCCACGAAGGGATTCCAGGAACGAAGGCGGACTCAATCCAAAACCACCCGTCGTGGGTGGCGCTGTCCCCGCCTTCTCTAGAAGATGACTCACCAGTAGACCGGCTGCGCCGCGATGACCGCCGCCGCTTGTGCGCCGCTCGCTGCGTCTTTCGGCGACGCTTTCCGAAGCGCCCCGGCCCGTAGATGGTGACCGAGGACGCCTCGTGGAAGTAGGGCGGTCTGCAGAAGGGGTGGGTGACCGCCGGCCCCTGGGAAAGATCCGCCTCCCCTCGCCCCCCGAACGGGACCTACTGGATTGCGATGAGCGTCGCCTGCGGAGCCGCTCCGGCCTCCGCAACGGCGAGGGGGAACGAGGCCTGGGCCTTCCCCGAACAGTTCTGTCCCCCCGGTACCGCCGCCCGCTTCCGCGGGACCCGGAAGACCGGCTGGACACTGAGAAATCCCTCCTATCGCCCCCGCCCCGCGGGGGCGACCGAAAGTGACCGCCTCCTCGCCTCGACGAAGACGAGGAAGAAGCAGGCCCTCCTCCACCGGCGCGGGGTTCCCCCCTACGGGGGGACCCCCTGTCGCCTCTGGGATGCCTCTGTTCCGGGGTGTCTGGCCTACGCCTCGGCTCCCGCCGCCTAGCCCCCGGAATTTCAGAGGCCCACGCCCGGCTGGCCTGCCAGGCGCTGGCCCTCTGCGTGCCCCTCGCCGAGCGGCCCTGTGCCCCCGTGTGGGGAGAAGAAGTCCCCCCCGGGGCCCCAACTTGCTCGCCCCCACCTCCCCCAGCCTCCAGTGGCGGGGTCCTGACCCGGCCTGAAGCCTGCCGGCCGGATCTGGTGGCCCGGGGGGAGTGGTCCGGTCCGCCGCGCGAGCTGCCGCCGCCCGTTTTTCGGGCCCGGCTGGAGGCGGCGCCGCCTGCCGCGGCCTCCACGCCCCGAGGAGACCCGGAGCCCTGCGGGCTGTTTGAGCGGCCAGCGCAGGCCGTGCCCCGCCCGGATCTGCGCCCGCCCCGTCGACCCGCCGGATTGGGAGGCTGCGCCTCTACCTCGCTTCTACCTCCCCCTCCGGGCGCCGCCATTGCGCCGTCCCCCGAGGACCTGTGTGCAGCCGGCCGTTGCCGGCGAGGCATCTTCGCGCCGCTCCACCCGCCACGGAACCCGCTACCGGGGGGGGGCCAACGCCCGAAGCGCCGCGTGCCTCCCTTCGCCTCCCCGGCCTACTCTTCTGCCGTGCCGGGACAGGTCTGTCCCCGGCCGCGGCTGGCGCAAAAGAGGGCTGGCGCCTGCGCGCTCGGCCTTATAAAGCCGAGCGCCCCCGCCCTCCTCAGGCCGCGCGGCTGCGCGGCCTGATGACGCCCAGGGGAGCCGCGTCACTGCCGGGCGCCCCCGCAGCGTCAACGGCGGCCGCGGCAATCCGCGGCCGCTATTTATACTATTTGTCTTTAATTGTTTTCAACTGCTGTGATCCAGTTTTATTGCAGTGATGATTACAGGGCTGGCCAAACTGTGGTTCTCCACAAGTCCATGGACTACAATTAAAAGCACGGCAGGGGCTCATGGTAACTGTAGTCCACGAACACATGGAGAACCACAGTTCTGCCACTTTTGGATGAGATATACTACATGCTGGTCTTTGTTGCATTAAACAAATTTTATTTAGTCACTGATGAATACCAGTCACATCCCACCTTTCCTCTCGGTTCAAGGCAGCTTACAATAATAGCAAACACATCCACAGCTAAAACCAAAGGTGAATCACATGGCTACTGGTTGTTTGTGGCTCAGTGACAGAGAAGCTGCTTTGCACCCAGAAGATTCCAGATGTAATGCCTGGCTGTGTAATGAATCAGTTGGTCAGTGATGGATGGACCTCTGCTGGAGTCCCTGTGCAGCCCCAGGCAGTCTGAATAGAGATTCCTGACCTTGGGGGACTCATTGTGCGAATCAGTATAGGGAAGCTCCATGCGTATTTATGAAGGTCACAGTTTATGGGGGCCTGTGTCACATGCTCATGGAGCTGACTTCATGAATGGTCACTGCTGCCAACCAAGCCGGAGCGGAGGGGCTCACAGTGCCATGAAGTATATATCAAATGGAGCAAGGTGCTTAGAATTTGGCCTTGTGTGAATTAGAGCAGTCTGCCTCTGATGTATGGCAGGGGTAGTCAAACTGCGGCCCTCCAGATGTCCATGGACTACAATTCCCATGAGCCTCTGCCAGCATTTGCTGGCAGAGGCTCATAGGAATTGTAGTCCATGGACATCTGGAGGGCCGCAGTTTGACTACCCCTGGTTTATAGCGATCTCATTCCCACCCTGCATTCTTTCGTGTCCCTCCCCTCCACCTCACACCATCACCTGTGTTTCCCTGCCCCCGTGTCCTGGAGACTGGACTCTTATCAGAATATTATGACTATGCAAAGGCCTCTAATGGTATGGGATTACCAGAGGGGGGAGGCAGGATACCAAGGGAAACATATATGTAAAGTCCTGCACCCCAAACCTCAGTTTCATCAAAGACTTGAATTGTTGTTGGCTTAATAAATGTAACTTGTTGGCTTAATAAATGTAACTTTTGCTCATATAAAGAGTGTGCATTTTTGGCCTAAAGAAGATCCTTATACAAATGGGCTAATTCTACCCATTTGCTCCTGGGTAATTTTAACATTCCTGGAGGCGTGGGTACCCCCTGCTGGCAAATATTCCTATTGTTTCCATCACAGCAGAAAACTCTCTCTCTCTCTCTCTCTTTCTCTCTCCACTTTGAAAACTCAGGTTTCTGAGAGATTTGGCCTAGGAAGCCTGACTTAAAAAAAAAATTATACTTCGCTATTAAGCCAAAGCACAAACCATCCCACGGTCAGTTAACATAGTCAATAGACACCATTAAACTGACAAGCGACCTATATATATTTAAGTGGAACGGCTCTGCGGCTGTGCACGTGAAGAGTCATTTGCCTTTCATTCGAAAGGCTGAAAGCATCAATTTGCACCCGTGAAATGAGGAATATCCCCTTGTGCCGGGTGGGAAGGCAGAAACAGTAGTGGGAGGAGAAGCCTGGCTTGGGGGACAGATAATCCTCTAGGATGGAAGCTGCTGTAACCAGCCAGGCAGGGGGAAGATGTGACAATAGCACTCCCCCCAACTCCCCAATTAATCTACTTCTTGTTCATACACAAAGACCCCTCTAGCCTCAGCACATTTCTTAGGAAACAGTCTCCACTGAAATTACCTGCACCTAACTTTAGGACTGGGGGCGCTGAAGGTCATTTCTCCATGTGTGCGGGATCGTTTCCCTTGCAGCAGGCATTCCGGCCCACTCAAAAGACAGCTTCTCATATCTGAAGTTGCCTTAATTGATCTGTCACACCTAGGCTCGTCAGCTGGGTCTGGCAGCACACCAGTGGGGAGCTTCCCCCTCTCTGCCTGCCTGATCCTTTTAGCTGGAGATGCCAGGGATTGAATCTGGGAACCTCTGCATGCCAAGCAGAGGCTTTGTGAGAGCCAGCTTGGTGTAGTGGTTAGGAGTGCGGACTTCTAATCTGGCGAGCTGGGTTTGATTCCCTGCTCACATGCAGCCAGCTGGGTGACCTTGGGCTCGCCACAGCACTGATAAAGCTGTTCTGACGGAGCAGGAATATCAGGGCTCTCTCAGCCTCACCAACCTCACAGGGTATCTGTTGTGGGGAGAGGGAAGAGAAGGTGAATGTAAGCAGCTTTGAGCCTCCTTCTGGTAGAGAAAAGCAGCATATAAGAGCCAACTCTTCTTCTTCAGTAATCTCACGGCTCTCTCAGCCTCACCCACCTCACAGGGTGTCTGTTGTGGGGAGAGGGAAGGGAAGGCAAGTGGAAGCCACCTTGAGACTCCTTCAGGTAGAGAAAAGTAGTATATAAGAACCAACTCTTCCTCTTCCTCTTCCTCTTCCTCTTCCTCTTCCTCTTCCTCTTCCTCTTCCTCTTCCTCTTCCTCTTCCTCTTCCTCTTCTTCTTCTGTGATATCAGGGCTCTCTCAGCCTCACCCACCTCACAGGGTGTCTGTTGTGGAAAGAAGAAAGGGAAGGCAACTGTAAGCTGCTTTGAGACTCCTTCAGGGAGAGAAAAGTGGCATAGAAGAACCAACTCTTCTTCCTCTTCCTCTTCCTCTTCCTCTTCCTCTTCCTCTTCCTCTTCCTCTTCCTCTTCCTCTTCCTCTTCCTCTTCCTCTTCCTCTTCCTCTTCCTCTTCCTCTTCCTCTTCCTCTTCCTCTTCCTCTTCTTCTTCTGTGAAATCAGGGCTCTCTCAGCCTCACCCACCTCACAGGGTGTCTGTTGTGGGAAGAAGAAAGGGAAGGCAACTGTAAGATGCTTTGAGACTCCTTCAGGGAGAGAAAAGTGGCATAGAAGAACCAACTCTTCCTCTTCCTCTTCCTCTTCCCCTTCCTCTTCCTCTTCCTCTTCCTCTTCCTCTTCTTCTTCCTCTTCTTCTTCTGTGATATCAGGGCTCTCTCAGCCTCCCCTCCCTCACAGGGTGTCTGTTGTGAGGAGAGGAAAGGGAAGGTGAATATAAGCCGCTTTGAGACTCCTTTGGGGAGAGAAAAGCAGCTCTTCTTCTTCACCACTGAGCCACAGCCTCTCTCTAAATGAGGTTGCCTTCTGCAGCATCAGAGCATGGATCCATCATGACTAGTACTGTCTACTCAGATTGGGAATATCTCCATGATCTCACTGAAAGGTCTTTCATGTAATTGCCTACCTGACTTGTTACTGGAGGTGCCTGGGTATGAACCTATGACCTTCTGCAGTCAAAGCTCTTCCGCTGAAATGGGCCTAAGGACTTACCACCTCCTTAGGCGGTTGATTCCACAGATGAACTACTCTGTTAATTTCCCCCCCTGAACTGTTATCTAGCTGTTATTGTTCACATAGTTTAAATGCACTCCTGAGGATCCTACCCTCTGCTGCCAAAAGGAACCTTTCCCTGCCCTCCTCCAAGTGGCAACCTTTCAAATACTTTCAAATACTTAGAGACAGCGATCATGTCCCCTCTCAGCCTCCTTTTCTCCAGGCTGAACATTCCAAAGTCCCTCAACCTTTCCTCAGAGGGCTTGGTCCCTTGGTCCCAGATCATCTTCGTCGCTCTCCTCTGTACCCTTTCAATTTTATCTATGTCCTTCTTGAAGTGAGGCCTCCAGAACTGCCCACAGGACTCCAGGTGGGGTCTGACCAATGCGGTATAAAGTGGGACAATGACATGGTGTGATTTTGATGCGATGCCTCTGTTGATACTGCATTTGACTGCTGCATCATACTGTCTGCTCATATTTAGCTTACAGTCCATAAGCACCCCAAGATCACATTCATACACCCTGCTACCCAGAAGAATATCTCCCATCCAGTAGGCATGCTTCTCATCTGTGTTCTCATCCAGTTGTAGAACTCTACACTTCTCCTTAATGAATTGCATCTTGTTCTCATTTGCCCACTCGAGATTGAACTTGGAACCTTCTGCATGCCAAGCACCTGCTCTGTCTCTGAGACACTGAACTAGCTGGAATGGAAGTGATGGGAAGATGCTGGCATCTACGTGCAAATGCATAAACACCCAATCGCAATTCCTACATAGCATGCAAGGCCAAGGTATACATAGAATTCATCTTCGCTTGTGTGTTGGCCTAGGGTCAGACATACCCAGGTTCAAACCGCATTCTACCATGAAGCTCATTGTGTGAGCCCTTGGCCCAATTGGTCTTCTCTCTCTCTCAGCCTAACCCACCTTTCAGGATTGTTACTCTTGGAATTATTTGGTTAGCAGTGCTCAGAGGACATCACGCAACAGAAGAAAGAAGCACTTGTGTGCACTGGAAATAAATAAAATAACAAATGGAACCTCTTTATCTTTGCAGACTTGCATGAGTCCTTTATTGTAAGGAATGCCATTCCAGAAAGGATAGAGTAGAGACAGGATTCTAGATGCAGGAGGCAGATCTTGCCCTCATGGTGCCAGATGGAGAACTCTAGCAGAGTGTGGAGAGAAGGTGTCAAGCCGGAAGGAAGGAAGTTTCCCAAAGAGTGGTGATCTACACATCAGAGCACTGGAGAGAAAGCATATCGCTGTCCAGGCTGATCTCTCTCTGACTCTTTTATAGTCCCCCTCTGAAGTCTGAGGCTAAGAGACAGCATAAAGTCCTTCACTTCCAACGTTTAGAATGATAAAATGGGGAGGACCAAGGACATCATGCTCTGGTTACTGAAAGAAGGGCAGGATAAGAATAAAAAGACAGAGCGGGGAGGGAGTATTAAAAGTGTGTTTGGGGGGGAGGGGAAGAATTCAGCAGTGAAGCTTGACTCAGCGGCCCTCCTTGGTCTGGTCTTCACCAACTTACAAGCCTCCAAGAAATATCAATGCCATTGAAGTCTTAATTCAAGCTGGTAATTCCCTAGAGCAGGGGTAGTCAACTTGTGGTCCTCCAGATGTCCATAGACTACAATTCTCATGAGCCCCTGCCAGCATCATGGGAATTGTAGTCCATGAACATCTGGGGGACCACAGGTTGACTACCCCTGCCCTAGAGGCCTTCGTAGTCTGCATCATGGATAGGGCGGCTTACATACAGAAGGTGCAAATTTGCCAATCTACGGACAGAAACTGGTCCAGGAATAGAATCAGTGAGGTCAAAGAGTGGGGGCCCAGTGGCATCAGGGGATGGAACCAATATGGCCAGGGATAGAACTGGCACCAAAGGGCAGAAAGGTAACTCATCTAAGTGTCAAAATCATTCTTTCCATGTCTACCTGCCTGAGGAAAAATCAGGAAGGAAAAGAGAATGCAAAAAACATATCATCACCCTTCAGAGAAGCTCCTTTAAAGGCACAAAAAAAAGTCTTAGATGGAAATAAGAATCAACCACAAGCCCATTCTGTCCTCTGACAGCTAGTCAATGAAAATGGAGAAGAACTCAGGAACTAAAGACACTTGGACCACTGACGGAGGTTCAATATCAGGACTGTTCTTAGCCCCCTTATCTCCCTCCACTCATGTCAGAGCCAGATTTACTAGTTCAGAAACCAAGCGGTAGCTAATAAACAAGCTATGAGACATAGATTCCCATTACAGCAGTCTCACCTATTCAGGTAGTTCCTCCCTTGGGCTTCGTCCTGCCTGAAAATTTAGCAGGGTTGGCCTTAGTTAATGCTTGATTGGGAAGAAGAGTTGTTTTTATGTCCTGATTTTCACTACCCATAGGAGTCTCAAAGTGGATGACAATTGCCTTCCCTTCATCTCCCCACAACAGACACCCTGCAAGGTAGGTGAGAGAGCTCTGCCAGAACTGTTCTGCAATAACAGCTCTGACAGGGAGGCTGCCAAGGCCATCTAGGGTTGTTGCACAGAGGCAAGCAATAGCAAAGAAGCTCAGTTTTGCCATGAAAACCCTACACCATAACTGAGATACAAGTTGATGGTATTTCCCACCATCAGGTTACACAACGTGTCTGCTTTAGGCTTGTCAGTTGCAGGGAAAAGATGGACCCCATTTCTCCCACCACTAGCAAACCTCTGGGTATGGAGGAACATCTGCAAGAATTCCCCCTTTCCCACCCTGCATAGTGTTGCTGTTTCGCAGGGGAAACACCCCTGTCTGAATTTCCAATGCAAGCGGATAAACAAGCCCAGAGTTAATCTCAAATGGTTGCTACACTCTCTTTTATTAAAGCCAATGCATTTCCGTCCTTCTGTACAGAGGCTAGATCTTCTTAATTGCCGTGACTCAGGGAGAATGTTAATGGCTGAGCGAGAGGCGGCAACAGAGGCCCTCTCCTGACCTCTAGAGGCCAGCAAGGTGAAGACGAGGCTTCGATGACATTCAACGCCTGGCAGATGCTGCTGCACACAAGGCAGGCTGGCTCTCCCTCTCCCTCCCCACCCCCACCGCTTGGAACGGCTCATCCCTTGCTTTTAGAATGACCAAGTTCAACAAGGGTTTGGACTTGGGTTTATTTAGGAACCGGGCAGAAATCTGGCAGGCTCCAGTGGTTCTAAGTTACATTGAACGGAAGCTTTAGCATCACCTTTGGTTGAGGGACCAATGCTCAATGCCGCCGTCTAACATCTCCATCCAGCTCAGCATTGCCTCCTCTGATCGGCAGCTGCTTTCCAGGATCCAAGGATGAGAGAACTAAGACTCGCGTCTGGCTGAGACAGGCTAATTTTCCTGCTGGTGTTTCCCTTTTGTATCCATGAATGATAATAATAACATTTTATTCTTGACCTGCCCTACCCCAAAGGCTCAGCATGGGTAATAAATACCAATAATTGTCCTATTAAAGCATTCATATTAAAACATTCTATAATCAGATTAATTCAAAACAGATTTTAATTTCCCAGCGGGGTGGTCCAAACATAAAGCGTGGCAGAGGTTTTGTCTTCAAAATTAGGGCAATCGTGGCAAAGTTAGAACATTGCCTCTCTGCTCTTCTAGCTGGGAGCCTTTAGCAGATGAAGACGGACAAGGTGGCTGTGTTCTTCCAGGGAGCATGCTCACTGCAGTGGTCAGTGTGTCCGGCTGGCATTTGGGAGGCTGGGGGGTAAACTCTCACTATGCCACAACATCCTGCTGGGGCAGTCTCTCTCTCTCTCTCTCTCTCTCTCACTCTCTTTCAATAAAACCAGAGTCCAGTAACACCTTTAAGACCAACCAAGATTCAACCCATTTTTTAAAATTAATTTCATCCCATTGGTTCTGGTCCATCCCTTTGTGGCAAGAGAGAAGAGTTCTGCTTCATCCTCTACATGGCAGCTTTTAAAATATTTTAAGATGCTTATCAGATACCCTCTCAGTCATCTCCTCTTCAGGATAAGCTCCCCCAACCTTTCCTCATGCGTCTTGGTCTCCAAACCCCTCACCATCTTTATTGCCCTCCTCTAGACACACTCCAGTTTGTCTTCATTCCTCTTCAACTGGGGTGCCCAAAACTGAACACAGTACTCCAAGTGAGGCCGAATCAGAGCAGAGTAAAGCGGTACCATCACCTCCCGTGATATGGAAATGATTGTTTGATACAGCCCAAAATCCCATTTGCCTTTTTAGCCACTGAGTCACACTGCTGACTCATGTTCAATGTATGGTCTACTAAGACTCCTAGATCCTTTTCTCACATACTACTGCCCAGACAGGTCTCCCCCATCTTATATTGGTGTATTTGGGTTTTCCTACCTAAATGCAGAACTTTACATTTGTCCCTATTGAACTTCATTTTATTCAGTTTAGCCCACTTCTCGAGCCTATCAAGATCATCCTGTATTCTGTTGCTGTCTTCAGTTGTGTTTGCTACCCCTCCCAGTTTAGTATCACCTGCAAATTTAATAAGTATCCCCCTAATCCCTCATCCAAATCATTTATAAATATGTTGAACAACACAGACCCGAGGACAGATCCTTGTCACTCTTCTCCAAGAAGATGCTGAACCATTTACAAGTACTCTTTGGGTACGATCTGTCAACCAGTTAGCAATCTACCTGACAGAATAAGGGGGTTATGAAACTCTATGATTCTATGAAAACATTTATTGGGTGATATAACCATATATGGTCATGTCGATCTGCCATCCACCCCTCCCAAATTGACCAATGATGGGTCTGGAGGGGGTCGGAAAGGGAGGGGCCTCAGGTGGGTATTTCAACAGCTGTACTTCCCAATCATATGGCACAAGATCATACAACTTCAGGGGATTCTCAAAGCCTGAAAAATGTGTCAGGGGTTTCTCAATGGTAAAAAAAGTTGAGAAAGGCTGGTCTAAAGCCATGGAACCCAGTGTGGTATTCATAGGTTCTATATCACCAATCCACATGGTACCTATTGGGGTCTTCTTCATGGAACAGGAGGTACATCAGAAGGAATCACCATGTCATCTTCAGGGAATGTCCACTCAGAAATGGCTCCCTCCATCATGGGAAGATGCTGGGCTCAGAGGCTCCCAGTGGTACCTTCCCATGTTTTGTGCTACATCGCAGCCAAGTTGTGAGCATGCCCACTTCCTGTCCTTGATGCTTCAAAAGCACCCCCAGGCTCAACTAAATTAGGGAACTTGCTTGATATCACCCTCATTGGATCTCCAAAGGTTTTGCAGTGCAGGCAACTGGAATGCAAGACCTTGTCAGACAACTGGAATGAAAATGTTTGTTTGACAAACAATCATCTGACACAGGCAGTTCTTGACAACATTTGACAGCAGTGACCTGCCGTAGGAATCAGTAATTGATGAGATCTGACATTTAACATTCAGGAGCCGTCCCCAATATCTGACAGCTTATAGAGAGGCTTCCCAAATTCTCCTCTGCTGAACTTCTCCCTGGACTTGGGTAAACTTGTTTCTGAAATGTGGAAGTGTGGCTGAAATCCATTAGCAAACCTCCTTTGTTCTATTTATAAAAATACCCTGAACCTGAGCAGTGTGTATATCTGGCTTGCTATAATTTCCAATTGTAGGAGCTTCCCAGAGCTCCCAAGACTTGGAGGGGAGGGTGGTCCAGTAGCCCTGCAGGCAGACTCTAGACTGCCAGGGAGCCAGCGAAGTACAACATTTCCTTTCATATTTTGGGGCTGAGTCTGGTGTGGGTGGGCAGAAATAATCTTTATGGAGGCACTATGTTGCCTCCCATCATAGAATCATAGAGTTGGAAGGGACCTCCAGGGCCATCTAGTCCAGTCCACTATGCAGGACGCTCACAATTACCTGCCCACCCACAGTGACCCCAATTTCATGCCCAAATGATCCCTACCATCACCAAAAATCTCCAGTATCCAGCCTGGCCTGGAGGGAATTCATGTACCATCCCACAGGGTCAATCAGCAATTCCCTGGGTATGCACGAAACACGGGTTGAGAAAGCCCGTTTTAGACAAATATTCAGAAAAAAATGAATTTCATCATTTTTAGACTGATTTCTTCAAAATCAGTCCCTCCTCTGGACACACTCCAGTTTCTCTACATCTTTCTTCCTTTGTGGTGCCCAAAACTGAACACAGGACTCCAAGTGAGGTCTAACCAGAGCGGAGTAAAGTTCATATGTTCAATTTCAGCCAATGGGTGATTCTGCAGCGTCCGTAATGACATCCAATCCAATTGAGGCACCTTGCTAAGGTTTCTTTCACACACACTTTTCTTGGATGCTTTAGGATGCTCAGGGCTAATCCTGCGTTGAGCAGGGGGTTGGACTAGATGGCCTGTATGGCCCCTTCCAACTCTATGATTCTATGATTCTATGAATTAGATCAGAGCACATAAGAGAGAAGTGGGCGAACATTTTCTCTTTCCATTCAACAACCGTCAAAAGGGGAAACACTTTTTCTTTCGGCACACCACTGAAAACATATCAGAGCAAACAGTTTTTCCACCCAGCCGCTGCTTTTGACTAAGCCTTTTCCTTGCCCTCCTATGATTTTTGCTGTGCCTGAGCATAAATGGAGCCAGGCTCGGGGGCAGAGCTGAATAGTAATGAGCAGGCCCTCCCCTGCTGAGCATCTGTTCCGTTTCCCCACTGGTCACGGGAGCTGTCTGACAGTAAAGATAATATAATAAGTGACGCTTTTACATCCCTACCCTGCACTGTGTGGGGCTCTGAGCTCTGCCTTTGACCTGGGACACATCAGAAAGGTCATGAAGAGCGCCACCGTAGCCTGTGGTACTGTTGTACTGTCACATTTCCACCCCCCGGGCCTCTTTTATTATTATTACATTTTAAACATTTTCATGATACAGAAGGGGGGAAAAGTCAATCCCATTTACTACTTTTCCCTGGAGGAGGGATGAGTCCTCCCTGGTGAATTCTAATGTGCCACAGCTAGCAGCCTCGGAAGCATCAGGCACTTTTCTCTCAATGCTTTCCTTGAAGTTTTCTGGAAGGAGGTCATGCTTTGGGGGCCAGGCTTCCTCTGGGCTGGGGGCTAGGGGTGGGGTGGCCATAGTGGGGACACAGAAAGCCCAGAGGCATGTGCTCCACAAACAGCACTTTTGGAAGAGGCTGGCCTTGCACCCCCTCAGTCATGAGAAACCCATGTCAAGTTTCCTTTAACTGGACCATCCAAGGTCACCTTGAATACTTTTCTGAACTGAAGGATAATTAGTGATGCTGGTCAGGGGAGCACCATGTGATGCTTAAGACGTTGCTATGTTTTGAGTGGTACCTTGAAGATAAGGGGCTGCCTTCCTGCTTTCTGCTCATTCTGGAAGCTTCGACTGGCAGCTGCTTCCCAGGGACTCAAGTTGAGGTCTTGACCATCACCTGTTTCTTTCAACTGTGGAGGCAAAGGGCTGAGGCTGGGATCTTCTGCAAGCAAAGGAGAATCTCGAGCGCTGAACCCCAACCCCAACTGTGTGTTATATCGCAAGTGCTGCGTGGAAGACTCTTGACTAATCTCTCTCTTGTTACTGCAGTTCCATTTCTCTTATCAAGCATGAATCAGTGGAGTCTCTCCAGTGCTCTGTCTAACTCCACCTTGCTTTGCTTCAACCCCACCCCCAGCGGGACCAAAGCTAGCATGAGCCTTGCAGTCGAGTTCTAGCCAGAATTGCAGACTAGAATAAAATTAGGCTGGAGTAATGCTGCATAAGACAGCAGACTTCCTCCTTGGTGACCATGAAAATTTGGGAAAGGCACTATTACAGAATGCTGTAGAGCAGAGGTCTCCAACCCCCAGTCTGCTGCCCGGTACCGGACCGTTAAGGCCATGGTACCGGGCCGCCAGCGGCCGCGCCTGCCTTCCCCTCCCCCCGCAGCGAGAGGGGGGGAAGAGGCAGGTGCGGCCGCTGGCACGCCAGCGACGCAAACACGCACGCGTGGAGCTGCCGTGCATGCGTGTTTGCGCCCCCTGCTGACGAAACGTGCACGTGTGGCTGTTCTGCGCATGCGCGTTAGCACCACCTAGTGGCGAAAACGCGCATGCGCAGCAACTGCGTGTGCACGTTTACGTGCAGCTGCTGTGGCCGGGCCGCCGGCTCTCTCCCACCCTCGGAGGCGGTCCCTGACTACAAGATGGTTGGGGACCGCTGCTGTAGAGGTTAAGAGTGGTGGCCTCTAATTTGGAAAGCCGGGATTGATTCCCCAACCCTCCTCCAGGCATCGCCAGCTGGATGACCTTTGGATAGGCACAGTCTTCTTAGAGCTGTTATCACACGGCAGTTCTGTCAGAGACCTCTCAGCTCCACCTACCTCACAGGGTGTCTGTTGCAGGGAGAGAAAGGGAGGCGATTGTAAGCTGCTTTGAGACTCCTTCTGGTATAAAAACCAAGTTTTCTTCTTCATTGTCCACAAAGTCATTATTATCACCACAATAAAAGACATGGGGGGATCCCCCTTTCCAAAAAACACTGGAATCTCTCACCTCTTTGCTCCATCTTATTGCAGCCTTGGCATATCCATGTTTGCTATTTCCAAATATCCAAATACTATGTATATTTGGAAGAATAACGTATATGTTTGGGAAGAGTAATATGGACCGAGAAAGAGAGATATAGGAAAACTCATGTGTTCTTTCCTTTAGATAGCACTGAACACACACACACACACAGAGAAAGAGAGAGAGAGAGAGATGTAGGAAAACTCATAGACTTTTTTCCTTTCAGATAACATTACTGAAAAAAGTCTCTGTTGAAAGCACAGTTGTGGCAGCGTATCTGAGATAAGAGCTGCCACCAGCCTGGAAGGAAACACAGGCAGCGACCTGTCTGCTCACTGCTAGGGAATTCAAAGCTCCAGGCTGCTCTCCATTGCATCAAAGGCTCTGAGGGATGCTGACAAGGAGCACAGAGGGCGCTCTACCGGCTGGAGATACAAAGTCCATCACGAGTTTTGAGGCCACACACCTGCCCTTTGCCGGCCTCCACCTCCCCGCGCCCTCGATCCAGCCTGAAGGTGTGTTCTTGGATGGCCTCGTCCAGCCCTGAGAAGTCTTCTTCCTGGTCAGAGCAGCTGTCGGTGTTATAATCCACTTCGTCCCCAACGGGTAGCTCGTCATCTGTCTCTATGCAACTGCTGCTGCTCCTGCCAGAGAGACATAAAAGAGAAAGGAAGGGAATTGAAGCACAATGCTAGGAATGGGGGCTGCAGAGGGAAAGGAGAGGCTGCAAAGAGCTGGGGCCCTGTGGCTGCATGTTTCATGCTGAGTGGAAGAAGGACAAAAAGGAGCTCTGTGGCCAAAGTGATTGTTGGGTAGCCATCGTTCTTCAGGTGTGCCTACTTTCTGAGATGAGGCAGCGGGCAAGCTGAGAGAGGGCCCTCTCCATCATGGTACCAAACCTCTGGCACTCTCTCTGGCAGGGGGATTCACTTGACTCCTTCTATTGCCATCTTCTGCCACGGAGTGAAGACATCTTTGTTTGTTTGGCATTTGCTCAGTGATCATAGCTTCCTTCCCCACGTTGTATTTATTGATTTATTTTGAGCTCTGACTTTAATTTGTTTTAACAATGTATTACTGTGTTGGTTTTAATGGCCTTTAAGACGGGATTTTAATTTGTGTTTTAATTTTTTTGCCCATCTTGGCGACCCCTATAAGGGCAAGAAGGGGAGATATAAATTTTGTGAAAGAAAGAAAGAAAGAAAGAAAGAAAGAAAGAAAGAAAAAAAGAAAGAAATCGAGGAGTTCAGCAGATTCTGCCACAAAACTCAGAAGGTGACCTTGGATCAGTCCATTTGTTTCATCTTAATGTAACCCACAGGGATGTTGTGACCCAATGGAGGAAAGAAGAAGCATAGATTCCTTGGAAGAAGAGCAAATCACAAATAGATTACACAGGTAGTAGATCTAAAGCTGGCCCACATTTTATTCACAGGCAACTAGGGATGCTGCAAACTTTCCATTTCCACATTAGGAGACATACCTTGCTTTAGCCTCACTTTGGATTTCCTTTGGAAGCTGCAAGTCGACTCTAGCCTTTCCACATTTGGGCTTTCCTCCCCTTATTTCCCAGGCTGAAATTTGTGACATGCTTTCTGCACTCAGCCTGACCGAGGCGGCCTCCCATCATGCATTGCTCCCTTCCCCTTTCCAAAAAAATGTGCTTTTTGAAAAATAATGTCTGCTTGCACCTTTGTTTTTGTTGCACCCTTTAATCCTGTCATTCTGCCCTTGATCACCTCTCCCTTATCTGCAAAGTGTCCTGAATGTAATTCTTTTCTTTAAAAACTGAGTTATAACATTATAGCGTCATAATACTGCTGTGTAAGACTGCAAGACTGCTTTAAAAAAAAATAGAAACATTGTTGTAATGCAATCGCTCCCTTTTTTTAAAAGGCAGATTTTTCGGAACTGAGGGAGGGAGGGAGGACAACAGCAAGGAAAGGAGCATTACCAAACAACTCAAATGGCGGGTGCAAGGGAAAACTGGATTGCACGCATTACATTTGGCAGTCCCGAATTAGACCCTATTAGATGAATGGAAACTGTTTTTCTGGAGATTCCTTTGCTGTGGGGTAAGTGAGGGAACAATTTGCATCTTTACCCGAGGAGGCAAATTTCAGTGCGGAAACAGACAAAAAACTTGACCGTTCTAAAAATGCATATCTGAATGATATCCCTAGTGCAGAAACCGTCTCTGCCAGTCTGCCCTGAAGAGCAGCTGAACAGTTCTGCAGTCGCTTTATGGAGCTCTTTCTCTTGTGGTGGCAGGACTTGACTTGGGGGGCATTCGCATCTGTTCAGGAAGCAAGAGAGTTCTATCCCAAGGTCATGAGCCTATCAGAGGCTCAGGAGATCAGGTCAGTAAAAGTTGTGAGGATGGAAACTATGCCTCCCACAAGGATTTAAAAAGTGAATACCACAGATTTAAAAAGTGAATATCATTGCTGGTGGACTGATTGATTTGCGCGCTGTTTATTTATGCAATTAGTTCTTTAATACCATACAGCAACATCAGGTCATCTCCCATTAAGCTGGGTGAGAGTGCACAAGCGTGTAGCCCTGCCGATTGCATCATAATGTACTGACTGTGGACATTAAGAGGCTCAAATGGCTGATGATCAGCCCAGCAGATGATGAAAAACAATTCTGAATTTATGACTGGCCAATGGAACTTAAGCTTAATGAGCGGGTCTGAACACACCTGTCAAAACCATATTTTATGTTTTTGCCATGTATTGCCAGCATTGCTTGACTTTCCCTGCTTGTATTCTTGCCATGAGTAGTTTGAGATCAAAACCATATATGTATCACGTGTATTGCTTGACCTGCCTTGCCGCGGGTTGTTTCCTGTCCTATCTGCATAGCAGAGTGTTCTTTGATCCTGTATGAGCATTTGATCCATTGATTAGCATAGATGTGAATGTAGCTAGCCAGCCCCAGGGTTTTATGGGGAGGCCCCGCATTTGAAGCTATGGGAACAACTATCTTTCCCACCATCTTTGGGACTTTACATCTGACCTAGCCATTAGGTAACCAAAGTGCCTTTGCACCAAAACGGTTGGGTGGAGGGTAGATAAGAGGGCTGTAGAGGTTGGATCCTTAGTCTTAGCATGGAGCCTGTGATGCCCTGTTTGCTATTCTTTCAATGAAGAGATTTTCCTTGAATAAAGTCTACTTATTGGGAATAATCGACCGAACCTCACAGCCCCTGCTTTCATCCTGCATACTTGGAAGGACTGTGTGCTCCCATATATCCGGTGAGCCTATTATATACCTCAGGTTGCCACCTGATCCCATACTTAAGGTGACCTTCCTGGTATGTCCACTACAGCTCCTGGGAGAGGTGGAGGTCTGGTCTTTCCCTGCAAATCTTTTGGAGGCATTGAAAGCCCCTTTTATTTGCCAAAGTTTTTTTTTTTAATGGGGTACAAACTGCAGGAGGAGTGGGATATTTAGGGGTTTCATTATTTTAATTATGATTTGTAAACTACCTTGAGCTAAGGGGAACAGCAGGATATAAGTAATGTAATTAATGGACAAGCAACCGTCAAGATTTAAGGACTTAATTTTGATACCATAAAAGTTGTGCACTGTAGAGAGGACACTTCTGTGAGATGGAGATGGGTTCTGTGCTGGATGGCAAAACCATCAATCTGGTGAGCTCCTCGGAGCCTAGGGCTCCCGTCTCCTAATCCATGGGGCCTTTTGGTGCCTTGGTCCTTGGTGCCTTTGATGGAGCTTATCAAGTGTGTTTTAAGAATGGGCACAGCCAGGTGTGGATTTGGCCGAGCAGGGCTTCAGATTAGACATTGGAGGTAGGATTGGCTGTGGAGATATTTTTTTAAACACTGGCTTGGAGGCAGCTGCTGTGGGTAGCCATTTTGTGGCTGGCTGGGCCTCCTGCAGAAGCCATTTTGTGGCTGCACCTGCCAGACTGTACTGCGTCAGAATTCCAAAGGCGCTTGCAGGCTCAAAAACGTTAGAGAGCCCTGTCTTAATCTCCCCTCCTTTCCTTTCCTCCCATAAAATGTCTATGATGCATGGCTCTGGAGCGGTGGATACTTAGAACTCATTTATTTCCCCAAGAGACAAAAGGAGTATAAATAAACTACTGATCTCCTTAAGGAGAAACTAGATGATTGAGAACAAATGATTGACTTTTGCATCTCTCCCTCATTGTGGAGACTTCAGCCATGTCTCTTGGTGTTGCCCACTTCAGAAGTAAAAAGTGGCTGTGACTTACCGAAGGCCGCAGTTGGCGCAGTGTGTGGGCGGGCAGCAAGATGCGGCTGCGTCAGGCCCAGCCAGGCATGGGCACACCGGCTGGCATGCTCACGCACAGTGCCATGAAGGGTGGGCTCCAGGGCACCTACCACGTGGGGCGAGCTCACCCTCTTTTGCCACTGCGAACCATCTGGACAGTTTCCCACCCACCCTGTCATTTCGTTAATGTTCCAGTTACATTCGTCACAGCTACGGAATAGGGGGCACGAGGTGGAGTAATTTGGTCAGGGACCAGTCTGAGTACTGGGACCCTTGGTTAGGGGGTCTCTGTAAGAGGCCGGCTGACACCGAGCGCAGCCTTACCCAACTACGGAAGGTCAGGGGCTTGGAGGAGGGGATGGTTGAATGAAATGGATGCCTGGCAACCATTAACCAACCTCCTCCCTGGGGAGAGTTTTGAGGGGCAAGGCACCCACCCTCCCAGCTAGGTGGGAGGGGGACCAGGATCCCCTCAAGCCCATGTGAGCAGCTGGTCATGGAGGATTAAATGAAAGCTGAGACCTTTTTGTTGCCAAAAAAGAAACAAGGAGTTGCATCTTGTTTGGCCACAATACCACACTGCCAGTCAAGTCCCAAAACTGCAGCCAGAGATAATACATGCCCTATTAATAACTCATGTTTCTGGTACCTTACACATGCGTGGGGTTTGTGCATAAGTGGGTGGAGAGCCCTCCTGCAACCCCAGTCAAAATGCATAACTTTGGCACAAACAGTGGATTGGCCTGTGATCATCTGCTGCCTTGTATCCCCCAAGCCCCACCCGCTGCGGTAATCGGAGAGCCTCAGCAGCAATTTGCAACTTTATGATGTGATAAATAGAATCCCTTTGTTTTGATTTTTAATTTGCATATTTATTGAGAGATTACTTGATCTTAATTAGTCCTGCTTTGTATGTATGTGTGTTTGTGTTTGTTTGTTTGCGTCTGATCTTGAAAGGCTGGTTTTGTGTGTCAGAATTCTAAAATCCTGCTGACATAACCAAAACAATGGGAAAGACAGACCCGGTGGGGCTCTTTTTTATGCTTATGTCAATCCTTAAAAAAAAAAGTTGCTCCCTCTTTTCTGTTAAATCCTAGTATAAACATTTCATTCTGGGTTTTGTGCTAAGCTTTTGAAATTAACTGCCCTTCTCATTTGTGCAGGGATGACACAAATATCCACTCTCCTCTGCTCCCAAGGCAGAATTGCAGAGATGTTCTTGCAGATAACAGTTTCAAACAAACAGGGGGCCATATACTTATCACGGGTCACCGGTTGTCAAATGGGCAACCACTATTCAGAAAGGCCTTGGGTTTTATGCTTTTGCAAGGACAATGACCTGTAATATTCCGGCCTGCTATGTTGGATCAGCAAAAGTTAAACAACACTTTGACTACATGGCCCTTGCTAGCATGATCACAGTAGATCTCAGAAGCTAAGCGGGGTCCACCCTGGTTAGTTCTGGGATGGGAGATCATCCAGTAAGCCCAGAGGTCTGCACAGAGGCAGGCAAAACCACATCACCTCTGTTTGTCTCTTGGCTTGAATGCCATTCAGGGCCACAATAAGTTGGCTATGGCTTGAGGGCACTTTACATACACAAAAATAAGCCATATCATTTGTAGCAGATGTACCTCTGTGAATAGTTTAGGCTGAGTGGCTGGCGGAAGATAAGTTCACAGTAGAATCCTAAGCAGAGTTATACTCTTTGAAGTCTCCTTAGGATTGTGCTGCCAGTCAAAATAGATTTGAACTCAGATCTTCCCATTTGGTTCTACACCTCTGCCATTACATGACATAGGGTAGCAGATGATCCACAGCTGTCTCGTTTGAGCTTTGGAATGCATAAAAAGGGCAATGCTTATAGCCCAGTCCTTGGCTTTGCATAGGAGGCTATTAGTAATAGAGCCCAAATGCCATACAATAGCTCAGTCTTCACTTTCAGTGCAAAGATCTATAGGTTCTTCTCGGGATACCGTCTCCTTGGAAGTGAGGCAGGGGTCCACCCAAGCTAGGGACTTCTTTATGGTCGCTCCCAAACTCCTTCCTGGGGGATGTTCTCTGGGCGTGATCTTTCTTAGTAAAACCAGAACTTCAAGCTTTGCTACAAAACTAGTAATGATCATAAGCATTCCATGACATCACAGCAGTCCACCCATTGGCTCTCTCTCAAAAGCAGGACAGGCTATGGACAATTCATATATTCATATATCAGTGCTAAGCAATGACAATTGTCCTAGTTACTCACCCACCCTGACGCAGCTCTTAATACAAATAGCAATTAAGTACCATCTCCAGATTGTTTGCTATGATCGCCCAGCGTCCAGCCTCTCTTTCTCCCAGCTTCCATTTTCCTCCTTTCTCCATAAAAGTCAAAGGAAAGGTGTAATTCATCATTAGGACTTGTGCTAATTAGTTTTTCAGGAGTTCCCAAGGTAATTGCCGGCTGTAGTGTTTGTAATTGATTTAGCCTGATTAAAAATGGATGCCTGAAAGAGGCCAGTGGAACTTTATCATGTAAAATAGGAAGGGAAACCTGCCAGGCAGGTGGGCTGGGACAGCAGGACAGGAGAGGCTGAATCCCAGAGGCTCAGGGGAGTTGTCTTCTCCACAAAAGGTCCACACATATTTGATCAGCTTTTGTTACATCCCCTCTCTAGTAGCCTTTTCTGGAAAGCCCCAGAGAGCTTTCACTTTTCTTCATAGCCAAGCTGATTATTTTGGTGACCCATTTCTGCACCGTCTTCAGCTTCAAGAAGGACATAGGTAAAATTGAAAGGGTACAGAGGAGAGCGACGAGGATGATCTGGGGCCAAGGGACCAAGCCCTATGAAGATAGGTTGAGGGACTTGGGAATGTTCAGCCTGGAGAAAAGGAGGTAGAGAGGGGACATGATAGCCCTCTTTAAATATTTGAAAGGTTGTCACTTGGAGGAGGGCAGGATGCTGCAGAGGAAAGGACGCACAGTAATGGGTTTAAACTCCCAAGTACAACGATATAGACTAGATATCAGGAAAAAAAATTTCACAGTCAGAGTAGTTCAGCAGTAGAACAGGCTGCCTAAGGAGGTGGTGAGCTCCCCCTCACTGGCAGTCTTCAAGCAAAGGTTGAATGCACACTTTTCTTGGATGCTCTAGGATGCTTTGGGCTGATCCTGCGTTGAGTAGGAGGTTGGACTAGATAGCCTGTATGGCCCCTTTCAACTCTGTGATTCCATGGTTCTATGATGTATGGCTCCTCCCAACTCTAGGATTCTGTGATTCTGTGATTTTGTGATTCTGTGCTGTAATATGTTTTTGAGAGACCGTAGCAGTCAGAAATCTACCCTGATCTGCTGGATGCAAATCGTTTGCCCTGTGCTGCTGCTTTGGGGCTGCTTCTGGCAATGACCAGGAAAAGTTGGGGGCGGAAGAATGGCGGCCTCTTCTATTATTTACCCATGTGCAGGTCTGCTTTCTTCTCACACAAGAGCAAAGCTTACGTTGCAGAGCAGCCGCATCCGTCTGAGCTCTGACCTCCTTCAAACGAGGCGAGAATGGGCTTGCTTCCCACTCAACGATCCGGCAGAACACCTCTGGCACTTTCCCACTCTTCTCTTTGGACTGAGAGGAGCGAGAACATTTTGAAAAGTAATGTGGGTCAGCTGATGCTCCACACCGATGGTGATCGGCCAGCCCAGCATCTAGGCCTGGACAGAGCAAATCTATCTTACAGGAGTGTTGTGAAGATAAAAGGGAGGACCATGTATGATCCTTTCCAAATCCTGAGAGGAAGGCTGAAAGTAAAATGTGTAGAAAGGAGAGAAAGAGTGACAGAGAGGGCTGTGTAGGGTACAGGGTACAGAGAGAACAAACCACATAACGTAGAGTGGGTTGAAAGGAAAACTGTAGCACATACATGTTTCCCTGGTTACCGTACCCTGAGACCAGCTTGGAAGGCTGCACTGCCAGTCCGCAGCATGACTTATACAGAGTGGTGATCAGAGAAGAGCGCATATCTGCATTGGTAAACTAAATAATGCTCTCCCCCTTGCCTTGTTGTAGAGCATGCTTTCATGCACTCATGTTGAAATTTAATTGAATCCGAGTAAGCTACCGGGACCGGCACAGAAGTTCTCATCTTTCCATTCCGTGACAGCATCTGTTCGATTCTGTTTGTTTTATTAATAATTTGGTTGGCCTACAGCTGTAGATGTGAATATTAAAAGATGTAAGTCTAGCACAAGAATGATACAGAAATCTGAGTGGGTTATTCCCCCCCCCCCCATTTCCTAAGAGGAAGATAATGGACAGTTCTGTGGAGGACTGAATCCAGAGCACTTGGTGATCCTCCAGTTCTCCCAGCCTCCTTGTTTTAAAAAGTCACTCAAAGGTAAAAGAAAATGTGTGTGCATGTTTTTAAGCAAGGCTCTAAGTGTAACGGGCATTCATGGTAGATGAAGGTCTTGAAATTTAGGGCTCACAAAGATCTAGGGCCATTCCACACCAGGATCTATATAGCACATTGGTTGCGGAACGAAAAAATGCCATTTTAAATAGTGGAATTCGTCGTTATGCATACCTGGCTTTGTAGTGGAATCCAGTTGCGTTTCTATCGTTTCCCACAGGTTTCCGGTCTCGGCAAAAACTGCTAGCCAGGAAGCGATATTGCTGAGCTTTGTCCCGCCCCTGGCCATCAAGCAGCCAATGGGCGGCCGTTATCGTGATCCCAAAAAGCCCCTTTCCCTTTAAGGAAGGTTTAAAAAAAAAACACGTTGCAACGAATCTGCGTTGATTCGTTGCAACGAAGAGACCCATCTAGCTAGCAGGTGGTGTTTGAGCTGCCGTTTCATCATTGCCACGCTCCCCCCGAGTGAAAAAAAAAATCCCCCCCCCCGCACGGGTGCGATTTTCAGCTGAAAATACAGTGCAAAATAAAGGGAAAATAAACCAGCAAACGGGGCTGTGTGTTGCTTGGTGCTTGGTGACTTAAAACAGCTCTGGGGAGGGACTGCAGCCGGGGAAGCCTCGCTGGGTAAATGAAGGCTCGCCGATTTGTTGATCTCCGCTCGCTCCGAGAAAAAAAAAAAGGCGATTGCTTCGCTGGAAGATCAGAGGAGAGAGCCAGGGGGAGGAACAATGGTAACGCACAGAACTTTCCCGCTAGTGTTGCAGATTGGTTGCAAGAGTGTAGCGCTTTCCGGAGGGTGAATCCACTTTTTGGGATTTCCCTGAAAGCGCTACAATGAAGCGCTTTTTGCGGATCGGTTTCAGGAGTGTTGCAGATTGTCGTTGTGCATAACAGCAAAACAGTAACGATTTCAATTTGTAACCATTGCGCTATTTTGAACGTGTGCGGAGGACCCCCTAGTGTTTCTGCCTTCTTTAGCAATGAAAACACCAAAAGCAAAACGGCCTCTGAGTGACACCTTTAACTGCATGATCTGGAGAGCTGAGTTTCCTCCTCTGTTGATCTCTATAGCTGGATCATTTCTGCAGACCAAGTTGGTGCCAGCTTGGTGTAGAGAGCCAGCATGGTGTAGTGGTTAGGAATGTGGACTGGGTTGGTGAATCTGGTGAGCTGGGTTTGATTCCCTGCTTCCCCACATGTAGCCAGCTGGGGGACCTTGGGTAAGTCACAGCACTGATAAAGCTGTTCTGATCAAGCAGTAATGTCAGGGCTCTCTCAGCCTCACCTCCCTCACAGGGAGTCTGTTGTAGGGAGAGGAAAGGGAAGGCAACTGTAAGACACTTTGAGATTCCTTTGGGGAGAGAAAAGCGGCATATAAGAACCAACTCTTCTTCTTCTTCAGTAATATCAGGGCTTTCTCAGCCTCACCTCCCTCACAGGGTGTCTGTTGTGGGGAGAGGAAAGGAAAGGCGATTGTAAGCTGCTTTGAGACTCCTTTGGGTAGAGAAAAGTTGGGTATGTACCAACTCTTCTTCTAAAGTCATGAGACCAGGCCCAGGCTGGGAGTTTTTGCATGGAGGCAAGAGGTATCACTGACTGAATTGTACCTCTAGTAGTGGATTAAACAAAACAGTTTAGGGATCTTAAGGGAACCAAAAGCTTTGAGCAGGGGGTTGGACTAGATGGCCTATATGGCTCTTTCTTATTCTATGATTCTATTATCTGATCAGATCAGCCGCATTATTCAGAGGTCTTATGCCTACTGCTACTTCTGGCATTCAAAATAATCTCACTTATCATTCCCTCACTGTCGAAAGCATTTCACAAATGAAAGCTTGGTGATCTTCACAACAAACCTTTGAAGCAGTTATGTATTGTTGTGTATTTGAAAAAGAGAAGCTGAACCTCTCCTAACGGCGTTCACAATAAAGAAATATTTTTCAAAACTTGCAACAATGTCCTTATTCAATGTCCGTACCTCAAGATTCCTTGAGATTGAGAACTCGGATCCCCCCGACCTGTTGGAGCCTTTGCCTGATGTGTATTATCACATTTACTTATTTGAAAAAAAAATTGTTTGGATTAAGGAATCTGAGAGTTGAGGAATATAATGACTCACACTGATGAAAAGACTTGTTTGAAAACGGAATTCATCTGGATACCATTTTGGCTGAGCATTATTAGATATAATAAATACGGACATTGAATAAGGGCATTGCAAGTTCTGAAAAAGAAATTCTTTATTGTTTACACCATTAGGATAGGTTCATCTTCTTTTCTGCTGTATTTACAAACCTTCCAGACTTCTATTTTTCACCATGTCTTGTATTTGTGCATCTGTCGGACAATTAAACAATTCTACATCTACCTGGGACAGACAAGCCTTCTGACAGGACTCTTGCCTAGATTAAATGGTCCCAGTCTTACAGCAGAAGTGAAATTGGTCATCAATGATGGGCTTGACATTTAACCCATCAAATCTCCCACTGTCAACAATCGCTGCTCAGAACCCGCCTCCAATCAAATCAATTCAAAGACGTTCTGAAATCCAGACAATAAATAAGGGAAAACATTTAGTGATGTAATAAAGAGTGGCCGCTAATTAGAGCGGCCGCCGATTGATGACATGGCCGGGACCGCAAAGCAAAGAGCGCCGCCAGGAGCGTGCGTGCTGGCACGCAAGGCGCAGGGGAGAGGGTGGGGCCGGCAAGGCGCCTTTTAAAGGCGCCACGTGCAGCTGCCCGGCCTCTCTGCCTCGATCGCCGCGGAAACAGTTTCCCACCCTCCCTCCCTCAATTGGGGCTAGTGGGGGAACAGTTTTGGTTGTATGCATGTTGTTTTAATTTGTTGCAGTCTTGGATTAGGGAGCACAGGAGGAGCCAGCTTGGCAGGGAGCCAGGATGTGAACTGGATTCCCTGAGGTGATGGGGGCCTCATTAAAAGGACCGGCTGGTAAGAGCAAGGCTGATCCGGCTGGGTGGCCGAAAGCTCGAAGCCAAACAACTGAGGGAGCCAAATGAGATGGGCGTCCGTTGGCTTCTGGTAAGGTTGTTCCCCACGTGAGAGCTTCAGAGGCAAGGGATTGGCCTTCCCGGCTGGGTAAGGCGGTCCCAGGGTGCCTCTAGGCTCCGGGTTGAGTGCAGCTGGACGGCTGTGGGGGTGCGGGCCTCCTCCAGGTGCCCCTAATTGGGCCAACCCTTTGCTGGGGGTTGGACGCAATAAAGGCTGCGGCCATGTTAATGCCATCCCAGAGTCGCGTGTTGTTTTGCATCAGTCCCCGCCTGCAAATCAAAAGTCACCCGCTCATTATAACAATTTAGCATATTGATCTCTAAAAATGTCTCATTCAGTTTGACCAGCATGGTCGCAGAAAAAAGAGGCATTTCAAATGTTAAGCCTCTATTAATAGTACCAGCAAGTCAATGTTCTACCAGATGCCAGGAGTGAAATGTATTAAAAATCTGGGTTGAAGTTCCTTTGTTCCAACCTTTCTATGTAGGACAGCTTTCGACCTGATAGAAATTCTCCTTTGAATATCTGTCCCATTTTGTGTCGTCACGGAACAGAACTTCGTACGTATTCTCCCCCCGCCCCCTCCCATATTCTGTTGCTGTCTCAAAGTTCAAGGAAATAGATACAGATAGGATTCCTCTTCCTCCCAGGGAGAATGATTTCCAAACACTGACAATCACAGGGAAGAACTTCCAGATGTGGAAAGGGCAGGTCCAGCATACCCTGGCCTGCACTCCCCCTCCGCTCCTCCGGTCAGTGCAGAGAGGCACAGAGTGATTTTTCTGAACCCAGCATCAAAGATGACTGAGGACCACCCAAATCGATATCAGAGTAAATGCTCTTCTGGGAGAAGCGGAAATTTATCAAATGTGCGGATGGCACAAGCTGAACACGGACACGTGCCTTAAGTGTGCTACTTGGCAATGGGAGTTTACAGAGAAAATTGATTTTATCGCTTTGCAAATCCATAATTCTCAGTAGGTTATTCATGTATTCATCATGCATCGTGTGTGTGTGTCGTGGTTCGGTCCTTGGTGGCTTGGGAACCGGACCGAACCCCGCCATCAGAGGCGCCCGCGATCACGGAGGTAGGGCATGGTGATCATAGGCAAGCCGGCAGCTGGGCGCCCCACCCGATCGTTGAGGTGGCAATGGCCGCTAAAGAACCTCAATGTCCCCCTCCACCTTTTGACAAGGGCCCGGAGATGGCCCTTTGTTCCAGGAAAATGGGCCATCAGGAACCCCGGAAACCTCGCATATGTGCATGAGTCATGATTGTATCAGCATGTTCCCTCCGCAAGTACTGGGTGGGGCAATACAGCCTAAGGAGGTGGGTTTTGTATAAAAGGGAGCTTCCACCTGGAGTTCGGTGGAAGCTCTTACTCCATACCAGCGGACTCCACGTTGCTGAAATAAAGCTTGTTCCTGTTGTATCGTTCACCAGGCCTGGCGTGACGTTTTCTTCAAAGGGGCACCCTGTTTTTTCAGTTAGCAAGCGGGTCCCCGACATCGTAAGAGCTTCCCACCGAACTCCAGGGTCGGCATCGCATCCGAGCGCTTATCGGGACGGATCCAGAGATGGCGTTTTCAAGCAACGGGGCGGTCTCGACCCCCACGAACCCCGGGAACATGAGTTTAATGTCCCCGGGAGATTTCCTCCGAAAATCGGGGGGCCAGGAGCAGCTGTCCGGGACCCCGAGACCCTCGGCAGTGGCGGCCAAGGGAAGGCGCCGGGCCATGGGGTTCCCAAGCACGGCGGGGAGCGCGCCGAGGTCTGGGGGGTTGGCCCCAACCTGGGACACCCAGCTGAGGCAGGCGCTTCGCCCGGTAGGACCTGAGGAATCCCTAGAGGACCTGCGGCGGGCCATGGCGGACTTGGCCAGGCGCTTGCAGGCAGCTGAAGCCCGTGAGCAAGCTCGGGCCGGGCCCGGAGGGACTGGTAATACAACGGCGGAGGGGATCGCGTCGAGTGAGGACGTCTCCAGCGACGAGGACGAGCCCGGCACTGGTGAGCGGGCCCCGGACCCCGACCCGGAGCAGTTTTCAGTCCCGAGTAGGCGAGACGGCCAGCGGAGAGGCGAGACAGCAGAGGATCTCGGGGGAGCGGGTGAGCCGACGGGGCGGCGAGAGCCGGACCAACGCAGGAGCGACGTGCAAGGCAGGGAGCGGCACGGCGTCGTTGGGCAAGTTGGTAGCCGGTGGAGCGGAGCAGGACGAGACGGCGGACGCCGAGAATCCCGGATCCGGAGGGGGTCGGACTACTCTCCAAAACGTTCCCCCCCAGAGCTTAAGGCGCGTTTCGACGGGACGCCGGACGACCTCCCGCAGTTCCTCCTCCATGCGCTGACGCATGCCCGGAGGTATGGAGACCGGTATGAGGACTCCGAGGACTTGGTCTGGGGGGTGGCCTCGTGTCTCCAGGGCAAGGCGGGTCAGTGGTACCTAGGGTTGGCCGAGCGCGGCGACCCGGCAACTCGGGACCTGCAGGACTTCGTGGTCGCGCTCCGCCGACGATTCCAGGACCCCCAGGCTGAGGACAAGGCAAAGAGTCGGATCAAGGGACTTCGACAGGGTACTAGGGGGGTTATGGACTATATAGACATTTTCCGGAGGGAAGCAGGCAAGGTGTTCTCCTGGAACGAGGAGACCCAAATCGAGTACTTCCGGGAGGGCCTTAACCCGAAGCTCAGGGAATGGGCCGTGATCAAGGGGACGGAAGAAGATCTGTCTACACTGGAGGGGTGGTGTTTTGTGGTCGCCAAGCTGGAAGCCAGCCTGGGTTGGGCCGCCGCACCCCCCCGGGAGGCCAAAGGCGGGTCAGCCGAGGCGCCGAGACCGGGCCCCGACAACTCTCGCCCCAAACGACCCCCGAACCCCGAGCGGGAAAGGAGACGCCGGGAAGGTCTGTGCCTGAAATGCGGGGGGTCAGGACATTTCGCAGCAGCGTGCCAACGGCAAGGGGGGGAGGACCGCGGGCTCTCCCAGGGGGGAGGTGCGACACGCCCCCAGCAGGCACGCCGGGCGGAGGACCTCCGCAACGAACCGGGAAGCGCCCAGGCGACGGGAAACGGCCAGGACCTGCTGTAGACGGCGCCGGGCAGCAGGTCCCGCGGTGCGAGGGAAAACCCCTACAGCATGAGGCGCGACCTCCGAACGTGGTAATTTTAGAGCTCCGGAACCCGGAGAACGGACTAAGTTGGGTGGGGGAGGCTCTTTTGGACTCTGGATGCGACCACAGCATGGTCCACCCCCAGATAGCCCGGGCTTTGGGGCTACCGAAGCGCATTCGGAAGGTTCCCCTGGTTTTCGTCCAGATGGACGGCAGCCCGATTCAGGGGGGACCTTTCGGGGAGGAGGTGGGTCCTATCGCCATCCACATAGGGGACCACCAAGAGCTGCGGTGGCTGATCCAGGTCCCCGTAGCGGGATATCGGGCGGTGTTGGGCCTGGATTGGCTGAAGGAACACAACCCCGTGGTGGACTGGCGGGCGGGGACCCTGAAGTTCGACTTGACGGTGGGTGCACGGCATCGGGTCCCCCACGAGAATTCCAGCCACAAGAGGACGGCGGCGCGTCCCAGGGGAGCGGCGGCGGCGCAGCAGGAGATACCAGAGCCCGAGGTCCCGCCAGAGTACCGAGACCTCGCAGCCGTTTTCAGCGAGCGGGAAGCGGACGAGCTACCCCCACACCGCCGCACGGACTGCGCTATCAACATCCCAGAGGGGGCGGTACTACCCAAAGGGCGCATCTACAAGATGAGTGAGGGTGAGCTCAAGGACCTCCGGGAGTTTTTGGGTAAAAATCTGGCCCGAGGTTTCATCCGGCCCGCTTCCAGTCCCATGGGAGCCCCAGTCTTGTTCGTCCGGAAAAAGGATGGGTCCCGACGGCTGTGCCAGGACTACCGGGGCCTCAACGCCATCGCAGCGGGGAACGCTTACCCCCTCCCGCTGATCCCGGATTTGCTGGCCCGGCTGGGCAAAGGGACTCTGTTCACTAAGCTGGACCTAAGGGAGGCGTACTACCGGGTACGCATCCGGGAGGGGGATGAGTGGAAAACAGCGTTTAACTGTCAATTGGGACAATTCGAATTTAAAGTGATGCCATTCGGTTTAAGCGGGGCACCTGGGGTTTTCATGAGTCTAATTAATGAGGTGTTGCAGGACCTTCTGTTTCAGGGGGTGGTTGTTTATTTGGATGACGTCCTGATCTACAGCCAAGATCCCCAAGAGCACGTGACCCTGGTGAGGGAGGTGTTAAAGCGCCTGCTGGCAAACCACCTATACGTGAAGCTGGCTAAGTGCGAATTCCACCGTCCCTCCCTGGACTATTTGGGCTACCGCATCTCAGCCCAGGGCATAGCTATGGACCCCGAGAAGGTGCAGGCGGTGCTGGCCTGGGAAAGGCCCCGCACCCGGAAACAGCTACAAAGCTTCCTGGGGTTTGCTAACTTTTTTAGAGGCTTCATCCCCAGATACTCCTCCGTAGTGGCTCCCCTCACGGACTTGCTAGGTACCAAGGGGAGAGGTCCTCGCGCCACGCGGCCCAGCGCAGCGCTCGGCTGGAATGAGAAATCGGAGGCAGCGTTCCTGGCCCTCAAGCAAGCTTTCGCGTCTGAGCCCACGCTACTGCACGTCGACCCAACCCAGCCGATGGTGGTACAAGTCGACGCCAGCGACGCAGCAGCCGGGGCGGTTCTCCTGCAGCGAGACAAGGCGGGACAGCTGAGGCCGGCGGCCTACCTCTCACGAAAATTCGCCGAAACGGAGCGGAACTGGTCTACCTGGGAGAAGGAGGCGTTTGCGATTAAGTTCGCCCTCACCGAATGGCGGCATTGGCTGGAGGAAACAGAGGAGCCGTTCGAGGTCTGGACAGATCACAAGAATCTGGAGGCGCTCCGGCAACCGCGATCCCTGAACGCCAAGCAGATGAGGTGGGCGGAGTTCTTTTCGCGGTACAATTTCAAGCTTGGTCACATCCCCGGCAAAGAGAATTTCCTCGCGGACGCCCTCTCCCGTCTGCCGCATTATGGGGAGGGGTACGCTCCCTGCACCAGGTCCGTGTTTGGTGAGGAGCAGCTGGGACGGGGGGTCGTCACTAGGCGTCGGGCCAGGGAGGAATGGGAGCCCGACCCGGCGACCGCCCCGCTCCGAGACCGCCTAGTGGCAGCCTACGGGACAGACGAGGAGCTGGCTGAGCTCCGGGACTCTTTGATTTTGGACTCCGGTCTCTGGCGGAGGGGGGAGGCTGTCTACGTCCCGGAAGGGCTACGACGGGAAGCCCTCAGCCTCTGCCACGATGCTAAGACCGCCGGGCACTTCGGTTTCGTAAAATCCTGGAAGTTGGCCCGGCGGCGGTTTTGGTGGCCCAGTCTGCGGCGGGACACAAAAGCTTACGTCAGTGGTTGTCCTGTCTGCCTGACCTGCAAGCCGGGGGTTGGCAAGCCGAAAGGTCTGCTGCACCCGCTCGAGGTCCCGACCCGGCCGTGGTCAGTGATCTCCATGGACTTTATAACAGACTTGCCTCCCAGCAAGGGGAAAACGGTGATCTGGGTGGTGGTAGATCTATTTTCCAAACAGGCCCATTTCATTCCTTGCGCCAGTGTCCCCAGTGCTTCACAGTTGGCTCGGATGTTCCTGGATCACGTGTTCCGACTGCACGGGCTGCCGGACAAGGTGATTTCCGATCGGGGCTCACAATTCGTGTCCCGGTTTTGGCAAGCTTTCCTGCGCCTGTTAGACATCGAGCAAGGGCTGAGCTCCGCTTACCACCCCCAGACGGACGGGCAGACCGAGCGGGTTAATCAAGTACTGGAGCAGTACTTGCGGTGTTTCGGTTCCTATCATCAAGACACCTGGGTGCCCCTGCTCCCCCTGGCCGAGTTCGCGTACAACAACGCAGACCACAGCAGCACGGAGATGTCGCCTTTTGCCGTCGTCTACGGGACAGACCTGAGACACTTCCCGGAGCTTGGAGAGGTCCCCGCCCGGGAATCGGCCGACCTTCGCGAGTGGGGGAAGCGTGCCGGGAGCTGCTGGAAGTCGCTGCAGGAGCAGCTCCACAAAGTCAAGGCAGCGCAGAAAGAGGACGCCAACCGGAAGAGACGACCAGCTGAAGAGATCCGACCGGGGGATCGAGTTTACCTTTCCACCCGGAACCTACGGTTGAATTTGCCCAGCAAGAAGCTAGGCCCTCGGTTTTTGGGGCCTTTCGAGGTCTTGGCCCCGATCAACGAAGTTTCGGTCAAGCTCAAGCTCCCCAAGAACCTCCGGCACATCCATCCCGTCTTTCACGTGAGCCTTCTAAAAAAAACTCCGGACGGTGACGTTTGGCACCCCGTGTTTTCCCCGCCAGCGCCCGAGGTCCTGCCGGGGGGGGAGCACCACGAGGTGGCGGATATCCTGGACTCTAGACTCCACAGGGGGAAGTTGCAGTACCTCGTGGAATGGAAGGACTTCGCTTTGGGGGACCGGGAATGGGTCTGGGCAGCGGACGTCCTTGCGCCCCGACTCACTGAACGTTTCCACAAGCGGTATCCTGGCCGTCCCGGGGGGTTGGAGAATGGACCTTTGGGGGGGCAGAATGTCGTGGTTCGGTCCTTGGTGGCTTGGGAACCGGACCGAACCCCGCCATCAGAGGCGCCCGCGATCACGGAGGTAGGGCATGGTGATCATAGGCAAGCCGGCAGCTGGGCGCCCCACCCGATCGTTGAGGTGGCAATGGCCGCTAAAGAACCTCAATGTCCCCCTCCACCTTTTGACAAGGGCCCGGAGATGGCCCTTTGTTCCAGGAAAATGGGCCATCAGGAACCCCGGAAAACCTCGCATATGTGCATGAGTCATGATTGTATCAGCATGTTCCCTCCGCAAGTACTGGGTGGGGCAATACAGCCTAAGGAGGTGGGTTTTGTATAAAAGGGAGCTTCCACCTGGAGTTCGGTGGAAGCTCTTACTCCATACCAGCGGACTCCACGTTGCTGAAATAAAGCTTGTTCCTGTTGTATCGTTCACCAGGCCTGGCGTGACGTTTTCTTCAAAGGGGCACCCTGTTTTTTCAGTTAGCAAGCGGGTCCCCGACAGTGTGTGTGTGAGCGGGTATGTAGATGTGTTTGTATATACCATGGTTGGTGGTTTCTTCTGCACTTCTGGCTGCACAGGTGCAACGGGGGAAAGAGAGATTTTAATCTAGTGTCTCGAGGGAAATTTTAAACAGTCAAAAAAGGTTCAGAGGCGGGGAGAGACGTTTGAAAAATTGACAGCTTTTTCCAAGCCCAACAGTCTAAAAAGCACACCATAGCAATCAGCGGGGTGTGACCATGAACTAATTTTTCTCTGTCTGCTTGAAAGCTTTGTCAGTTTCAAGAGTAGCAAAGAGGAAGAAGAAGAAGAAAAGGAGGAAGAAGAAGCAGCTTTAGAAGAAGAGGAAGAGGAAGTAGAAGCTTGAAGAAGCAGAAGAAAGAAGAAGAAGAAGAAGAAGAGGAGGAAGAGGAAGCTTTAAGAAGAAGGAGGAGGAGGAAGAGGAGGAAGAAAAAGAAGCAGCTTAAGAAGAAGAAGCAGCAGCTTAAGAAGAAGAAGAGGAGGAGGAAGAAGAAGAAGATGATGGCGATTTTAGAATTGTAACCAACTCATAGCGACATCAACCATGGGGTGTTCAAAGCAAGAGATGAGCTGAGATGGTTTGTCAGCGTCTTCGTCTGCAGAAAAGTGCTGGACTTTCTTGGTGATCTCCCATCCAAGACTTGACTGTGGCCAACCCTCCTTGGCTCCCTGATGAGCCTGAGCAAAGCTGGGCTATTCAGGCCACTAATAGGCAGGGCCAGCAGACTCTTGCCAAACAGGAGAGAAACTGGTTTGTTCATAAAGACAAGGGTGGGGCAAGAAGTTGCTATTCATCATTTCATTTGGTTTTCCAGCAGAGAGGCACTGAAGAGCCATATCATCTACTGCCGATTCTCTTGACGGCTTGAACACTTCAGTCTCCCCACTGGCTTCTGGGATATCGGCAAGCACACACTATGCATGTAGTACCCCTAGGGGCTGGAAATATTGATTTTTAAAAACAAAATGATTACTCACAACCAAACTATATGGAACTATTGTTAAGGTATGTTGTGTACAGGTTTCCCCAACCTGACCTGAATTCACACAAGCACACTTCAGGGGCAAAAGGACATGTTTCCCAAGCAAGCAGGGCCCCAATTCAGATTGGGAAAAGACATGGGAGAAAGGGGCTTCCCATTGTCCCATTTTTCTGAAAGGCTCTAGCTTTGCTTGGGGGGCTGCCTATGTTGTTGTTGTTGTTGTTGTTGTTAGGTGCGAAGTCACGTCCAACCTATCGCGACCCCATGGAAAATAATCCTCCAGGCCTTCCTGTCCTCTACCATTCCCCGGAGTCCATTTAGTGACTCCATCCAGCTTCAGTGACTCCATCCAGCCACCTCATTCTCTGTCGTCCCCTTCTTCTTTTGCCCTCAATCGCTCCCAGCATTAGGCTCTTCTCCAGGGAGTCCTTCCTTCTCATGAGGTGGCCAAAGTGTATATATTAATAAGCTATAATTGCAGCCTTCCAATGGGACATTGCAAGTGGTGAAGCCCCCACAGGGAGAGTGACTCCACCATCTGAATGAGTGCCCCACTGTATCAACAGCTATTTACTGGTCCATGCCTTGTTTATATGTCTTATGTTTTACTAGAGGCAAAGTCCGTTGTGCCTAGGAATACCTCAGGTGGTAGGATGTCAACCTGGACTGTGGCCTTCCTGGGGCCTGGCTATATGGCAAAAGCTCCTGCCCACCCTTGAACTTTGAGGCCCCGTCCCAAACCTCAAGGAACATTCCTGACCCAGGGATCACCAACCTTGAGGTGTGGCCTGGAAATCTCCTGGAATTGGACTATAGAGATTAGCTCCTAAGGGGGGAAATGGCTGCTTTGGAGGGGGGACTCGACAACGGCAACTCATCTCCAGGCTCCTGCAGATGGAAGAGCTTGCTTGGGAGGGGGGACCTCTGTGGCAGAGAGGTTGCAGGATGGGAGAGGCTGGGACCTGAGGCTCTGTTGTAATTGCAGGTCATCTCAAGGCTACAGATATCAGTCCCCCTGGAGAAAAGCCCTGCCTTTGGGTCCCATGGAGGTGCAGGGATGCCAGGCTCCAGGTGGGAAACAAAGAGAAATGCTGGGTGGCAGGAATTGCTAATAACAAGAAGCAATATATAATTCATAAGCTTGTCACAGTTTCTTCCCTTAATGAAAATATTTAATTGATAGAAAAATTTGATTACAGAACTGAATGCATGGCAGTCAGTACATCCTTCAGTTCAGTTCAATATTAGAGTAAATTAAAAAAAAAACAGTTGTATATCCTGGGTCCCAGAGGGCTGGCGGAGGGACATTTTGGGCCTCCCATAGCACCCCCTCCAGATGGCACACAGAGGCTGTATCAGGAGGCTGCTTGCTCCCCACCCCCATGTCCTCCAAGTGGAAAGAGGCCAGGAGGCAAGGTCAGCTTACTGGCAGCAGGACAGCTTCTCTTCCACCCAGCAAACTTCTGACATTGGGCAGGAAGTTGAAGGTGGAGAGCAGACCCCTTTTTAGGTTTTCTTGACATGAGTAAACACAGGAGTAAACATGTCCCCATGGCCTCAAGGTGTTTCTGTGCCCCCTATACAGTTTCTCCATCTTCCATGACATTGGTCTCAAATTTGCTTTGTTCTGATGGCCTTGGGAAGATTGCAGTAAGACCAAGGTGGTGTCCATATAGAAAAGGAAAGTCTACATCTTCCCTGTCCCACCCACATCAACATGATTTTCCCTGTTGCAATTGCCTGTGATGGGAGGATTTCTTCCTTCTCAGATTGCAAATTGCATACCTCACATGATTTACTCATGAGTAATCATTCCTAGGGCAGAGGCTTTTCCTGCATACCCTAGGTCCCAGAGGACTGGCAAGGGGGTTGTTTCCGGGGCCCCTGCAGCCCCCCACATCCAGAAGGCATGCAGAGGCTGCCCCAGCTCCCTCCATGTCCTCTGAGTTGAAAGAGACCAGGAGGCCTGGGCAACTTACTGGCAGCAGGGGTTGCTGGCTTCTTTTTCACCCAGCAAACTGGGTGATCTGGGGCAGCTGACCCCTTATTAAGCCCTTCCTGGCTGAGGTCTGCCTCCTGACTGGTCTAAACTACCTGGGTGGGCCATTCCTGGATGAGGGCCAGTCAGGTAGTCGGGAACTTATCAGTTTGGGTTTTATAAGGTTTACTGATTATTACCGTTGTATGAATTTTATGTTGCAAGCTGCCCCACACCTGCCCTGCAGGGAGGGGTGGCCTAGAAATTAAATACATAAATACGTACCGTTAAACTAAATCATGGCACACATTGTCCTGGCTGTTCATTCCCCCTGTCAGTGCATGGGTCTTTATCTAGTTAATCTCATATCTCCCATGGCACGTCATTCTCATTGCCTTGCAGATGGGGAATTAGATCTGGGCCTCTTCGGAGGGAGGAACAGAGAACATGCATTGCTTTGAAACAAGATCAGATAAGTCGCTGACTCCAGCCCAGCTTATGGCAGGGTCTCTTTTCTTTCTCTGCATGGTCACTCCACAGACACTCGGTGTCAGATTTAATGGTGCGCTGAGACAGTCAGTTCAGTTATCAAGTAGGGAGGGGGAAATCTCGGGCAAGACGGGTTATCGGCTTATCTCACAAAGCAGCCTATCAAGGAACACTGCCAAGCGATTGCAGGAATCTATATTTGAGGTGTTACCTTAAGCCTGAAACTTTGTTTGGAAACTTCATACGTCTTTTTCTAGACAGCAGGGAGCAAAATCCACTAAGACCAGACAGCTTTCCAGATGAAAGAGTAATATAGTTGCAGAACCATGCATGCGAGGGGAGAGGAGAAATATGGGTGCACAGCACTCTTTCCCATGGTGCCTAACCCAGGATTTGGAGTGGTGTATGAAGTCCACTGTGTGGGACTACAACTGCAGTAGGTCTTCAAAAGCCGACTGGTGGGTTCTTAAGCAGAGATTCAACTGGCACACCATTGCCTTGGTTTTCCCAAAGAAGTGAACAGCTTGAAGGGTAGCCGCCCCAAGAGTGAGTCATAAGATTCTTCCTAAAACTTCCCAGTGTGATGAGAGGGGACAGGGTTCACATGAACACACAATGCTGCTGCCTTACACTGAATCAGACCCTTGATCCATCAACATCATCCATGTCCACCCAGACAGACAGACCCTCTCTGGGGCTCAGGTCAAATTCCTCCCCATCTCTGCACAGTGCGGGGGACTGGACTAGATGACCCAGGATGTCCCTTCCAACTCTATTATTCTTGCTAGCTTATCTTTTTTAGAGAGGCCAGGGATTGTATCTGGAACATCCTGCATGCAAGCAGAATGAGCTATGTGAGCTTCTTGAGCTATAGCCCCTTCCCTAAGCTCAGTGGTAGAACACTTGCTTGGCCTGCCCAAAATTCCAGGCACAATCCCTGTTGACGGTAGATGATGTGAAGAACCCTACTTAATCAGCAGAGATAACCATTCCAAGGACATGTGAGAAGGAATTCCAGTTGTTATTAATAAATAAAAGAACTTAAAACAACTTAAAACAACTTAATTAGCCACTGAGAGATTAAAAAAGGAAGTTTTAGACTCCCAGCTCTCAGCATCAGAGTCTTGCCGCCACCATCTTATACCCAGAATAAAACTTTGTTGGTCTTAAAGGCACCACTCGACTCAAACTTGGTTTTACTGCTTCAGACCAACAGGGCGACCCACCTGAATCTCTCTCAACGAACAGGTGTCAAAGTAGATGATCCTCAACTAGGTGGGTAAGATGTAAGATGGCTTCTTCCACATCCACCCGCAAATGGAGTATGGCTCAGAAATAGAAGACCTGTTGCTATGTTTTACTATGAGAACTGGGTCTGGCAGTTTGTAAGACATTTTTTTACCTGATTAACTGGGTTTGTTTGTTTGTTTTTGGAAGGGGCAGTCCAACTAGCTGAGACTAGCCTGATCTCATCAGAGCTGTAAGGTAAGCAGAGTTGACCATGATCAGGACTTGGATGGGAGACCACCAAAGAATATGGGGGCTGCTATGCAGAGGAAGGCAATGACAACTCTTGCCCTCTTGCTCATCTCTTGCATGGAGGACCCCTTGAGCTGGAATGTCACGACTTGGTTGTGACTTCATTCTTAGAATCATAGAGTTGGAAAGGACATTCAGGGTCATCTAGTCCAACTCCCTGTAGAATACTTTCCCATCAAAGTGACCCCAAATCCATACCCAGACGATGTATAAATTGATGAATGTGGCTACCTGAACATGTTCTCCATCACTCAAGAAGCTAAAGTTTGGGCTTTGCAATCCTAAATGGAGTTAACCCTTCTAACCCATTGGCCATAGGAGGGAGTGACCTTTGCACATCAAATGAGAATTCTGGGGAACAAGTCTAGGGATGCTTCTCAAAACTGGGGCTATCACACTGCATGTGTCAGAATCTTGATGGCAGTGGGGTGGATTTGTTCAATGCTCTTTGGAACAAAGCTTTCAGTTTCCTCTGAGAAACATCCACAGTTGCAAGACACTTCTAGAAGAATCTAAATACAACTAGAGGAATGGAAAGAACTATTTTTTCCCATTTAAACCTGAAATTACGTGATGTTAAATATCATCCAGTGATATTTGACGTTCTTCAAGCTACAAAGATGGTGCCAACTTGATTTCTTTGCCATTGCTGTAACTGTAATTACCAGAAATAAATGGGAGACTCAAATGCTATTTTCTTATTTAATTTGTTGCTGGGAGCAATAGAATATATGATTTCTCCGGTACTGCTACAAACCTGGGCACCCTGGAGGGGGCTGGAGAGAGAGTTAAGGAAGAAGGTGGTGTGTAGTAATGCTGGAATGGTATTCCTTATTTTGGATGGAGCGGTTCATTAAAAATACAGTTTCAGATAAGACCTCTCTGAGGAAGAAGGGAAGTTGAAGGTTTCATGGCTTCAGACTCCTTTGAAGGTTGAATTATGCAAAAGGTGGTTGCCACAGGTGATGCACCAAGGTTAATGCACCTTCCCTTTCATCTTCTAAGTTTCCTAAGGTACAGGTCATAAATATATTGGACTGGAGAAGACCAACTGCCAAGTGACCTTGGATAGGTCTCTCTGATATTTCTGAGTTTTGATTTCATTTACTTCAGCTTTGCACACCCCTGGGGGGGGGGACTAGGGATGGGTAAGGCCTTGGAAAAGACTCATACTCTCACCCTGTCCTCACCAAGATTCCAGCCCTCTCTCACCTCCTAAGGGAGAGAAGGAGAGCATGTCTAGCCAGCCATAAATGGGATATACCTGGCCAAGCTACTGAGCCCCTTGCTAAGGCTGGGTGTGGGTCCTTTCCTGCATCGATAAACTGTGAGCCTCAACCGGGTGCCTCTGTTTCTATGGCTTTAGTTCACGGTAGTGGGGAACTGTGTCCCCCCTCCCTTTGAACTGGAGTGGTTCCCCATAGATATGGCCCCAAGAACCATCCCAGTGGCTCGAATGGCCAATCCAACTCTACAAGACTCTTTCCCATCTGCACAGTAGATTAAACCAGTTCTTCCCCACAACCATGAGGGATAATTACGTGGGTCCAGGTGGGGACTACATCTCCCATAAGGCTGTGTGAAAAGGTACATGCATGAAATCATCTGCAATGTTAACAAACTCAAGGGTAAGACATCTTTTTTATGAATACAGTGTTTATACAGTTTTTATGAATACAGTGTTTATTTACAATCACGGGTCGACTCAATTGGCTACCAAGTGGTTAATGGGAGGAGCAAAATAAGATTTCCATGGGCTAGTTTAACACATGACAAATATGAAACAGGGTCAAGCTGCTCGCGAACAGCCCACTGGAAAATCAGTTATCTGCTTGCATATACAAAGTCGAATGTGAACCTATTTCGCTGCTATTCTGCCGTCCCTAATTCTTATTGAACCACCTTATCTTTTTCCTGAACCGTTTCCTAGCTCTCTGCCCGGCTCTTTGGAGAGGAGGCAGGCTAGAAGCATAGATGTGCTTTTTATTTAAGAGCTGGTTTCTTTTTCTTGCCCTCGGACAACCCAGGCCGGTGGTTTCCAAGAGAACGGCTCGCTGCACACACCACCCTAGCAGAACAAGCGGCACTTAGCAACGGGTGTCTCGCGACAAGCTTCCCCCTTCCAGAGAAGTAATGCATGTCATTCCTTGGTCTGCCATCAACGAGGCATCCATCAGGCCCAAACAGCCCAGAACCTGCTGATAAATATGTTTTCCCCGTTGATTTGCCTAACATCTCTTAAATGTTTAACAGCGACATTAAACATGGGCCTATTGGCTGCTTTAAAAAAAAAAAATTGGGATGAAGCCCAGGGCCATTCCTTGGAAATGGGTATGTTTGTGTGTTTCAAATATTCATATATGGCAGGCAGCACTGAGTATCTGTCCTCAGTATTTATTTATAGGATTTACTTATCAACCGTATCCATCTCAAGAGCGCTAGCCACAGCAATAGCTGTAGACTGATCCATTTTCTGGGCACATCCATCTGTCTAGCAAGACCCCTCTCGCTTGTGCATCTATCCAAGGCATTTGTCTGTCTGCAGAATCCTTTTCGGTTCCTTTGCAGTATCCATCTCTTTAATGCGACCTATATATCCACACTATCTCCCTTGTACATCTATCCAAGAGTGTTTATTTTATCTCTCCGTGGGATCCCTTTATCTTAGCCTGCAATCTCACCATCACATCCCAGCTTGCCTAGGCTAGCCAAGCTGGGCCTTCACTGAGCCCCCAATTAATTTGTTGCCTTTGCAGGTGAGTTCATGCCGCAGGAGTGAACTCTGGGAGGGCAGCATGGCCAGAGAGCCCTCTCCTGCGTGCTGTTTCCCTCCTGCATACTATCGATCTGTGAGCAGGGTGGGCAGAGATCTGCTAATTGACGGCATAGATGAAACCTAATGGTAAAGACACAGAAATGTAAACCTCGTGGAGGTTATTGAAAGTTGTTCGGGGACTGAAGACGGCAAAGCCCAACTGGCCTTGCTATGAACCCTAGAACCAAGAATAAATCCGCTAATTAGATATCACCATATTGATTTGATTTCTTGTATTCAGGGTGCTTTGTCTAGAATCATAGATTCAGAGAATTGAAAGGGCCATCAAGTCCCACCCCCTGCTCAATGCAGGATCAGCGTAAAGCATCCAGGAGAAGGATCTGTCCAGCTGCTGCTTGAAGACCACCAGTGAGGGGGAGCTCCCCACCTACTTAGGCAGCCCCTTGCACTGCTGAACTATTCTGACTGTAAAAATTTTCATAGAATCATAAGAGTTGGAAGAGACCTCCTGGGTCATCTAGTCTAACCCCCTGCACTATGCAGGAATGCACAACTACCTGCCCATCCACTCACAATCTGCCTAAGTTCATAAAATCAGCATTTCTGTCAGATAACTATCTAGCCTCTGCTTAAAAACTTCCAAAGAAGGAGAATTCACCACCTCCCGAGGAACTGCTCTGCCATGAAATTCTTTTAGCTGTTTAGCCAAAAATTCTTTTTCATTAATTTCAACCCACTAGTTCTGGTCTGACCCTTTGGGGCAACAGAAAACAACTCTGCTCCATCCTCTATGTGGCAGTCTTTTAAATACTTGAAGATAGTTATCATATCACCTCGTAGTCATCTCCTCTCCATGCTAAACACACCAAGCTCCCCCAGCCTTTCCTCATACGACTTGGTCTTCAAACCCCTCACCATCTTCGTAGCCCTCCTCTGGACATGCTCCAGTTTATCTACATCTTTCTTCAATTGTGGCACCCAAAACTGAACACAGGACTCCAAGTGAGGCCGAACCAGAGCGGAGTAATGTGGTACCATCACCTCGTATGATCTGGACAATATACTTCTTTTAATACAGCCCCAAATCCTGTTTGCCTTTTTAGCTACCGAGTCAAACTGGTGACTTATGTACAGTGTATGGTCTACTAAGACCCCCAGTGTTACGTATGGAAGGACTTATATATTGGCACACTGTAATCCATAACCAGTAGTACACTGCAACAGTGTACATTGCAACCCTGAAACACCCTGAAACATACTGGCAGGACAGAATCCATCTTGGAAACCAGGACATGCCTCAGCTTGCCCTTTGCTTGGAATTTCAGGTGCCTCTGGACTGTCTCCCCCCCCCATAGTTTTGCTGATAGCGTGGTCTGGCCAGAACTGGTTTGGCCAGGGGCTCTTGGTCACTTTCTTTGTCTCCTCAATACCCGGTATAGTGGAAATTTCCACTTGCCTTGCATCAAGTAGGCCAGCTCCCCCCCTCTATATAAACAGTGGCTTTAGCACAACTACCTTTGAGTGTCTGCATATGGAGCCCATCTGAAACACCCTGCACTCTCTGTGCAGCCTGCTTTCTCTTGCCTATCGACTCTACAGGAAAGGTAATTATACTGGACCCTCTTTTCCCACCCTATTCTTCTCTTTATGACGGCTTGATATACGTGTTACAACGCATGTGTAAGTGTGATTTGGGTAACACCAGATCCTTTTCACATGTACTACTGCCAAGACAAGTCTCACCCATCCTATAGTGATGCATTTGATTTTACCTACCTAAATGCAGAATTTTACATTTTTCACTATTGAAATTCATTTTAGCCCAGTTTTCCACCTGTCAAGATGATCCTGTATCCTGATTCTGTCTACTGGTGTGTTTGCTACCCCTCCCAGTTTAGTATCATCTGCAAATTTAATAAGCACCCCCTCTATCCCTTCCTCCAAATCTTTTATAAATATGTTGACTAACACAGGGCCCAAGACACTCCACTTCCTGAAGCACTCCACTTGTCACTCTTCTCTAAGATGATGAATCAAATTTGTTCCAGATATCTAACCGATATTGTTCTACACATAGCTTAAACCCATTATTGCGGGTCCTCTCCTCTGCTGGCAACAGGAACTACTCCCTGCCCCTCTCCAAGGGAAAACTTTTCAGATACTTATAGAGAGCCATCCAGTTCCTTCTCAATGTCCTCTTCTCCAGGCTGAACGTTCCCAAGTCTTTCCACAAAGGCTTGGTCCTCAGGCTCCAGATCATTCTTGTCCTGAACCCCCTCAACCCACATCCTTTGGGAAGCAAGGCCTCCTGAACTGCACACTGCTCCAGGTGGGGTCCAGATGACCAATGACATCTTGGAATTTGATATGGTGCCTCTGTTGACTGCATTGGCCTTCTTTACCACCACATCACCCTGCCTGCTCATATTTAGCTTACAGCCCACAAGTACCCCAAGATCTCATTCATACACATGGGTACCCTGAAGTGTCTCCACCATCCAGAAATAGCGGCTGGGTCCGGAGCCTCGGGGGCGGGGGCCGAACGGCACCGCGGGCCGAGTGCCCGGGGGGGCGAGCGGTCCCGGGGGGGGTCCGGGTCTCACGGCCGGTCCCCGCGCAGCTCGCGGGGTTCGCGGTCCCCGTCGCCTGGGGCCTCTAGGTCCAGGGGCAGGGCCCGAAAACGGGCCTGCGCGTTGCGGGCTAGCCGAGCCTGGGCCTCGGCCATCCCTGCGTCCCGGGCCCGGGGCTCCGGGTCCGGCGCTGGGGACGCCAGAACCTCCAGGAGGGGCGGCTCCGGGGGGTCGGGGTCCCGATCCGCAAGTGTCGGGGTCGGGGGAAGCCCTGCCGGGGGCGCACGCCCGGCCGGGAGCCTGCCGCCCTCGCGGGCGGGATCGGCGGGGGCTGGGCGGGCCCCGGGCTCGTCGGGGTCTACATCTAGCGGGGGCGCACGGCGCCGCTTGGGGGTCCCCAGGGATCGGACCAAGGACGGCTACAGGTCCCCGTCCCCCTTGCGCCGTCCTCGTCGGCCCCTCCGGCGGGACGTGGATGGATCCAGCGGGGCCTCCCCGCGCCCTTCCCGGGGGTCGTCCGGGGGCGCGTGGGGGGCGCACGGCGGAGGCGGCGACATTCCAGTCGCCGGGGCAGACGGAGTCGCCGGTCATCCCGCTCCACCTCGTCTGGCCCTTCCCTCCTGCGCCGGTCATCTGAGTATAGGGCAGGGTTCGCTGAGGCCAAGGCCCTTTATGGGGCCCGGCGTTCCCACCGGCGCAGCCTTGGCGGGGCCGACGCTTCACTTTCCGGCAGCACGTTGGGGAGCACAGAGTCTCTGACTCCTTCGCCAAGGCCTGGTGAAAAGCGGCGGCGCAAGACGCAACGGAAGGCCCACAAGCGGAGGCGTACGTCGCGGCACAGCCTGCCCTCTGGTGAGAGTTCCTCTTGGGAAGAAGGTGACAGTACCATCCATGATGGATGGTACTGGATCGAAGGGGCCTACGTCCCGGGTATTCCGTCCTGGCTCAAGAGCAGGCGGCGGAACATGGTTCGGATGTTGGACGAAGCTGGGATCAGCCGACGGCGGAGGGAGCCGCCTGGCCGATTCAGAGATGGTGAGGCACCCCCGGGGGTCCACCTCCCCGTTAAATTGCGGGAGAGGACCCTCGATGGCTACTTCGTTGATTTCTTCGAGTTGGTCAAGTGGCGCCGGAAGGGCGCCGATACCGGGAAGAAGGCGGACAAGGACAAGGCGCAGTCCCAGCCATGTGAGCGGACAATGCTCAACTGGCTAAAGGGCTTCGCCGAGTTTCAGGCATTGATCTGCGGGGGGTACCCGGAGAGGGGTTGGCACCTCGCCCGTTATCTCTACACGGTGCTTGAGGCCTGGGAGGTGGGTGGCGAAGAGGCCGCCTTCGATTATGATCGCGAGTTCAGGGAGCTCGCCTCCCACAACGCTTCGACGCGTTGGGATCTCCGGCTGCATGACGCCTGGTTCATGCAGGTGGGGCCCAGTGCCCGCCAGAAGAGAGACCGTGGAAAGGGAGTTTCCTCCGGTCCGGTCCGGAAGCTGCCGGGTCTGGTATGCTGGGACTACAATAGGGGTGGTTGCAAGCGCCGCAGGTGCCGCTTCGAGCATCGTTGCGAGACTTGCGGCGGTGGCCACGCCATGGCAGCCTGCACACAGCCTTCGTCCTCGCAGCCCTTTCGAGGCACCCGATCCTCCGGAAGAAAGGACGGGGGATCGGGGTCCGCGGCTCCTTCCACAGCCCCTAAGTCCGGCTAAGGCGGCGGGGCTGCTCCTCTCGATGGCTCCCACGCCGGTCAAGCTGCCCGTGCTGCTGGCGTGGCTGGGTCACTACCCGGACAGGCCGGCGGCCGCTTACTTGGTAGCCGGTTTTTCGGAGGGTTTCCGAATCCCGTTCACCGGCGAGCGGGTGGAGTCCACGAGTGGGAACCTGCGATCCGCCCGCGAGCTACCGGACGTGGTGGCTGCCAAGCTGTTGAAGGAACGGGCCGCGGGCCGCATCGCCGGACCTTTTAGCGGGCCGCCTCTTCCCAACCTGAGGGTCTCCGCGCTCGGCGTCGTGCCGAAGAAGGCTCCCGGGGAATTCCGCCTCATCCAACACCTGTCATACCCGAGGGGCGGGTCAGTTAACGACTTCATCCCTCCGGAGCTGTGCGCTGTACGATACACCCCGTTCGATGAGGCGGTCAGCATGGTTCGCCGGTGCGGTCCCGGGGCACTGCTCGCAAAGTGCGACGTGCAATCGGCCTTCCGGCTTCTTCCCGTCCACCCGGACGATTTCTGCCTCCTGGGCTTCCGGTTCCTCGACGGATGGTACGTAGACAAGGCCATGCCAATGGGTTGCTCCATCGCCTGTGCGGCCTTCGAAGCGTTCAGCACCTTCCTCGAGTGGGCGGCCAGGGTCCGGGGGGGGATTAACGAGCTGGCACACTACCTGGACGATTTTTTGATGGCCGGCCCGGCGGGCTCGGAAGTTTGTTCCGGTAGTTTGACGGCGTTCCAAGGGGTGATGGCCGCCTTGGGTGTGCCTTTGGCCGCCGACAAGACAGAAGGTCCCGCTACCAGGCTCACGTTCTTGGGGGTCGAGCTCGACACCGTGGCGGGCACGTCGTGGCTGCCGGCAGGCAAGGTGACCTCCCTACGGGGGCTCATCCGGGACATTCTGGGCAGGCAAAAGTGCGCGCCGCGGGATATTCAGGTGCTGCTGGGGCACTTGAATTTCGCCTGCAGGGTAGTCACCCCAGGCAGGGCGTTCTGTTTCCGTTTATCCTTTGTCACCCGGGGATTGTCCCGACCCTTTCACCACCTTCGTGTCACCAAGGATATGAAGGCTGACCTCCGGGTGTGGGAGCAGTTCCTGGAAGGGTTCAACGGCGTGGCCATTTGGCAGACGCCGTATGCCCCCAGGGATCGACTTCAGGTCCATTCCGACGCCGCAGGCGGATGCGGGTTCGGGGTGTATTTCAACGGGGACTGGTGCGCTGCGCGGTGGCCAGACGCCTGGGCGGCGGAGGTTCACCGTGACATGACCTTCCTAGAATTTTTCCCCATCGTGGTTGCCGTTCGTATTTGGGGGCCCCGCTTCGCGAATCGCCGGGTCGAGTTCATGTGCGACAATCAGGCCGTGGTACAGATTGTGAACAGACAGACGTCCAGATCCGCCAGGGTTATGCGCCTGGTTCGGGTTTTTGTTCTGGCTTGTTTGTCGCACAATGTCTCCTTCCGCGCCAGGCACGTCCCGGGGGTGACCAACGAGTTGGCCGACGCTCTCTCTCGGTTTCAGGTCGAGAGATTTCGCCGGCTCGCCCCTGCAGCGGCAGCGGACCCAGCAGCGTGCCCGGCAGACCTGTGGCAGCTTGGCGTCGGCTGATTGTGGACGGGGTCCTGTCGTCCCTGGCGGAATCCACACGGAGGGCGTATCGGCGGGCGGCCTGCCAATTAGTGGACTTCGCTCGTCTGGCCGGGCATTCTTCCGGCTGGCCCATGAGGGAGGGTCTGCTGCTCCGTTTCCTGGCTCACTTCAGGGAGCGGGGACTGTCCTACCGGACTTTACGGGTCATACTGGCTGGCCTTTCCTTCTGCTCCAAAGCCGTGGGATCCTGGGATCCTGGGACATCGTTCCTGGCCCGGCAGGCCGTGAAGGGCTGGGGATGGCTGAGTGTGCACGGGCCTGATCCTCGACGTCCCATCACCAGAGCCATACTGCGCCAGCTGCTGGGGCACTTGCCGGCCGTTGCCCGGTCCCAGTTTGAGCGGGTCCTGTTCCAGGCGGCCTTCACGGTGGCTTTCCACGGAGCACTACGGGGCGGCGAGTTGGTGGCCCAGTCCCGTTCCGCACGGTCCCCTGTGGGCCTGATGTTCTCAGACGTGGAGTTGGTTGACTCTGGAGTTCAGTGCCTGGTGCGCCGCTCCAAGTGCGACCAAAGGGGCAAGGGGACCCACGTGTACCTTCCGGCATCCCGGGGGGAAGCTGACTGCCCGCGACGGGCCATGGCCGCTTATCTCGAAATCAGGCCGCCAGTGCCAGGGGCCCTCTTCGTGCACCAGAACGGGGCCTGCCTGTCCCGTTACCAGTTTGTTGCGGTTCTCCGGGCTTGCCTGCAAGGGGCCGGGCTACAACCTGCCTTGTACGGGGCCCATTCCTTTCGCATTGGTGCCGCCACTGAGGCCTACTTGGCTGGCGAGCCGCCTGGGGCCATCAAGCGGAGAGGGCGGTGGCGTTCGCAGGCATATAAGTCGTACATTCGCCCTCAACATGCTGTCTGATTATGGTTTTCCCCAGGTGTCCCTTCGGCCACAGCGGCGGTCATGGTGGTGGGGCACAGTATCCCGTACTGGGCCGGCAGGCACGCAGCTTCTACCGGATGGGGAGCGGATCTTGGACTGGAGGATGTCTGCAGGATCGCCTGGTCCGGACGGAGGGGATTACGCTGGTCGTCCTTGCTGCGGGTCGTGGCCGACGACATTCATCGTTTGGGCGTTCCCGACGTGTTGTTGATACACTTGGGAGAGAATGATCTGCCTTCGATGACGGGTCGTCAGCTGAGCGCAGCCATAACCGAGGACTTGAGGATCCTGCGTCAACGGATGCCGCATACCATATTGGTGTGGTCCGAGATGTTGGATCGCCTGGTATGGCGGGCAGCTGAACGATCCGACCGCGTGAACTGGGCCCAACGGAAGGCGAATAAGGTCGCGTCGAAGACGGTGCTGTCGCTGGGGGGCGTGCTTGTTCCTCACCCCTCGATCACCTTCCGTTCCCCGCTGCTGTTTAGGTCGGACGGGGTTCATCTCTCCGTACGGGGGTGTGACCTGTTGCTATCCGACGTTCGGGACGTTTTGAGCACAGTTTTGGTTGAGGGTTGGCGGGAACAGAGACCTTCGGTCCTGTCCAGTGGCGGGTCATGCAAGGTAGGGAGCCCGTTGGCAGGGAGCCCGTCTGCGTACGGGACTCCCTGGAGTAGGGGGTCTCGTTAAGGGGACCGGCCACAACCGGGCGCGGCCTACCCGGCTGGGAGGCCAGGGGCCCGGGGCCAAGCGAGGGGGGAGGGCCCCATGGAGGCGGACGCCCGTGGGGTCCTCGATGGTCGCTTCCCAGGGATCCCGCGGCGAAAGGCGTCCCATCCTCCCGGCTGGGAGCGAGGCGAGGAGCCGGAACGCCGCGGGCATGGTGGTCAACCGGCCGGTTGACAAGGGTATTGGGCTCCCCTTACCTGGCATGCGGGCCAACCCTCCGTGGGGAGGGGGTCTGGTTAATAAACGGCTGCGGCCAATTTTGTTGCCAAACTTGGGGTCTGCGTCGTTACTGGGATAGTCGCCACCTGCTAGTCAATGCATGCTTCCCATTTTTGTGACCCATATGTAAAACTCTGAACTTCTCCTCTGCCCACTTTTCCAGTGTGTCCAGATCTTGTTGAATTTTCTTCCTGGGTGTCCATTATTCCTCCCAATTTGATGTGGTCTGCAAATTTAAAATGTACTCCATCCATCCCCTCATCCAGATCATTGATAAAAAAGTTGAAAAGAACCAGATCCAGTGACGAGCCCTGTGGCAGCCCACTGCTCCACTGCTCACCTCCCTCTAATTTGATGAAATACCACTGACAACTAATCATTAAGTGTGGTTAACTAAGCAGTTCCCTATCCATCTAACTATCTGAAATTCCAGTTTACCCATCAGAATATCATAGGGAACCTTCTCAAAAGCCTTACCGAAAGCCAAGTGAACAGCATCAACTGAGTTTCCACAATTTGGTAAGCTTATCACCTGCGGAGCTGGCAGTGGCAAGAGGTGTCCCTGCAGGGATACCGTAGGTTAATTATACACTAGGCTAGCCTGACTTAGCCCGTGGCAGACCCGGGAACATGGAAGACTCCACGTTTCCTTAACACAGGCCTTCCGAGGGCCTGGGTCAGTCCAGGGCTCGGCGGAGAAGAATCTGTTACCACCACAGCCAGAGGCTACTAGAGGAGAAGTAACAGGAGCTTCCACATTTACAGGATGTCAACCTCTGAATCCTAGTGCCAGGAGGAAGACCTTGGCCTCTTTGCCCTGTTTGTTTGACCCTCCAGGGTCACTGTGGGAGACAGGATGCTGGACTCAATAGACCACTGGTCTGTCCCAGCAGGGCTTGTCTCACATTCCTATGTTCTTTAGGGCATTGTCCAGCCACAATCTGGGCATTGTCTGATCAAGTCTGAAAAAGATGAAATGCACAGCAAAATAGAGAAGGTTGTGGGGATTCTCCAAGGCAGATTGCCCAGTTCAATCTGTCTCATGTGCCGGGGCTGTATAAAATGGACTCTGTGCAAGCAATGAGCTGGATTATTATCAATCATGACTTGCTAATGAAAATTCATTATTGTTAGCCTTCTAGGGGTAGTAACAGGGTGACAGGTGAGGCCATCAATTGTTTCCCCCTACTCTCAGGGAAAAAAACTGAGGCAGGGCAGTCGTTGTGGTGCTGAATCTTCCAGGAAACCCAAAACGTTTTCGAGATGCAGTCATTTTGCTTCATTCAACTTCGAGCTCTTAACATTCTCCTGGAAGGGATGAATTTGCATGGAAGGACATGGGTGAGGAAGCAGAAGGTATGAGTGGCAACCATGGCTGATAAGGCGGTGATTAAATCAAGGTCTCACTCTAATTACACTGCATTTAAATAAGCCGAGTCTAGTAAGTAATTGTAATTAAACTACAATTAAACATGTATTTATATCACTACTTTCTCTTCCAAGCAGCTGTGGGGATTCAGTTCTTCCCTCTTATTTATCTACATGAACTCTGGATTTCTGGGTTGGAAACTGAAGCAGAAGAAGCCGCCCTACGTGCAGCAAAGGCCTATCACGGTAGGGTTTGTTTACCATGATGGGATCTCAGTCGGCAGTCTTATCTGCTCCCTGCTCCTTTCATAAAACTGGGGTGCCAAGGAGTGAGTCTGGGACCTCCTGCATGCAAAGCAGATATGCTGCTGCTGTGATTTGCTCCTTAACTAAGGAAGCTGCCTTATCAGGGTCAGGCCCAGCTTCTCTGACTGGTAGAGGCCCTCCAAGGTCCCAGGCAGAGGTCTTCCACATCCCACACTGCCTAGTCCTTTTGAGGGGAGACACCAGGAACTGAACCAGGTGGCCCTCTGCATGCAAAGCCGATGTCCTGCCACTGAACCATGGGCCCTTCCTATCCAAAGAGCCTGTGAAAGAACCAGTGATATTCAAGGGGGAAGAGAAGAATGGAACACAGTTTGTTTCCAATGTGCTTGGTGAAGACTTTAGGGTGGGTGTCGAGTCTCTGTGGCTTCCGAGAAATTAACAAGATCATCCAGTTTGGTGAGTGGGACGTGGAATGAATTTCCTTCAAAATTTCCTTCAATTGTTCTTTGTACTGTTCTGTCATTCTATGGCCATTTTTGAGAATTGGCCTCACAAAGAGTTTTTGCTTTGGGATTTTTTTAAAAAGTTACACACCACAGGGTGGTGGTCTAGCAGATGGGCAGGAAGGTTCTGGAAGACATAACCTGCCTCTGAACATTTATAGCATGGAATTCTGACATTTTGCAGAATTTCCCTTCCTTTCTTCAAATGTCTCCTTTGATTATTTTTTTAATGAATGGCTTCAAAGCAGACTTTGATTATCAGGGACACACTGAGTAAAGAGGAACTGAGAGGTTTCCTATTAAGAATGCTATTAGCAATCAATAGGATAGCGTAGACCAGGGGTAGTCAACTTGTGGTCCTCCAGATGTCCATGGACTACATTTCCCATGAGCCCCTGACAGTGTTTGCTGGTAGGGGATCATGGGAATTGTAGTCCATGGACATCTGGAGGACCACAGGTTGACTACCTCTGGTGTAGACAAAACGGAGTGATGTCGGGTGATAATTCGTGGAGGCTGTTGTTGTTAGGGGACACCCCCACTCCACCTCCAACTTGGATGAGGCAACCCAGCAAACTGGATAGATTAAATGGGTCCTCTCAGACCAATCACAAGGCTGAGTTCAGAAGGTCTTGGTCTTGCGAGGAAAATGGGAACAAAGGGAACATTCATTGCAAAAGACAAAGAAGCCAAGAACCCCCTTGAGTCCTCTCGATGTTTCCATGTTTAAGCTTTTTAAAGCTCTTCTTTTTCTGTGCTTATGAGCTCAAGTGCTTATGGCTCAGCCACTGCCCTAATGATTTCTGGATTGCTCCTGGTTTCGAACTTACACCTTGCCTCCTCTTGCCAGTTGCTCTGGTGGCTTGCAAGCATCATATAACCAAACTCAATATAAATAAAACAAAAGCACAAAAGCACAACCTGCATCTCGCTAAAGAAGCACCCAACCATTGACCTAGGATTGCCCAGTCCCTCAGGGGCATGAGGAGTCCTCAGCTCCTGTTGCCCACTTCAAGAAGCCATGGGATAATTTTTTTTTAATCTACCAGCTTCACATGCTGCTCTGTGTCACTTGCTGCAAAATCTAGAAGTGACAGAGGGTAGTTTTAGGAAAATCCTTGTCACTCTCCTCTGAACCTTCTCCATTTTGTCCACATCCTTTTTGAATCGAGGCCTCCAGAACTGCAGACAGTACACAGATCCTGGGTTAGATAGACCCCTGTTTTAGCAGGGTTCCTCTCCTTATCACTTTTGTAAGGAAAACCTCTTTCTCTCCCCCTTTCCCAAATAAAATTAGAAGTGAAGGAACAGCAGTGGAGAAGAATATATATATTTGCCATCCAAGCAGACCACAAAGGAGGCATTGCAAGAGGTATATTACATAAGGACACAAATACATTAGTTGTAACGACTGGGAGAACTTACGCATGCATTAGTAAAATCGTCAGGGGAAAGCATCTCTGTCTCCTTCGCACACAACGCCTGTAGTAGGTGGTGTGATTAATCTACCTTTAAAAAAAGAAAGAAAGAAAAAAAAAGCTCTCCTTGGGAGCATAGGATTTTTCAAAAAGATACCTTTAAATAACATGTTTGATACTTCACTGTTAGCTGGAGCAAATGGCTTTATATATTCTGCAGTGACAAACCCAATCTCCCAGAAGCCTCCTCTGGGGGGCTCTCAGATTTCACTGCTGGGCTTAAGTGGAGCCCTTCTGAACCACGGCCAAGCTCAGTCTGCCGCAGCCTCCTGCTTCCAAGAGCGGACAGAAGGATGCCTCTGGGCATGGAAGCAATGGATGTCCCTCAGCAGCTAGCTTGCACAGGTAAACTGTGCTGGAACATGGAGGCTCCTTCTAGCAGCCAAGGCTGACAAACATAAACCCTATGAATGTTACAAATTCCGTTAGTGGGCGTAGCCTTGTCCTGTGGCCAAGAGTCCTGTAAGTTAATTGTGCATCTTGTGAAGAAGCTCTTGCCCTGAAACAGTTTCACGGAATGATCCAAACTACTAGGATAAATAATTAAATTAAGTTCAACGCTGCTCCACCATGAAGGATTCTGAGGACTCCCTTTCCATTTTGTCCTCACCACAACCTTGTGAGGTGGGTTATGCCAAGAGAGAATGCTTAGCCCCCAAATCTTTATGGGATTTGAACTCATTTCCTCAGTTTACTTCCTGCTTTTCTCCCAGCTGGGTTTTACCAAGGGTTTTACAACATTGTTGTACATTACCAAGGGTTTTACAACAAAAACCAAGGGTTTTACAACATTGTTCTCCCCCCTCCTTCCATCCTTACAGCATCCAACCTTGCAAGGTTGATTAGTCTGCCAGAGAGAGAGAGACAAAGTCACCCAGAAAGGTTCCATAGCACAGTGGAGATTTGAACCCAGCACTATGGGGTAGTCAAACTGCCAGGGGCTCATGGGAATTGTAGTCCATGGACATCTGGAGAGCCGCAGTTTGACTACCCCAGAGTACACCATGCTGGCTCTCAGTATGACCCACCATACCGGGACTTGAAGCTGCCATCTTTTTCTTTCCTGACATGGTCCTTTTTCTTTGGTGTGCAGAAATGCAAGAGAATTTATACTGCTCTCATAAAGTACTGTGCAGACCCACTGCCAAATCTTTGTTGTGGGGGGGGGGCAAGCCCTGCTTTTTCACTCATCTCTACTCGGTGTCCTTCAGTCGGCTTTTATTCTCCAGCGATGATTCACGGCAGAATCATCTTCCCCCGAAAGACGAAACAGCAGGCTGGGGGGTTCTGTGCACTTTGTCAAACAGCACAGGGCACTTCTTCTCTGGGAAGGGCTTCCCATTTGGCCCCCGAGCGCCCTCCCCCAAAGTGCTAGCCCCACAGTCTGACCCCTCTGCGCTTGCAAATCATTTTAAGTGGGCTGCAGTGGGGGAGAATCCAGCTTTGCGCCGAATACATTCCTGTTTGGGTTTCTCACACGGCTACAGCATCTGTCAACCTCTCCGTGGCTTGCAATCAAACTGTCAGAGCTGAGTGAAGTTTTGCTGATCCACTCTGCTCCTTTTGCCGCTCCTTGTCAAAAGCAGCCGGATGTGGTGGATACAGTGGCATGCTTTTTAAACAATGCAGATTTATTATCCCCCCCTCCCCTTTAGTGATTGGTTGCCTTAAAAGAAAAACCTTGCTCAGAAGCTTTCTTAGCTTGTTTTGCATGCAGGCACGAGACTGGCTGTAATCACAGGGACATGCTCCTGGTCTCTTGTTTACAGCAATCCGAAGTTTGGCCCCTCCCCACCTTCTGATCTTCTGCTGCTTGCTTAAGAATACTAAAATACCTCTCCAGCTCCTGGCATTTTCAAAACAGATGAAAAGAAACCATTGCTTCGCTTAACAGATACATACAACTTTTAAAAGTGGGCAAAGATTTGCAGCAAGGAATGAATTAGGTAGGGATGCTAACTCCGAGTTAGGGAACCCCTGGAGATTTGGAGCTGATGACTGGGGAGGGAGCCCAGAAAAGGAGGGAGCCCTACCTAAAACCCCCAAAGAGCCTTGCAATCTGCCACCTCCAACTGGCTGCGGACCCCTGGCCCCACGTTGGAGGACCTCAGCCAGGGCCAGAGCCTTCTCGGTCCTGGCTCCCACCTGGTAGAATGAGCTCCCTGAAGAGATCAGGCCCCTGACCAAACTTCCACAATTCCGCAGGGCCTGCAAAAAGGAGCTTCTTCACCAGGCAGATGCTGATCGGAATGAAAGCAGGAAAATAATTGATGTTCATTAATAAGGGGAAAAAAGAAAGGACCTACATTGGGGGGAGAACGTATATTTCTAAGTACCACCAAGTTGAAACAGGGCTGAGCTACACCAAGAGATCATCAGTGTGACATTAACGATCTTGTAATATCTGAAAGAATTTAAGAGGGACACCATTCTGCCTTTCCCCCCTTAACAGCCGCATGTGCCATTAAATCCATTTTGACAGTGCATCACACCTTCTCCTCACCGGCCCCTCATGAGAACAGGCTCTTTAATCTAATCTTAAATTTGCTTCTGAGTATATCTGGACTTGGGGATGGAAAGCACAGCTCTGCCCCGCTTCTACACCAGCCCTATGGCTTTAGAACAGAGCTCTCCCTCATCCAGCTGGAAAGCTTCCTAATTACGCCTAAATGCCAAGAGGATAAGGCCCTCAATATGCTCATATGGCCTTTAGCTCTGCCAGGTTACTTTGCCTAAAAAAAGAAAATCCTTTACAGATGGGGGAAGGGGGAGCTCACAAAATCCTTTGATTTGTTTAAAGGAAAGAACAAGGGGCCATAAGAAGTGGTAGAGCCAGTTTGGTGTAGTGGTTAGGAGTGCGGACTTCTAATCTGGCATGCCGGGTTCGATTCTGCGCTCCCCCACATGCAACCAGCTGGGTGACCTTGGGCTCGCCACGGCACTGATAAAACTGTTCTGACCGGGCAGTGATATCAGGGCTCTCTCAGCCTCACCCACCCCACAGGGTGTCTGTTGTGGGGAGAGGAATGGGAAGGCGACTGTAAGCCGCTTTGAGCCTCCTTCGGGTAGGGAAAAGCGGCATATAAGAACCAACTCTTCTTCTTCTTCTTCTTCTAGATTTTTCTTCTTGTTTTTGTGCAATTATAATTACACAAATTCCAGGTGGGGCCTGTAGATTACAGCTGACCTCCAGGCTACTGGGCTTGAAAGGGAAGGAACCGGCTGATTTGTAGGGTAGATTTTATGACAGTCTACCCTACTGAGCTCCTTCCCCTTCCCAAAGTGCCGCCCACTTCAGACTCCACCCTAATTTCCAGGAATTTCCCAACCCACAGGTGGCAAGCATATCTTCATGATCTTTATTCCTGCAACAAAGGAAATAGAGCTGGACCAGATGACCAGGTCTCCAAGTATCCCCATTGGCTTGTCCAAGACAAGAGGCATGGCAAATTCCAATTATAATAGATAATATTTTCAGTTTTTATGGAGCTTATTTCTCTCTCATTCCAACTTGCCAGGGAGGGTTACAGATTTCAGTGAAAGAAGAAGGAGCAGACCATCTGCCAACTGCTGAAGTTCAGGATAAGAAGTAGGGCAGAGAAACCAAAGAGGTTGAGAAGAGGAGTAATTTTCTGATTGGTCTTCCTAGTCGTTTAGGTTATATGTTGTGTTTTTTTTAAAGATCCCATTATTTACAGCCGGATCTTACAACACCCTGGAAAAGTGTTTCTCCCATGTCACCCTGGTCAACTTACTCTTTCTCCAACAGAAGTGGCTACCTGATTTCCCATATTGCCTTCCTCGCTTGGAGCCAAATGTCACTATGTGCTGTGCTCCGCCCCTTCTTCATTTCAGGCTCACTGGGAAAAGTTTAGTTTTTAAAATTTCATACTCAAATTCTATTATGCCTACCCTGATGTGGATGGTCCAGGCTGGCCTGATCTTATTTGATTTTGAAAGCTAAGTGGGATTGGCCCTAGAATCAGAGAGTCAGAATAATAGAGTTGGAAGGGACCTCATGGGTCATCTAGTCCAACCCGCTGCACCATACAGGACACTCACAACCCTGGTTAGTACTTGGAAGGCCAGGGTCACTACGCAGAGGCAGGCAATGGCAAACCATCTGGGTTCATTTCTTACTAGAACACCGAATCTGGGACTTCCTGCATGCCAAACAGATGTTCTGCCCTTGAGGCAAGGTTCCTCATGGGAAGGAGAGAGATCATGGGCCACTAAATACCCTTCCAGAGCTTGGGGGGGGGGGGGGCTAGGTCTTAAGAGGTCTTCTCTTGCAGAATTGTCAACCCCACCTCACCTTTTGCTGGCACAAAGAGAAGTGGGGGATCCACTGGTCCCCCCTCAGTCATCCCCACCCATGACCTGAACCAACCTGACCTCCCTAGGGGTTCTTGTTGTTCCTGTTAAAAGTATAGTTCAACAGAAGCTGCTATAATTCTGTTAATCTTAGAACCACTGTTGGAACTGTTAATTATATGTTATGTTATGACTAGGACATATGTTTTGATGTTCTATGTAATACTCCAAAACATTCATGTAAACCGCCCTGAGCCACATGAGAGGGCGGTATAAAAATCTAAGTAAACATATAAATAAAGGGCAGCACTAGAGGATCTTAATGATTTTCGTGACTGGGAAGAAATCAGCATCTCTAGCATTTATGGCCCCCATTTGCTGCATGAACATCTGGTTTGGCCTCCACTCCCATCTGAAATTGGCTTTTCACAGTGCCATCTGTGAGACTTTGGCAGATGGATAAGGTGATCAGTATCTGTTACCTTAAATTATGCTCAGAGCCCTTTTATCTCTGAGAATCTGGCTGCTAGGTTCTACCATCATGACGAGAGACCAGAGAGTCTTGGTGCTCTGAGTAGGGATGAGTGGGCGCGGCACGTGGGTGCGGCCCGATGAGTGGGCGTGGCACGCGGGCGTGGGCTGATGCGCGGGCGCGGTGCGCGGCCAATGCGTGGGCGTGGCCCGCGCGGGCCACAGGCCGCGCCCCGATGCCCTGCTGGTCCCCAACCTCAGAAAGGTTGGGGACCACTGAGCTAAAGGACTGGGGATGATGCCTGATATCCCGAGGAGCTGCTGCTAGTCTTGAGAGACCAATGAATTGATTAGGCAAAAGGCAACTTTATTTAGGGTTGGGGGCATTGTTTAGTCACAGATCCTCTGCTTCATATGAAGAAGATGAAGAAGAAGAAGAAGAAGAAGAAGAAGAAGAAGAAGAAGAAGAAGAAGAAGCCGCTTTTCTCTACCCAAAGGAGGCTCAAAGCAGCTTACAGTCGCTTTCCCTTTCCTCTCCCCACAACAGACACCCTGTGGGGTGGGTGAGGCTGAGAGAGCCCTGATATTCCTGCTCAGTCAGAACAGCTTTCTCAGTGCTGTGACCGGTCCAGGGTCACCCAGCTGGCTGCATTTGGGGAGCCAGGAATCAAACCCAGTTCGCTAGTTAGAAGTCCGTGTTCCTACACTACGTGTTCCTACACCACACGCTACACCAAGCTGGCTCCCATGACCAGCTAAAGGATCAGCAGTGATGTAAAAAATATCCATGCCTGACTGTAAAGAGCAGCTGCCAGTATTAGATAATATTAATCTTTATAGGCTAGTATAAAACACCAATGTAGTCTGTTGATACATCCAGACCCTTCCTCTCTATATTCCAACCACTGACTGGGCATGTTTAGTAATTATAATAATCATACTCTTTACTTTTATATCCCCCCTTTCTTTGCTGAGTTAATATTGACACCTTTTAAATAAGTACACGAAGGTCTGATGCTATAACCATCATCCCCTCTGTCTTCTTCTAGCCAAGGAGGAGAGTCAAATGGCATACTGAACGTAGAGCCAACCTCAATATGGCACAGAAAACTCTTGCTGGCTTCCCATCCAATTTCGACCTGCTTTTCTTCCACACTTTTCTCAGTGGCATCTTCCTGAAGTTCACTGGAAAATAAATGGGAGGAAGTGGAAAAGAAGAGCACTAAAGGGAGCTGGGGTGGGGAGGGAGAAAGCCCTTTGCTTCCTTCTTACGGAGACAGTAAAAGGAAGCTATGGGGGGAACCCAGGAAAATAGATCCAAGGCAGCCAATTAGCCCCCCAAATCCCCAATGATGAGACTCCCCCCCCCTCTTTTTTTACAGGAATGCCTTGAGGTGAAGCCAATTCAATTAGTTTCCACTGCATAACTGTCAAGACCTAAATCCTAGGCGGAATAATGAGCTGATTAAAACCTGTAATTGCAATTCGATGGAGGAAAGCATTCATCATGGAAATGGCACCATCCCCCATTGCCAGGGTGCACGAGGCTGCCAATGGAAAGACGGCAGGAGCCCTGCTGCCCTTCAGGGACGGAAGCAACTCGGAGGCTCAAAATTCATAGCTTGGATAGAATTCATCTCAGACCTTCTCAAGAGCCGCTGGATCATTTGTTCCCCCTTCATAGACCGTGGGCTTCCTCAAGCCAATCAGGGCAACCAGGGTGTGAATTTTCCCCAAATTACAACTGGCCTTCCGACTAGACAGATCAGTTTCCAAAGGGAGAACTCCAAAGAGAGAACAGTTTCCTCCATAGTATTGTACATTCACTGAACTTCCTCAACTCCTCAGGCCCTCCCGTACACCGGCACTGCCCCCAAACTAGAGTTGGCAGTCCCAAGCTGGAGGGCCATTTGGTCTGTGCCTCAAGTTCAAGGGGAAGCCCCTCAAATTTAGACATTTGAAGAAGAAGTACTGGTTCTAATATGCCGCTTTTCTCTACCCAAAGGAGTCTCAAAGTGGCTTACATTCACCTTCCCTTTCCTCTTCCCACAACAGACACCCTGTGAGGGAGGTGAGGCTGAGAGAGCCCTGAGATTACTGAAGAAGAAGAGTTGGTTCTTATATGCCACTTTTCTCCACCAGAAAGAGTCTCAAAGCGCCTTACAATTGCCCTCATTTTCCTATCCCCACAACAGACACCCTGTGAGGGAGATGAGGCTGAGAGAACACTGAGATTACTGAAGAAGAAGAAGAGTTGGTTCTTATATGCCGCTTTTCTCCACCAGAAAGAGTCTCAAAGCGCCTTACAATTGCCCTCATTTTCCTATCCCCACAACAGACACCCTGTGAGGGAGATGAGGCTGAGAGAGCCCTGAGATTACTGAAGAAGAAGAGTTGGTTCTTATATGCCACTTTTCTCCACCAGAAAGAGTCTCAAAGCGCCTTACAATTGCCCTCATTTTCCTATCCCCACAACAGACACCCTGTGAGGGAGATGAGGCTGAGAGAACACTGAGATTACTGAAGAAGAAGAAGAGTTGGTTCTTATATGCCGCTTTTCTTTACCCAAAGAAAAGCTTACATTTGCTTTGAGCAGGGAACCAAACCCGACTCACCAGCTTTGAAGTCTGCACTCCTAACCACTACACCAAGCTGGCTCTCTTTGTGTGAGTTGTCATTTGATAACTTTTTTACCAGATCTTCTTATGTGCATAGTGTGGTGGTGGTGGGGGAGCTAGAAGTATTCCAAATCTCTCTTGACCTCTGAGCAGCTCCCCACTCCCCCTCAATGAACGTTTCTGGTTCCTGGAAACTTTTCCCAGCAGTCCCATCTTTTCCATCATGCCGAGACCAACTCAAATGATCCACATCTATATTATTTCCATTTTAATATATTCCATGATATTCTATATGTAATAAAGCGGCCTCAAAGCGGAGGACTCTTCTGGGAATATTGAGATGATTTGGTTATTTCCAGAAGACCTGAAAGATTGTTCCATTTGTTGCCAGAGACTGCATCCTGGAAAAAAAACTACTAAAAATTGAACTTTTTAAACATCTTTTCTGCAAAGCAGGAAACTTGGCCTAGCTCGAGTTCATAAAGACATTGCAAACGGGATGAAATCAGATACACAAATACTGCTGCTCACCCCAATTACTAGCGAAATTAGGAAATGAGCCATTTTGAAACGTCTCCTAAACAAGGAGGGCTATAGTCACGTGGGCACCCTGAAGTGGTCCAACTCGCCCGAATTCTCGCACCCACTGCATGCTGGTGACGAGGAAAACATCTGAAAGTGGGTCTAACAGACATAATATGGAACCTTATTGAGTAACGGAGGGCAATTAGGGCTGCCCCATGTGCTTTGGGAAATCCCTCCAATGCCGCTCTTTCTGCCAGGGGGAGGGACCTCTGTTGTCTGGAGATGAGCTTTTATTCTGGGACATCTCCCACCTCCCACCTAAAGGTTGGCTGTCAGATCAGTCCTTTCCTTTCTCCCTTATTTAACATAGCTCCGTTTCTTCCATTCCCAGACCCGAACTAGATAGCAGGGCAATACCATGAGGCGAGGGAACAAAAGAACTAGATGTTTAAAGTACAGATTAAAAAAAAACAAAATGAAAACCAGTTAAAGGCACAGGATTATTTTTTTAAAATCATAATACAATGCGAAGAAATGCTCTGCCACAGACCCTCTGCCAAACAGTGTGGGGAATCCCACCCTCTTGACACGACTTCCAAAAGGCAAAATGCACATAGGGTTGGCAACTTCAGCCTGGGAGATTGCTGTAGACCTGGGGGGAGGGCCTGTGTAGGACAGTTGGGGGGAGGGAAGAAGCTCAGGGGGGATGTCAGGCCACAGATTTTGTCCTCTGAACCCACCATTTCCTCCAAGAGAACGGATCTTTGCAGTACAGAGATCAGTTGTAATCCCAGGAGATCTCCAGATCCCTGCTGGAGGGATTCAACACTCCCTCTGCAAGTAGAAATGCCCTCCAACCAAGCATTCACCCCAGTATTTGAGTCCTTGTGCCTGTACCCTGGGAGTGAGCCTGATGCAAACAAGTCGCTGGCAGGAAGGAGAAGGCGGGGAGCAAACCATCAACATTTGGTAGCATCCCCAACTACATCGACTCTACGGATACACCATTCATGTCAGGGACTGAGATGCCTCACTCAGAGGTGAGGTGAGTATGGAGGAAATGACAGCTGAGATACGGTAGAAGACCTTTGTTTAGTTGAGGAAGTTAGCTGTTCTCTGGGACACTGATTGTGCTCCAAGGGGTTTTACATGTGGAATCTCATCACGGAATGACTGTAACATCAAGCAATCATTTGATCACGCAAATGGAACATCGCAGCGAAAGTCTCATGGGCAGACCCTCCTCATCACTTGACCTCAACTGGAGACCAGTCACATGTTCTTCCAGTGTTAAATTGACCCATATGTCACATGCGTGACCTCAGCCCTGGGTTTCAGCGGATCCTTTGTTTTTGCTTGTATGTTTGCAAGTGTACAAAGAAGGGGAGAGGTTTGGAGAATGGGGGAGACTGGACTTGGCAGTAGTATGTGCAAAGAGGATCTGGGGGTCTTAGTAGACCAAACAGTGAACGTAAGTCAGCAGTGGAACAGGCTTCCTCGGGAGGTGGTGGGTTCTCTTCCCTCGGAGGTTTTTAAGTGGAGCTAGATAGTCATCTGACAGATGAGTAGGAAGATTGTGAGTGGGTGGGCAGGAAGGGATGTGCCAATGTTTGTCTCTTGTGCCCCTTTCTTGCACACCCAATAATAACTTTGGGGTTGTGAGGCAAATTTCTTCCAGGCCTGACAGGTCAGGGTTTTTTTTGGGGGGGGGCATCATCTGGGCATGGAATTGGGTGGAGAGGTAGTTGTGAATTTCCTATGATTCTATGGATAAGAAGAGGGATGAACGATTAGGGTTTTCAATTTCTCGGCCGCCACTTTGCAAATTTCACATCAGGATCTCTCTACATGGAGACCGATTCAACCGGAGGCTCATTCCATTTCCATTTCACCGCTGGCTGATTTCAAATCTCTCAGTGCTTTGGTGAAAAAAATATATAATGGTACTGAGACACACAAATTGCCAAGAAACATCACCTCCACAATGTCCCGTTTCTAAGATGTCCTGTTCAGCAGCCAATGTGAACCAAGGCCAGAGCTAGCCTCTCTCTCTCCTTCTCCCTTTCTTTTCTCCTCTACAACAAAACTGAAAATCAACTTATTACAGGAGTTAGGCCTATTGAGGCATTTTTCACAGAGCTGACATGCTTTTGAACTCTTTCGAGACATATTGAGCCAGGCTGCCAAGACTCCTGCTTTAAGATGGAATAAGCCAAAGACTGAATTAATGTAGCAATTTACTGTTTTGAAGGGTGGTTCCCCCCTTCCTTTTACAGCTCAGCCTTGGATTCCAAATCTCACTTCTTTGGAAGTGATATTTATTTTTCATTCTCATGAACTCAGGGGAGGTCTGCCAGTCGAAACACTGCTCCTGCACCGGGGAACGCATGCCATTGCCGGCAAACAAGAGTTAGAAGATGGCAAGGACAGGAATCCCTCCACCGGTGGTTGTGGAAAATGTGTGAGCACTGCACAGGGAAGTGCTATGTTGGAACGGGAGAGTTTTGAAATCTTTGCATGGATAATGCAGTGTCTCCATAGTGTCCCCAAGCTGGATTCAATTATAGATGTCACCCAAATGGTAGGTTGGTAGAGACCATCTCAAGCCAATTTGCTTCCTGTTCATGAGGAGGTGTAGGGTTGCCAACCTCCAGCGAGGGCCTGGAGATCTCCCATTGGAGGAGAGGGCTACTAATGGCTGCTAGCCATGGTGAGTGAAGGGAACCTCCATATCCAGAGGCAGCAGACCTCTGAATCCCAATGCTAGCAAGAAATATTGGGGCAAGGCCTCCTCCCTTATGCCCTGTTTGTTGGTTCTCCAGGGCAAGTGGTTAGCCACTGTTTGAAGCAGGACGCTGAACCAGGTAGACTGCAGAGCTGATCTAGTAGGCTGTTTTTTTGTGGTCTCATGTTCTTACTCATGAGTGGTTAGGCTACTCAAGAAGCAAGGACCTCTGAATGGCTCATCCCTGCTTGTGACAGGCAAAGCACATTGATTTTACTTTTATTTAATGTTAATGTCTCCCTCCCATTCCCTCCCCCCCCATACAAGACAGTTCCTGATTGTGCAAAATGAACCATGGGCAGAGATGTTACAGATATATTGTGATGATGTCCTGTTTTCTTTCTGACTTGCCCCCTGACATATTTTCTTTCAGGACTTTCCTAGGACATCATGTCTAGGGTTCAGCCACAAGCCAGCAGTTACCTGCTAAGTGGGGATATTTCAAAAGGCAAGATAGTATTTCTCTACCTGGCCTCCATCCCTCAAGTAAAGATCAAACTTTAGGATTTGACCTATATCCATCCAGGAGGACAAGAGGTGCTCTGTCTTTGTGCAAGGAGCAGGGATTTGGGGGAATCCATCAATCCCCCCTCCTAATGAATCAGCAAAAAACAACAGGAAGGGAGGAAGGAAGGGAGGAAGGAAGGAAGGAAGGAAGGAAGGAAGGAAGGAAGGAAGGAAGGAAGGAAGGAAGGAAGGCAGGCCCAAGCCCTTTCTTTCTTTCCTGGAAGGAGTAGGGAAAATAACCCCCCAACCTTCCTAGTGCATGAACCAAGCTTATCTTTGTGATAATTGTGAAGGTTTTTGTCTCCCATGTTGAGTTTGGTGTCCCCTGCTCCGCTGATCTCTCCCTATTAGCAAACTTTTCTTCTAGCCGCTCTGCTTCTGGCTATTGTTCTTTGCCTTACCAACTTCCAAGGCTGTAAATAACTGTCTTCGTTATTTTCCATGCTCCCTGGAAGATGTTTATAGGCATTGATCCCATCCCCACTGAGGCTCCTCTTTCCTCCAGTACATAAATTTTACTCCCTTGGCTTCTCTCCCTTCTTGCTCGTTTTCTTATGCCCCATGGGCTCCAGTTTATATATATTTTCCTGCCTTCCTAAGAAACTGTGAGGAGCAGAACAAATAAATGTCTGATGTAAAACGTACCATAGTATGTTGCAACATCAACACAGTCTTGGTGGTTGACTTCAGACATGTTCCAGCCTACAATGAATTATGTATTTCCTTTACATGTTGTGCCAAGAATCCAGGGAAAATCCTCAAAGACTCATAAATATCTTAAAAAAACAAATTCCTGTCCAACTGGCTAAATTTATTCTCTCAAGTGAAAGAAATATGTGGTCCGAATCAAGGACCTGAGAAGAACACATTTCCATCTTTCCACTAAAATGTGCAGATCTGCACTTAGCCGTGTTGGGTGTGGGCTGCATCGCCGTGACTCGATGATGCTCCAAAGCCATTCCGTCAAGAACAGGACCCATTATGCACGGGGGTTTTAGCGCACATTCGGGGTGGAATGGCGGCGACTAAAATCACGGATAACGCACGGAGCCGGCTGCAACCGGCTGCAGCTTCGGTGCATGCCGCCGAAAAAGCCGCGTCAGTGAAACGCGGAAGAAAGCGCAGCTTCCGGGTGAGCGGGGCGCAACCAGAAGCGGCGCCCGGATCGGCGCGTGCATAATCGGTTACTCTGGGTTTTGCCGCCGTCGCGCCCCGCCCCGTGCATAACCGGTATGCGTCGCGTCTTCCCCCTCCGCGTTTTCCACGTGACCCGAAATCGCCGTTTCGGCGGCCGTGCATAATGGGCCCAGGAGAACATTTGTGAAATGTGAATCAAAGCAGACCCCCTTTCAAAAGAAGGTCAGATAAGATCAATACAAAAGAGCGTCTGAAGATGGAGAATGCAATCATCAAATTGATTTCACAGTCAGTTGCTGGAGAAGGATGGTCCCTGAAAGTGAAGCCTATCTGCTCTCCAAATTTCTGCTCTATGAATATCTTCCAGATATAAGGTTGGATCCCACCTAACATCTCCGGCCAAGGGCCTCTCATTCTCCAGAAGCAGCACTGGGGGAAGATTTTTAATGGCAGCAAAGGGAGAATGTGGAAAAGAACATCAGCAGAATTCACCATTCTAAGCTCATTGACAATACATTTTCTCTCCAAACGTTTGATAGTTACATTGAATATCTTCTGATATTTTATTTTGATTGACAGATATGTGCTAGTTGATACTTGGCAATACTCTGCAGTTTAGAACTAGACAGCAATATCATACCTTCAAGGTGACCTTCAAGGTCATTGGTATTTGATTGTATTTGAAGGTTGACATGCAGCAGTATTTGGTACACAAAGGGGTTACCATGGGTAGATTTCCTTGAGAAGGAAGATAAAGCCATGCTTATCTAGAATTAGACGGATGTCAGGTGGTCCAGAAGGAGGTGGCAAGATGGTGCAGATTTTACTTTTTATTTTTTTTTGCATGGCAAGCTTCAAAAGGACTTAATTGTCTGCCAATATGGTTTAATATCTCAATGCAAAGTGCTGTACTTGGGCCCAGCATCTGAATGGCTACCTCCTCCCATGTAAACCTGTCTGTCATCATTTATGATCTAAAGACCCCAAGCTTTGTGGGATGGCAACCAGAAACAGGGTCTTTTTTGCTGGTAGTATCTCAAGGGTGGAATGTCTGTCCCACTGGGTTTCCTTTGGGGTCATATACGTTAAGGTGAAAAATCCTTTTACTTCTCCAAGAATTTGGTTGGCTGGGTTTTTAATTGAGGCAAGAAAGAACTGGATAAAGAACCTTCTTTTTGAGTGGTCCTGTTCAATTTTAGTTCCCTTCCTCGGACTAATTTTAGTTTATTTTAGATACTGTTTACTTTTCCTGCAGCCATTTTAATGAGAAACAATGTTTTACCTGCTGCTTTTATTGATTATCTTGCTGCTATTGTTGGTTAGTTTTCAGAACAATTGTCATACATTTTAATGATTGCTCCGAACCACCTTGAGCATTTTAATGGCAAGAACACTAAGAAATAATGACACACTTTTCAGTATTCATGCCTGCCCAAGCTCTCTAGAGGTGCCAACAAATCTCATGTTTTCAATTTGGAGAAGGAAATGGCACGCTTAAAACATGAGTAGTGGAATCATCTGGGGGAAGATCACCTCAGCACACTTTGAAAATCTGGAATATATGGGTCTCAGTCAGTGCCCAGCTTCCATCTAGTTAAGTGTGTGCTGAAGGCAGATGTTATGACCCAGGACTTTCACCCATCAGAAGGCAGTTCTGAAGATAGGTCTATGGTTGAGGCCAGCATGGCAAGGAAGATCTGATGCCCCCCCCCCACTCCCAGTGTTAAGAGCATAGCACTCGCTAGTCGCTCTTCGCTCCCAGTCCTGTATTGGTTTCCTTTTTGAAGGGTTAATGGGGCGTAGTCCGCCATGGTCTTTTAAATGTTTTTAAGCAGTCTATTGTATTTGGAGATATGCCTGATGGTTTTAATGGGGTTTTAATGGAGTTTTTAAAATGGACATACTGTAACCAGCCACAAGTCAGTCTTAAGGGTGGCGGGCAATAAGTCCAGATAATAAATAAATAATAAATAAATAATAATAGAAATGAGGAGAGTTGGGCTCTTTGGGGAAGCCGACCCACCGAAGAAGCAGGAGGACTCTCAAAAGAAGACCAAAAATGACAACAGTCCTTCACACCTTCTGATTTCCAGTTAGTCATCCACATTGCAATCTACAAGATCTGCAGTGTGCATAAATGAGCAGGCAGCACTGGAGGAGATGTATATTGAGCATGGACAGGATGGGAAGTTCTTTATGACTTTCAAAATATCTCCTCCAGTGTCCCTCTTGGCTCAACAGGACACTTCCTGCTTTGGGAACATATTTTGTGAGTTGTCTCAAGACTGAGGGGCTACTGGCAGCTTACATTAACTGGTTAAGAGGTCTCCATTGCAGACTCAACTTTGCAGTTTCACCTGTGATCCCTTCGGCCAGTGCTCCTGACCTGCTTGAAGAATCTCTTAGCCTCTCCCCTCCCCCCATTGCATGACCTTGAATTCTGTCTGACCCTTCCACATTCTCTCCTTGGGCCCTTCCTTCAAGACAGCTCATTCCCCTCCGGCAGAGAGTATAAACCTTAAATCAGCATGCTTGATATCTTTGCTTCCCAGTGACCTGTCTGTGGTTGTGGCCATCTCTGGATTACCTTAGACCTGCAGAATCTTGATTCTCCATCCCAGAGAGCTCAGCCAGCCAAGGGAACACAGCAGCACCAAGGAGCAACCCAAACAGCCTTTCCAGAGAGCAAAGCTAGCAATGTGGCCGTAAATTGACTGGCCTGGATTCAATGAAGTCGGCTCAGATGCTGCCTTCTTAGACACATTTAGTTTCTCTCATAAAAAGGCACTTGGCGAAGTTAAATCCCTCACTATCATCCGAAATGTTTACAGGATTTATTTCTGCAGGCTAGAACTCTATTTAATCTTCCAGGGAGATAAATTTTAATTCTTTCCCAGCCTTAGTAGGATCCACACACTGTTGACAGGTGCTTGGGTCTGCTGGTTTGTTTTTGGTAGGCATTTTTAGTATAAATTGGCCAGATTCCATCAGCTCGTATCAGCCAAGTGGTGATGTGCCTCTTGAATTGCAGTTTGGGCACAAATTCTGAGCAGCATCCCTGGGGAAACAATTTGGGTTTTTTTAAAATCAAGCAGTTACCAAAAGGGGCACATTCCTTCATGCAATCAGTCCAACTGGTGCTAAGATGAGAAAATCTGACTTCTCCCTTGAATCTCCAAGGGAGGGGTAACAGTTCAGTGGAAGTGCCTCTATTTTGCAGATCTCTAGTCCAGTCCCTGGCATCTCTGTTTAAAAAAACCAGGGATCAGGTCATGTGAAAGACTCTTGAGTCTAAGTAGACCTTGGTGGACCAATGCTTTGATTCAGTACAAGGCAGCTTCAAATGTGACCATATCCCACCCTTGCCCAAAGGGGAGAGCACACCTCAAGTTTCCTTAATTGGGTTATACAAACAGTATATTCTTGAACTACTGCCTGGAATGGTTATCCAATTCCATATGAATGTCAACGTTTGTTCAGTAAGTTCTGTCCATACACCAGCATAAGCAGCACATGCACTCACCATGTACCTGATCCCAAATAATGCCCGATAAACGAGGCACAACCCACCCACAATGACCCTGAGATGTATTCACTGATTAATTGATTTAGACAATGTCTACGCCTCCTCTCCAGAGACCTGCTCAAGGCGGGTGACCACTAATGAAGCAACACAGATCCCCTTATGCGTTCCTAGTTATGTGTTCAGTTGTAACATGAGCCAACAGCTCCATATGGAATGCAACCAACTGTGCAGATGCCAAAGCTTCCGAAACACGATTCATTTTCAAACTGTAAATAAGTTAACGATGTGAGCATGTTGGCTAGTCAGTTTGAAAGAAAACAGGTGGGGGGTTTCCGCTCTTTTCAGAAAATAGAGTTTTGACCAAGATCACAGCATCCAGCCAATGAAGTAGTAGTTCATATGTCTGGGTGTGGAATAGGAGCTGTGGCTTAGCAGTTGAGCATCTACCTTTCATGCACAAAGTCCTAGGTTCTGCCAGTGGCATCTCCACTTAAAAGGGTCCAGTAGCAAATGGTGCAAAAGAGTTCTGTCTAAGATCCTGGAGAACAGCTGCCTGTTGGAGTAGACAATACAGACCTTAACAGAGAAGGGTCCGACTCAGAATCAGGCATCTCTTAGAGGGAGGGGTCTTCAGTGGGAGAATGTCTTCATTGTAAGCACAAAGCAGAACTCCCAGGGCCAGAGCTTTATCCATCCTGGCCCACACCTGGTGGAACGAGCTCCTAAAGGAGAGCGGGGCCCTGACAGAACTTGAACAGTACCGCAGGGCCTGCAAAAGGGAGCTTCTCTGCCAAGCATTTGGTTGAGGTCGACCTGAATCACCACTTCCCATGGGCCTGAGCCTCCCTCCTATGGCACCCACTGCAGTTCTACCCAACCCACTGGGCTCTCAGTATGCATTGATTTGAATGTTCTCCATATTATTCTATTGTTCTACTATGTTGCTTGCCATTGTCACTGTATTATTGTTAAAAACTGAGTTATCTGTATTGTCTCTGTTTCATGTAAATCGCCTTGAGCCTTCGGGGAGGGCGGTATATAAATATAATAAATAAATAATCTCTACCATTTCTGGTTATAAAACCCCTTAAGGTAATTCAGAGTCCTGGAGAGTTGCCGCCAATCTAGAGTAGACACTATTGACCATGATACACCAATGGCCAAATGCAGTTTATGGCAGCTTCATGTGTTCCAGTGATACTTGGCTACAGATTGATATAGACCCATTATGCACGGGGGTTTTAGCGCACATTCGGGGTGGAATGGCAGCGACTAAAATCACCGATAACGCACGGTGCTGGCTGCAACCGGCCGCAGCTTCGGTGCATGCTGCCGAAAAAGCCGCGTTAGCGAAACACGGAAGAAAGCGCAGCTTCCGGGTGACCAGGATGCAACCAGAAGCGGCGCCCGGATTGCCGCGTGCATAATCGGTTACTCTGGGTTTTGCCACCGTCGCGCCCCGCCCCGTGCATAACCGGTGTGCGTCGCGTCTTCCCCCTCCACGTTTTCCATGTGACTCGAAATCGCCGTTTCGGCAGCCGTGCATAATGGGCCATATAAATTATCATTTGACAGGGAAAATAAAATGAGAGAAATTCCATTAGCATCCTCAAAACTCTAACCTTTCCTCAATGTTTTGTACATGCAAGTATTTTCAAATCTGGCCTTCCACAGAATCCAGTGGAGGAACATTATTCACACCACCTGAGTAATGTCCTGTCAAACACCTTATAAAGTTTTGGAACTCTGACATCCAGCACAAACTTCCGTTGAGTGGTAACCGTGGCCCTCTGCATGGACTCTTTGTCGTTCCTCTTTCTGCCCAGAGAAAATCTCCTGGGGAAGAAAGATCCCACCTCTATTAAGTATAGAATCATAGACTTGGAAGGGGCCATACAGACCATCTAGTCCAACCCCCTGCTCAACACAGGATCAGCCCTAAGCATCCTAAAGCAAGTATCTTTTAGCTTGCTTTGGCCTCCAAGCACGCGATCATGAGTTTTTGTCAGGATCAAGGAGAAAAGTTTAGCATGACTGAAGAAAGAGTTTGGGAAGCGTGAAATTATACTAGTGCAACATACTCTGGGATGAACTGAGGTTGGGGTATTGATCATACTCATGGACTGATGAACTGCATAGTTATACTGGAAGGAATTTCCCCCATGGTTATGTGGAACAGAAATAAATCTTAACGTAGCTGGAGGCAGAAACCAGTGACAACTAGAATAGGGCCACAGTCACTGCAAAAATGCCTTTAGTCACTGTGGACTACAATAAGCCTTCATTTTAACAGAAGAGTGAGCACCTGTAGTCCTTTTCATAACTAAGGTCAGATATTTTGTCATTTCTGCAGGAGCCTGTCTTTCCTGACATTTAAGATGCTAATACAGTTACATTAAATTGTGTATCATATATTTGCTTTTTATTATCACTGACTCGGAAAATATCAAGATTTCACTAACGCAGGAATGTATCAAACTCTTAACAATAGCAATAAAGGCCATGGCATGTCTATAATGTTTTCATTTCAACTTCTAAACCTTTTCTTCTGCTTTACTTTCAAATTTTGACCCAGAAAGAAAGTTGAAAGTTCTACCATGATCTTTCCAGGAAGATAGAATGAGCTTTGGAGCTGGGGAATGGTGAACGTACAGGTCATTTTTTAGAAGAGCATTAAAGCAAAGAAAGGACATATTCCATCTTCAGGGATAGACACACATAAATGACTCCCCAGTTTTGGGGTCTTTTGTTGGGGGGGAAATCTATCCAACTCCTGTTCCTGATTTACAGTTCACATTTCATTTTGTGGAACACCGTGCAAATAGATATTCAATTTGTTCCCAACATTCTCTGCCTTTTTTTAGGGTTATAAGTTTGCCCAAGCCTCAATAGGACATTCTTGCTTTTTTAAAAAAAACAACACCATTCAACATTTTTCTTGTTCCCCTTGAGTATGTGCAATCCTCCACTCTCTCCATAACTGTGGGCAAAGAACCCTCTTTTGTTGCCCTACTGATAGGTACTCAATCATCATTAGCGGGAAATACAGAATTTCGGTTCTTTGTACCAGTTCAATGTATTTTCCTTTGGAAACCAGAAAGCATCTCTTGACACATGGCATATTCAGGACTCAAACATTGGGGGAGCAGAATAAAATGCTGCTCTGCATGTTGTCTCTCTGTCTGTCTCCCTCTGCCTCTATGTGCCAAAAGCCCCTTCCTTCACATAGCAACCAATGCTGCCTTGTCACAGGCTCTTCATGTGCAGAGGCCATCATTCCTAAGCTTTGCCATGTGCCCCTTTGAATAGGCCCAAATGCGCATTGAGCTCCCAGCATTGTCAACACAGCCAAAAATGAATGATCCAATTTCCTTTTTGGCCCAATAGACGGCATGATTAGCCATGAGAGATTATGTCTTGAACATCATAATCTGATACTTTAATGAGCCCTTCATAGACACATCACCCTAGTTAGTCAGCATTTCATAAGAGGATAATTCTTTGGGTTGGGATTTTTATTTTATTTTATTTAAATTTCTTTGCTTTTATGCTCAAGCTTTCTGTCTTCAGATCTCACACAGCAGACATGTTTTTTCCCCATAGTGCTGCTCATCTAACTATATCAAAGTACTTTGCAGACATTAACTGTAATTAATTACTATCTGGTGCATGTGAATAATTCACAAGTGGCAAGGAGACAAGATCACCCTTCCCTACTATCTTGAATTTCTCACTTACTCCTTTTCCCCTTCTGTTCTCTTTTTTGTGCTTTCATCCCCTTCACATCCTGCTGCCAAGCAAATGCCATTGGCTTGCTTATGAAGTCAGGAAAGTAAAGAGCAGGAGGTAGGATTAGAAATCTATGCTAATGACAGTAGAGAGTCTGTTTGCATCTCTTTGCTTATCCGCAAAGGGTCTGGTGGATCCAGCACTTCCTATTCAAGGATCTCAAGTAGCCAGACTAGAAAAGGAAAGATCCTGTCCAGGACCACGGAGAGCTCCTGCCAGTTCCAGCTGATGCAGTGGGCCATTTTAAGCCAAATCACTTGGGATAGAATCACAGAATCATAGAGTTGGAAGGGACCTCCAGGGTCATCTATCCCAATCCCCTGCAGAATGCAGGAAATTCATAACTACCTGCTCACCCACAGTGACTGCAATTCCATGTCCAGATAATGCCCCCCCCCAAAAAAAAAACAAATCCCTGGTCAGTTTGGTCTGGAGGAAATTGGCCTTCTAATAAGATTTTCCCCATAAAATCTCATCCCATTGGTTCTGGACCTACAACAGAAAACAACTTTTCTCCATAGCAACTTTTAAAATACTTGAAGATGGTTATCAGATCCCCTCTCAATCGTCTCCTCTCCAGGCTAAACAGACCAAGCTCCCCCAAACTTTCTTCATACATCTTGGTATCCAAACCCCTCACCATCTTTGTTGCCCTCCTCTGGACTCGCTCCAGTTTGTCAACATCCCTCTTCAATTGGGATGCCCCAAACTGAACACAGGATTTTTCAGGTTGGGTTGGTGTTCCTTTCTGGCTTTTTGCATTACTACTGGCATGACAACAGACAGAGAGTCATTCTCACTGTGAAAGTGAATTTGCTTAAAAAGAACTCGCTTAACAAAGACTATAAGCAAATCAAATGAAATGTTTGGAAACCAAAATGGTATAAAACATACACTGCCTATTTGGACCCCCGTTAAAGTCTCTGGGATTACACTTTATTGGGCGAGATCTGATCCAGGGATTGCTAGCTCCTAATCCACCAATCTTAGCTTTTTTGGTAGAGTCCCACTGATCAGACCAAGGAGCTATTTATAATTCCCCATCATCTCTGAGTAGAACTAATAATTAACAATTAAGAAGAAGAAGAAGAAGAAGAGTTGGTTCTTATATGCCGCTTTTCCCTACCCGAAGGAGGCTCAAAGCGGCTTACAGTCGCCTTCCCATTCCTCTCCCCACAACAGACACCCTGTGGGGTGGGTGAGGCTGAGAGAGCCCTGATATCACTGCTCGGTCAGAACAGTTTTATCAGTGCCGTGGCGAGCCAAAGGTCACCCAGCTGGTTGCATGTGAGGGAGTGCAGAATCGAACCTGGCATGCCAGATTAGAAGTCCGCACTCCTAACCACTACACCAAACTGGCTCTCGATGACCTCATCATCACCTTGGAATTAAACATTGTTCATTTTTAAATAGAGGAGCATATGTGTGAGAAAGTTGGACCATAAGGAAGGCCAAGCGTCAAAGAATTGAGGCTTTTGAACTCTGATGCTGGAGAAGACTCTTGCACGTCCCTTGGACTGCAAGGTGAACAAACCGGTCAGTCCTAGAGGAGATCAACCCTGACTGCTCTTTAGAAGGCCAGATCCTGAAGATGACACTCAAATACTTTGGCCACCTCATGAGAAGGAAGGACTCCCTGGAGAAGAGCCTAATGCTGGGAGCGATCGAGGGCAAAAGAAGAAGGGGGAGACAGAGAATGAGGTGGCTGGATGGAGTCACTGAAGCAGTCGGTGCAAACTTAAATGGACTCCGGGGAATGGTAGAGGACAGGAAGGCCTGGAGGATCATTGTCCATGGGGTCGCGATGGGTCGGACATGACTTCGCACCTAACAACAACAACAACAACAACAACAACAACAACAACATGCGTGAGATCTCTTTCTCGGAATGGCTTCTGCCTAGACAGGTGCCAAACTTGAGGCATTTCAGGAGCCTTATTGACTCACTTTGGTGTTTCCTCAAAATTTCTCTGATATTTGGCTTGCTGAAGAGGGACTCCCCCCCCAACCCCCCCCCCAGTTCTTTTCGGAATTTACCTCTGGCAACATTTCAGTAAAAGCTGTGGTTTGATCTGTCCCCAGTTTGCCAGATGTTGCTTAAGTGACCAAACTGATTCTCAAGTTTTCATCTTTTCCTTGTCTCTTTTCCCAAGAAGCTCTGGAATTCTGAATAAATCATTCTGGGAACAGATTTAAAAGGGTGTGACACTAATCAGGATTGCACTGTTGGAACCATAGAATCATAGAGTTGGGAGGGGCCAGACAGGCCATCTATACCAATGGAGGATCAGCCTAAAGCATCCAGGAGAAATATCTGTCTATAGAACCATAGAGTTGAAAGGGCCCATACAGGCCATCTAGTCCCACCCCATGTTCAGTGCAGGATCAGCCTAAAGCATCCAGGAGAAGAATCTGTCCAGCCACTGCTTGAAGACTGAATTATGTATGGCAAAATATACAGGATGGGTTCTGGGTCCTTACCATGTGAATAACAGTCAGGGATGAATTATGGATTCTCCACACTTCCCAATGTGTACAGGCCCAATTCAAATTGCAACTGTGGCATGCCTGAGGAAGGAGATTCAGCTCTCACATCTGGGATCCAAATTGGGCACTGCACTTGTGGGAATTGAGGAGGATCTGCAACTCCATCCCTGCTCTTCAGGGTACAGAACGAAGGCCCCAGAGTCAACTAGCATAATGTGTAAATCATCGCCCATCCAAAGCAAAGGTGGCAGCATATTTCACCATGCCTGTCTCTTGGAAAGATTTATACAGAGCTGTTCTGCCTGGCCAGCTGCCACTCTGATCAGATGGAAGCATCAGCTTGTAATCAGAGAAATAATGGCCAAAGGGAAGAATCAATTGGGAACGATCAGCTATTAGTGGGATGGTCACTGGTGGGGGGCCAAAAGGAAAGCCCAAGGTGCAAGAGACACTTGTCACACCAAGACCCAGGGAAGGGTAGGGAGATGTGAGGTGGTGCTGTTGATTTTTTGAAAATTGCCTTTCATTTCCCAGCTTGCCATAACAGCTTGTCACCATCTGGCCCTGTGTGCATTCTGTCTCCCAAGACCATTAGAGGACCATCTGGTTCAGGGAAAGAGCCAGGTGGTGTGCTGAGCATTTTGCCTCCAGAAGCACAAAACACAGAGTGTGAAGGATAAGCCGGGGGGGGGGGGAGAGTCCCAGTGGAGAAGCTTTGCTTGCCTGAGGTTCTTTCTACACATGTGGAATAGCCTCCTGGATATTGGTTTTCTGGACGTTGGTGAGGCCTCTGATAGCAAGTGGCTACTCTTTTGTTCTGTTTAGTCAGGGTCAATAAAGGTCATTTGACCAGTAAGAACACATTGTGGCCTGCCTCGCATAAATACAAAGCTGCCTTATACTGAGTTGGACATTTGGTCTCTCCAATGGTCTGCTGTGGCCATCATTAGACTTGGCTAGAAGTCTTTCATGATTTGTTGTTGTTGTTATGTGCGAAGTCGTGTCCGACCCATCGCGACCCCATGGACAATGATCCTCCAGGCCTTCCTGTCCTCTACCATTCCCCGGAGTCCATTTAAGTTTGCACCTACTGCTTCAGTGACTCCATCCAGCCACCTCATTCTCTGTCGTCCCCTTCTTCTTTTGCCCTCGATCGCTCCCAGCATTAGGCTCTTCTCCAGGGAGTCTTTCCTTCTCATGAGGTGGCCAAAGTATTTGAGTTTCATCTTCAGGATCTGGCCTTCTAAGGAGCAGTCAGGGTTGATCTCCTCTAGGACTGACCGGTTTGTTCGCCTTGCAGTCCAAGGGACTCGCAAGAGTCTTCTCCAGCACCAGAGTTCAAAAGCCTCAATTCTTTGACGCTCGGCCTTCCTTATTGTCCAACTTTCGCAGCCATACATTGCAACTGGGAATACCATAGCCTTGACTAAATGCACTTTTGTTGGCAGGGTGATGTCTCTGCTTTTTAGGATGCTGTCTAGATTTGCCATAGCTTTCCTCCCCAGGAGCAAGCGTCTTTTAATTTCTTTGCTGCAGTCCCCATCTGCAGTGATCTTGGAGCCCAGGAAAATAAAATCTGTCACTATCTCCATTTCTTCCCCATCTATTTGCCAGGAATTGAGAGGGCCGGATGCCATGATCTTTGTTTTCTTGATGTTGAGTTTCAAGCCAACTTTTGCACTCTCCTCCTTCACCCGCATCAACAGGCTCTTTAGTTCCTCTTCACTTTCTGCCATTAGAGTGGTATCATCTGCATATCTGAGGTTGTTGATATTTCTCCCTGCAATCTTGATCCCAATTTGTGACTCCTCTAATCCCGCATTTCTCATGATGTGCTCTGCATACAAGTTAAATAGGCAAGGCGACAGTATACAGCCTTGCCGAACTCCTTTCTCAATTTTGAACCAGTCAGTGATTCCATGTTCAGTTCTCACTGTTGCTTCTTGACCTGCATATAAATTTCTCAAGAGACAAATAAGATGCTCTGGTATTCCCATCTCTTTAAGAACTTGCCACAATTTGTTGTGCTCCACACAATCAAAGGCTTTAGCATAGTCAATGAAGCAGAAGTAGACGTTCTTCTGGTACTCTCTAGCTTTCTCCATGATCCAGCGTATGTTGGCAATTTGATCTCTAGTTCCCCTGCCTCTTCGAAATCCTGCCTGTACTTCTGGAAGTTCTCGGTCCACATATTGCTGGAGCCTAGCTTGTAGGATTTTGAGCATAACTTTGCTAGCATGAGAAATTAGTGCAATGGTGCGGTAGTTTGAACATTCTTTGGCATTGCCCTTCTTTGGGATTGGAATGTAAACTGACCTTTTCCAATCCTGTGGCCATTGTTGAGTTTTCCAAATTTGCTGGCATATTGAGTGTAGCACTTTTACTGCATCGTCTTTTAAGATTTTGAATAGTTCAACTGGAATGCTGTCACCACCACTAGCTTTATTGTTGCTCAGACTTCCTAAGGCCCATTTGACTTCACATTCCAGGATATCTGGCTCCAGGTCAGTAACTACCCCACTGTGGTCATCAGGGATGTTAAGCTCGCTCTTGTATAGTTGTTATGTATAATTTTGCCACCTTTGTTTAATCTCTTCTGCTTCTGTGAGGTCCCTACCATTTTGGTCCCTTATCATACCCAACTTTGCATGAAAGGTTCTCTTCATATCTCCAATTTTCTTGAAAAGATCTCTGGTCCTCCCCATTCTATTGTTTTCTTCTATTTGTTTGCACTGTTCATTTAAGAAGGCATTCTTATCTCTTCTAGCTTTTCTCTGGAATTCTGCATTCAATTGGGTGTATCTTTCTCTTTCTCCCTTGCCTTTCACTTCCCTTCTCTCCTTAGCTATTTGTAAAGCTTCCTCAGACAGCCATTTTGATTTCTTGCATTTCTTTTTCTTTGGGATGGTTTTAGTTGCTACCTCTTGTACAATGTTGCGAACCTCAGTCCATAGTTCTTCAGGCACTCTGTCTATCAGATCTAATTCCTTAAATCTATTTGTCACCTCTACTGTGTATTCGTTGGGGATATGATTTAGTTCATACCTGAGTGGCCTAGTGGTTTTCCCTACTTTCTTCAATTTAAGCCTAAATTTTGCAACAAGAAGCTCATGATCTGAACCACAATCAGCTCCTGGTCTTGTTTTTATTGACTGGATAGAACTTTTCCATCTTTGGCTGCAGAGCACATAGTCAATCTGATTTCTGTGTTGACCGTCTGGTGATGTCCATGTGTAGAGTCGTCTCTTGGGTTGTTGGAAAAGAGTGTTTGCTATGACCATTGTATTTTCTTGACAAAATTCTACCAGCCTGTGCCCTGCTTCATTTTGTACTCCAAGGCCAAACTTGCCTGTTATCCCGGTTATCTTTTGGCTTCCTACTTTAGCATTCCAATCCCCCATGATGATAAGCACATCATTTTTTGGCGTTGCTTCTAGAAGGTGTTGTAGGGCTTCATAGAACTGATCAACTTCATCCTCTTCAGCAGCAGTGGTTGGGGCATAGACCTGGATCACTGTGATGTTGAATGGTTTGCCTTGGATTCGAACTGAGATCATTCTGTCATTTTGGGGATTGTATCCCAAGACTGCTTTTCCTACTCTTTTATTGATTATGAAGGCTACTCCATTTCTTCTGCAAGATTCTTGTCCACAGTAGTATACCTGATGGTCATCTGAATTAAATTCACCCATTCCTGTCCATTTTAGTTCACTGATTCCTAAAATGTCGATGTTCAGTCTTCTCATTTCTTGTTTGACCACGTCCAGCTTACCTTGATTCATGGATCTGACGTTCCAGGTTCCTATGGAATAAAAATCTTTACAGCATCGGACTGTCTTTTCGCCACCAGTTACTTCCACAACTGAGCGTCCTTTCGGCTTTGGCCCAGTCGCTTCATTCATTCTGGCGCTACTCGTACTAGCCGTCTGCTCATCCCCAGTAGCATATTGGACACCTTCCGACCTGAGGGGCTCATCTTCCGGCGTCATATCGTTATGCCTATTGGAACTGTCCATAGAGTTTTCATGGCAAAGATACTGGAGTGGTTTGCCATTTCCTTCTCCAGTGGATCACCTTTTGTCAGAGCTCTCAGCTATGACCTGTCCGTCTTGGGTGGCCCTGCACGGTATAGCTCATAGCTTCACTGAACTACGCAAGCCCCCTTGCCACAACAAGGCAGCGATCCTTGAAGGGGGTCTTTCATGATACCTACCACCTGATTTTTTTTTTCAAACTGGAAATGCTGGGAACAGAACCTGGGACCTTCTGCATACAAAGCACTGGTCCTACCCCTGAGCCACAGCCCCTCCCTTCCTGACTACTGGATTGGAACAAACAGACTTGGAAGAAACCTGCAGGAGCCATTTCATTTTGAGCACATCCTAAATTTGCCATTCACCAACTACCCCCGAAGGTACTGCTTCAAGCGAGGCCTTCAAACTAGGTGAGAACTGAGTCAGCTTTGATCCTTCTTCATACCTCTTTTCAAGGCTCAGCTCTTTTGTAGACATTTTCCTGGCCCACCTTTGTTCACCTTGCTTGTCTATTGATCATCTTATCATTCATCCTCATTATTCTGCCCTTTTATAAAAATATTCTCCCACATCTCTCTCAAGTTGTACTTCTCTGATAAGAACTCAGATAAGGGTCAGGGTCTACTGCTAGATTCTCGAGGAGTGATGCTGTGTGACTGGCAGGCTTCTACAACACGTGGCCAGGACACAACGATGCTTTCTGCAGGGGGTTTATATAACAGGGAGATTAACTATAATGGACTGGATAGATTATCTATTAGCAATTTCATTTGAGGAGCCTCAGGCAGGGGTCCCTTGGTCCCAGACAACATCTGAATGGGTCTTTTATACTTCTTTTACAGGTTACCCCTGTGATTTTTTGTGCCTCCCCTCTCCTGGGTTTGCCTTCATTCCTGATCCCAATAAGTATAGCATCTGGGGCCGCAGCACTTTCCAATCCTTTTTTGGATGATTTTGGCCATGGCTCTGAGATTCTCTTGTTCCCCATTCTGGGGTCTTACGGCCACCTTTCTGGTCTCCCCTTGTCAAAAGTTGTGTTCCTGGTTTATTCCTTTTAATACTGTTTATCTGTCACGCATGCCTGTGAGGCCTGCTGGCCCTTGGTTCACCTTTTGACTGCCAGCCATTGATCTAACTCTGCATATGTCCCTGCTTGTCATGGTAACTAGAACCAGATATAATTGAGGGAAGTGGTCCTTGTTTTCCTCTCCCTGTGCTACAAAGTTCTTAACAGTTTCTTCATGAGGTTCTGTTATGGCTTTGAACTGATACATTCTGTATTTCCCGCTGTAACTGAAATTCAGGCAGTGACAACTGATACAAGCTTCCTGAGTCTTATGTTCTTTAGTCTTGGTAACATATTGATCTGGTGTACTCCCTTCCAATAATTTGATCTGTGCATCAAGTCAAGGCCTGTTCTTGTGGCAATCACACCCCTCTGATTAGCCCATCTCTTTCTTTTGATACGATGGGAAATGGGTCCCATCCACCTGCTGGTGGTGTCACATGTTTACATCTGATTGGACTGTCTGGAGCATCCCAGCACATCCTGGGACTTGTTCACAATATTGTTTATTTAGAACAGGGAATGCCTGTGGGTGCATTTGGAATTCAGTCACAAAGTACTGGGCATAACCTCAACATGGCCATCACAGGAGGTAGAGCCAACCACAACCACCAAATGCCAAGAGAAGCAGAGACACACACAAGGGAAGTCCAAGTGCAGAGCAAAATAGGAGTGATTTTATAGCTGCAATTCCATAGCACACTTTTTACTACCCAAAGTAGTTTATAAACACATTTTCCCACAACAAACACCCTGGGAGGTAGATAAAGCTGAGAGAGCTCTAAGAAAACCATAGGATTAGTACAGCCCTTTGAGAACTGTGATTAGCCACAGTTTGTCCACCTCTTGCCTAGACAGAGGCCACCAACCAAGTAGTGATCTAAATGGACATCTGGAGAGCCATGGTTTGGCCACCCCTTGTTTAGATAGAGGCCACCAACCAAGCAGTGATCTAAATGGACATCTGGAGAGCCACGGTTTGGCTACCCTTTATTTAGATAGAGGCCACCAATCAAGCAGTGATCTAAATGGACATCTGGAGAGCCACGGTTTGGCCACCCCTTGTTTAGATAGAGGCCACCAACCAAGCAGTGATCTAAATGGATGTCTGGAGAGCCACGGTTTGGCCACCCCTTGTTTAGATAGAGGCCACCAACCAAGCAGTGATCTAAATGGACGTCTGGAGAGCCACGGTTTGGCCACCCCTTGTTTAGATAGAGGCCACCAACCAAGCAGTGATCTAAATGGACGTCTGGAGAGCCACGGTTTGGCCACCCCTTGTTTAGATAGAGGCCACCAACCAAGCAGTGATCTAAATGGACGTCTGGAGAGCCACGGTTTGGCCACCCCTTGTTTAGATAGAGGCCACCAACCAAGCAGTCATCTAAATGGATGTCAGGAGAGCCACAGTCTGGCCACTCCTGACAGACTGGTGCATTTTTGCATCTGGGTGTGCATACACATGTACTTTTAAAAACCAAAGTGGAATGGCCTGAGGAGCCGAACTGTACGAAGGGGCTGACAGTCAGGTTAGACAAACATTTCACAGGTGAAAACGTGGGGTGGAATGACAGCTCTTTGTGTCTGGCAGGCTCCCCCAACCTCTCTGGCTGCTGCTATCTCATTCCCCCTTCAGTTTCAAGAGCAACATCTTCTGGGGTTGGGGGGAAATCACTTGATATACCTAAACATTTCTAATTTTTTCTTTCTAGGAAAAAAACACAGCAACAACTCACAGCCCTGTAATAAGAACTGACTTTTAAAATATGGCTTTAGCTGTAAGCTCCCGTCCCAAAAGCTTTGGTTCTGTTGGTATTATCTGTTACCTTGAGGCAAGATTGCTTCGAGTTTTTGGAATGCATTAGAGTTCATTTGAGACTCTGGGATCATCCTCCAGGAGAGGATAAAGATGAATGCTAAAGAGGGAGAGATGGATTACTATACACCAAAGACTACTATTTTAAATCCTTTCCCTCTCCCCCCCCCTTATGTACACATCCCTTTGTCCCTAGCCATCTTTGCCAGATTGGGTCCATTTAGTCCCTTTTCAACTGTAGGTAGCCCCTTGCCTCTGAGATGACTACAGGAACCTCTAGGATGAGTTTGTAGTTGACCTCCTCCACTTTCATTTTGTTTTGTTCCCATTTTAGAACATCTACTTGATTCCCCTTTGGTTTCAATATTGGGTTACTTAGAATCGTCTCTGCCCTGCCCTGGAGAGCCCAGATTAGCCCAAGCGCATCAGATCTTAGAAGCTTGTATGGGAGACAGCCAAGAAAATCCAGGGTTGCTATCCAGAGACAAGCAATGGCAGACCACCTCTGGTTTCCACTCACCTTGAAAACCCCACGGCTCATGGGAATTGTAGTCCATGGACATCTGGAGAACCATGCACCACGGGCTGTTTTTATCAGTGGTTTCTGCCTGTCCTTTTCCTGTTTTCCATCCAATCTGGATGAAATTTGCAGAGCCTGTGCTGTTCTTGGAAAGATCCCGTTCTGCCAAATTTCACACCATTGGGACAAACTGTCCCAGCTTTTTTGGCAGTTAAAGGAAGAACACATTTCCAGTGGAAACATCTTCATCCACGCCTCACTTGGGGGGCATTTGGAACTCCAAGGAATAAAGGGCAAGGGGATCAAAAAGCACCGTTAGTGGCAGGCTGCAGACAGTGGAAGAGAATGATCAGCACAAAACATGATTGGAGTTAGTGGCTGTTGGGAATGACTTGACCCCTGCACAGACTGCATTGAGCAGGACACAGGCTCCATTCAGACATCAGGTCAAGCTGTGCTAGTTAAGGTACCCCAAATTAGAAGAAGAAGAAGAAGAAGAAGAAGAAGAAGAAGAAGAAGAAGAAGAAGAAGAAGAGTTGGTTCTTACATGCCGCTTTTCCCTACCCGAAGGAGGCTCAAAGCGGCACCCTGTGAGATCGGTGGGGCTGAGAGAGCTCTGATTGCACTGCTCTGTGAGAACAGTACTATCAGGACTGTGAGGAGCCCAAGGTCACCCAGCTGGCTGTATGTGAGGAGGAGTGGGGAATCAAACCCAGCTCGCCAGATTAGAAGCTGCTGCTCTTAACCACTACTCCAAGCTGGCTAGGATACGAAGTGGGTTTATTGAACCACTTTGATAAGGACTCTGGAAAGGTATTGTAAACGGACACAACTGATAACAGCCCTCATTCATTCCTTCTGTGTTGTGGCCTCCACCTTGTGGAAAAGTCTGGCTGACAAGGCCTTCCTCAAGCTATGCTGAACAGAACTACTCAAGAGGGGTTTGCCCAGGTAACTGTAGTAAGGGTCAGGTGGTTGCATACGTAAAGGGACTAATGTACTAATGTATTTCTGCCTATCATGGTAAGCCTGATTGGACTTAAGCTTTCTCTCAGCTGTTTTAGATTTCTCCTTGTTTTCAGATTTCTGTAGTCTAAAGCCTACTGCAGCTGTTCATATATTTTTTTTAAAATCAGCATGGCGAGACTTAACTACGATTTGGTGCGCCGTCTGGATGCCAGGCATGCAGCCCAAGCGATTCCATATGAGGCAGGCACCTGGATGGTTCATGCTGATGTCCCCTAAAATTCATCACTTGCATTACAGGGTCAGGTCACTGCAGCCTGAATTGGTGTTTGCTCAGTCAGACAACTAAATAATTCCATTTCCCAGAGAAGAGGCCATATCCTCTGGGGTTATGTTTGGAACATTACATTGATCTATTTGTATTATAGAGCCAAGAAATGGTTTATCATTCCTTTGAACCTGTGCAGTCCGCTGCATTCTTTAAATGACTGACATTGGATACACTGAAGGGCCTGTTTATTTTGCCTGATCAGCAGCATCTATCCAATAACACATAACAAGAACTGACTGGATGGTTAGCAGGGTTCAAGGACAGACACCAAAGAGATATAAAGACATTCAAGGTATAGGTCTCAACTAAAAAAAATCGCAGTATTTCCCCATAAAATCTCAAAGAGTTTCCTCGTATTTCCTGTATACATTTACAAATTGGAGGTGGTGGCAGATTTTTTTGGGTGGGGGAGGTCCTGGTGCTTGAAAGAAAGAACTATAATTGTGAAAATCACATGCATCCAATGATATTTATGAACAACTGAGTCCCACGGGTGGCCAAACTGTGGCTCTCCAGAGGATTACAATTCCCAGCTGGCAGGGGCTCATGGGAACTGTAGTCCATGGACCTCTGGAGAGCCACAATTTGGCCACCTCTGTGGATGTGAGCCAAGCTGGCAAGTGACTGAGCATAACTAGTTCTAATTACTTCCATTCTGTTTCCATGCTATGTTATCCTAATGATATTGTGAGCATTATGGGCATTTCCTAGAGAGAGTGACTAGCAGATACCACAAAAAACTAAACAAACAAACCCCAAACATATACTTTGTTTTCTGCTATGGAATAATGACTTCCCTAACAGAATTGCTGCTTAGAGGCAGTGAGTCTTGATGATGTAGCGGTAAGGTCAGATCAGAGAAATGCACAAGAGAGAGAGAGAGAGAGAGAGAGAGAGAGAGAGAGAGAGAGAGAGAGAGAGAGAGAGAGAGAGAGAGAGAGAGAGAGAATCTCTGCTTTACCCAGCTGGAGATATTTGGCCCATGAATGATTTAACCCAAGCTCAGGAAAAAGAGCTACCAGAGGCTTCCCCATCCATAGAATGGCACCAGAGGGAGCCATTTAGTTCGCTTTCATTAGCAAATCTACATCGCTTCTAAGTCCTTTGCCTGATTCCAGCATCTCAATATAAGGGAGAATAGCCTTGCTGGAACTGCTTCGGGGCACCTCAACCAAGTGAGCAAGCTCTCTTCCCCCTTTCTCCCTCCCCACTGATTATATCCGGAGTCTGGGCATCATAAGTCAATTATAATGAACAAACCAGCATGTAGCACTACAGGCCTAGTTACTCTCACAGCCGACCCTGTGTCAGGTTGCAACGGTTGTCAGATGATCTGCATTTGATTTGGACTATCAATAATTTTGTTGTCATGTTGAGAAGAGCAGCCTTGATGGCAACAAGAAGGGGAAATCAGACGAGGAGATGTGGATAACCCTAGCTCTTATCTTCACTCCTATCTCCTTGCCTGCAAGGCAGTTTGATGGAAGCAGTTTTTTTCTGGACATCTCTCTCTCTCTCTCTCACACACACACACACATCTGAACCCTCCTGTGTGAGTCCTTGTGTGTCCCAGAACATGCCCAGAGAATAGCTAGAACTAGTTATGCTCAATCACATGCCAGAGATTTTATGGGGAAATGTGTTTCTGCTTTTAAAAAGTTGAGACCTATTACTTAAATGTCTCTGTGTTACTTTGGTGTCTGCCCTTGAACCGACTTGAACTGTCCATCCCTTGTGATCATTTATTGAATAGATGCAGCTGACTGTGCAAAACCACAGGTCCTTCAGTGTATCCAATGTCAGTCAGTTAATGAATGCAGCAGACTGAGCAGGGTCAAGGGTACAATGAATGATGAACAATTTCTTAATTTATGATACAATCATATCAATGTAGATAGATGATAGATAAGATACATAGATGATAGACAAAGACAGATTTATACATTCATACACACACATACATAAATTTGGGGGACCCACAGTGACTCGTATAGGAAGGAAGGAAGGAAGGAAGGAAGGAAGGAAGGAAGGAAGGAAGGAAGGAAGGAAGGAAGGAAAAGCCCTCTGAAACTCCAAGGGTTTGGGTTCAAAAGCAGAAAACAGGTATCAAGATATCAAGAACAATCTTGAATGGACCACTGGTAAACAGAAAGCTGTGAAACACCTGGTGGCAAATCAAAATATAGGCATCTCTCTTTTTTTCAGCACAGCTGATGGTGGTAATAAAAATGCCAAAGATGCCTTCCAAATCTCAGACTTTCCAATTATCCAATGCAACAACCAGCTGTTTATTATGCAGGAAATCCTCCTACACTGAGATATTAGGGCCAGGCCCTGATTTTGTTATAATTTGTGAAAGTGGTATTTATTTGACAAGGTCTGTAATTTACTGTAAAAGACAAAATTACATTTAGAATTGTTGTTTACAATATTAGAGTCTAACTATACCAAGATATTTATGAGATCTCACAGACTCTGATAACTTATTGCACGCACTTTCCCCTTAAATTTACAGCTTGTTTGAGAGACAGGAATTAACGGGGGGGGGATGCTGATTAACACCCCCTTGTCATAACTCTTTGATTTACCCAGTGTGGTGTAGTGGTTAGAGGGGTAATCAAACTGTGACCCTCCAGATGTCCATGGATTACAATTCCCATGAGCCCCTGCCAGCAAATGCTGGCAGGGGCTCCTGGAAATTGTAGTCCATGGACATCTGGAGGACCGCAGTTTGACTACCCCTGGGTTAGAGTATCAGACTCCATTCAAACCACAGGTCAGCCCTGAAACTTAAAAGGGATGACCCCAGAACACTCTCTTGCAGTCTCCACCTTACAAGGCCATGGCGAAGTTAAAATGAAAGGGTAACACGTGACACTGCCCTGACCTCTTTGGGAGAAGGATGAAAAATCTAACACATAAATTAACTTATTTATCAATGTGAAGTCGGTGTTGCTTGAGAGGTGAGCTGAACCAGACTTGTAATGCACGAGGCAGGGATTCCCAGCCAGGGATCTGCAGAAGCCAGGGAGTCCATGTGTACCCCACCCCAGAGGAGGTCCAGAGTTTTCCCCCTCCTGCATTATTGGACTTGGCCTCAAGTTAGGGAACTGGCTGTCTTTAACTGGAAGACTTGGTGTGTTGGCCGTGGGTTTAAAATCTGGAGGGGGGGGAGAGTTGTTTGTGGCATGGTGTGAGTGTGTGTTTGTGTTTGGGGTGGGTGGGTTCCGGGCTGTCTTTTCAGCTCCTGCCTTCTTTTCTGGCCTACACCATACAGACCCACCATAGCAGTAGTAAAGGCTAGAAGGTGCGAAAGGAGGGTGAAGGATTCAGATGGTGGGATCACTTCTAATGACGTGTCACCTCCAGGGAACGTGGCAGTGAAATATGACCAGCTGACATCACTTCCAGGGACCCTCAAACTTATTGCAGGGGCTCCTCCACAGTCAAAAGGTTGCAAAAGGCTGGCCTAAGGCAACATTTCAACTCCTTCTCAAGGCTCCCTCATCTGTATCCTGGTCTTATGACTTATTTTCCAGCTTCCCATGTTATTCTAGGTTCAGAGAGTCAAATGGTGTAGTGGTAAGGATGTTTGACTAGGATCTACAAGACCCAGGTTTGAATCCTACGTCTGTTTAGGATTGCATTGCAAGGCACTTTATTCTTAACCCCCCCCCAAAAAAAAAACCAGGAGGAACAGTCAAGTGGGAAAGAGACACAACAGCTGCTAAGGTTGACTGCAGTTTTGCACAGAATGGGTGGCTTCAGAGAAGCTGTGAAATTTCAGCGCCTGTCGATTCATAGAATCATAGAATCATAGAGTTGGAAGGGGCCATACAGGCCATCTAGTCCAACCCCCTGCTCAACGCAGGATCATCCCAAAGCATCCTAAAGGATTGAGTCCTACCTGGTATTTGCATACTGGCCAAGAAGGAAGTTCTCTCCCCAGCACCTGTTTGTGCTCTATGTCCAATAAGCCATTAGGGGCAGGGGACACCCATCCTTGTGAAACACCAAAGAATGAAAATGCAACTACCTTGCTCTCAGAACTACCTTAAAGCAATCAATTACATTGAGCCGGGGGTTGGCCGAGATGGCCTGATTGGTCCCTCCAAACTCCATGGCAAAGAGGGTGGGAAATGCAACCTGGAATGGATGGGAGATATGCTGCCGTTTCCTCGGTGCAACTCTACAGCTCGCCCCGATTGGCCCACACAAGTCAGGAATCAGCAGGGGTTGTTTTCCTGCTCAGAGAATTTCTCCAACTTTTAGGCACCTGTATTTATGCCGTCTCTGCCCCACTCGGCCTCACGGTTGCATGGGCATGTGAATTTTCAATACGGGTCCTGCATCAAATCAAAGCCTGTTTGGGAGCGAGAGACACACGCTCCTTGCTGTCCCTACATGGGATGATGCAAAAGCTTTGGAGGATCCATTTGCATCCCCCCCCCCCATGCACCTCATCTCCCGCTATGTGCTATCACTTAGCAACCCTCTCAGGCAGCCGCTGCAGCTGGAGTTGGGAGGGCACGGTGTCTGCCATTGGTGTTTATTCAGACACAGTCAGGGGGTTGGCTGCTGATTTGGGCTTTATGAGTCTTCGCATGCTTGAGCTAGCGGGAAGGCTGATCTTTATTTGAGCAAATCGTTTGGAGGCAGGAACGGGGAGAAACGGTCACATTTCCCACTCACATCTCAGCCGGCTGGAATATTTTCTGTGCTCCTTTGATCAAGCATCATATTGCTGAGGACTCGGGGACCTTCTCCCATGCTGTTGCAAAGGGAACACCCAGTGGCTATTAATTATCTTACCATATTGTACTATTGTATCTTACCATATATTGTACTTAGTGATCTTTGGCCTACAACAATGTTTTTCAAACTTTACAACTCCATGTTATCCTTCCCACATCAAATTCTCTTGCCTAAGGAGAAACCATCAAGCATATGACATGCACATGATTTAGCATCTTTATGCACCCTGCTGCCAAACAGATCTGGAGCTATGGGTTTGGGTGTCACCAATCTGTGGATGACACCCAGCCCTATCTCTTGATGGATGGTCGACCAGATGCCCCTCCAGACTCGTTGGCCAGGTGCTTTGGAGCAGTGGTAGAGTCCTTGAAGATGGTCCTATGGCTGGGGAGTAAAGAGGCAGATCAGAAAGTGTGCTTGCCCTGCCTGGACGGATTGCAGCTGACAACTGTACACATGGCCAGCAATTGGGTATGATCTTTGATGCCTCCCTGTCAGTGGAGGCTCTAGTCACAAGAGTAGCATAGCTGGATTTTTCCACCTTCACCAGGCCAAGCTACTAATACCCTCCTGGCCCCAGAATACCTGGCCACAGAGATCCATGCAACAGTCACTTCTAGCCTGGATTAATGTAACTAGCTCTACGCAGGCCTACCCTTGCTCCCCTTCTGGAAATTACAACTGGTCCAAAATGCTGGTGCACGGGTCCTCACTAGAACACTATGGGGCCCCACATCAGACCAGCATTGAGGACCCTGAATCCCTATATGCCAACATCATCACCACCATCAATTTGAATTTGTATCTTGCCTTTCCCTGGTCTGCTGAGGGTGAGTAACAAACAGGTTTTAAAGCACGATTGCAGGGGCCCTGTGGCTCAAAGGGTGTCAGCTCACCCATCCCCTCTGCCTACACTGCTCCCAGCATGCTGAGCTGAAGGACCCCAGGAGCATCAGCAAGGCTACTGGAACTCAGCTGGGTTCTTTCCTGGTTACTTACAAAGCAGTGGGCCATCAGGAATATTCCCTGCAAGTTCTCTAGCCAGTCTTCTCCTGTGTAAAGCCACCGACATAGGGCACAGAAGGGAAAACGCTGCCTTTTGCTCATGTCCCATGCAAATGTCCAGAAGCTTTTGTCCTTTGAAGCTGTCAATCAGACTTCTTCCAGAAAAGCAGAAATCACTGATAATCGTGGAAGTTCACAAGCAAGAGAAGGTCACCTCCCGTTGTACCCTCCCTCCCATCCCCCAAGAGTAATCTAATTCCATATTTGTCCACCCTGGCATCTCTGACCTTTTGAATTTTGCAGAAGGCAACTGACTTTATCACCCCAAGAGGTACTTGTGTCCTCCGATGAATTTATATATATATATATTTTAAAATCTAAAACTATCTACTGTAACTGGATCACAGGAGTCGGGCAGGAACAAGAACTGAGGACTCATCTAAGGTGATTATTTGAAGGGATGCAGTAATAGAAGGGATTTCAGATGGAGGGAAGATGGGAGGGGAATTAAAGGGGAAACATTCTCCTTCTGAAACAATCTGAAAAGCGGAGGACTACTGTGAAAAACCAGGCAGTATCAGAGCAATTCCTGTGGGGAAATGGCTGTTTTCCTAGATCTACCAATTAATTATGCATGCTATTGAAAAGATGTAACCCAATTTTTATTTTTATTTTTAAACGAGGGAGATGAGTCAAAGCCGTTGGTTAATCCACATTGGAGCAATTTGCACTTTTGTCCCAACCTGATGGGGGAGGGTGGTACACTTGTCACATTCAGAAGCCATGTCCCCATTGTCTCTAACTGATCAAACATTTCACCATTGACCTTCAGGGGGAGGAAAATGTTCCTGGGCAGAGTTTCACAGCAGCCTAATATTTATCGCAAGCGGATCCATGGTCATTGAACTTGCTGCCTGAATAAATGAGATTGGTGTTGGGGGTTGCCATCCTCAAACCACCTGAATCTGGGCAAAGTATGGCATTAGAATGCCATCCTCTTTAGATCTGCACCTCCTGAGAATGGCACATTGGCCTTGCTCAAATGCCCCTCGCCTGCCCACCCTGGCCTTGAAATTTCATGTCAGGCAAACTGGATGTTCGTTGTGACACAAACTGGGTGTTGTATTTAAAAGGGTGCCATATGGAGGATGGAGCAGAGTTGTTCTCTCTTGCCCCAGAGGGACAGACCAGAACAAATGGGATGAAATTAATTCAAAAGAAATTCCATCTAAACATCCGGAAGTAGTTCCTGACAGAGCGGTTCCTCCGTGGAACAGGCTTCCTTGGGAAGTGGTGGGTTCTCCATCTTTGGAAATTTTTAAACAGAGGCTGGATGGCCATCTAACAGAGAGGCAGATTCTCTGAAGGTTCAAGGGGGTGGCAGGTGACAGTGGATGAGCGAGAGGGTTGTGAATGTCCTGCATAGTGCAGGAGGGTTGGATTAGATGACCCATGAGGTCCCTTCCAACTATTATTCTATGATTCTATGATGAGGAAGAACCTCCCTGATAAATTATTCTGGTTATACTGTAATTCTTTCTTTTCTTCCCCCCCCCCCCAGTTCTCTGGGAGGAAAAGAATCAATTGATGGTTTAAATATGAAGCTGCCTCATACTGAATCAGACTGTCAATCAATCAAGAGCTGTATTGTCCACTCTTACTGACAGCTGTTCTCTGTCATATGACCTTTTACCAAGTCTATTCCACTGGAGATGCTGAGAATTGAACCTGGGACATGCTGCATGCAAGGTGGATGCTTTACCATGGAGCCAACACCCTTCCTCTAGAATAGCCAACCAACTACGGTACAGTTTCAATATTCTGGAGTCATAAAGAGGTAAAGGTAAAGGTATCCCCTGTGCAAGCACCAAGTCATGTCTGACCCTTGAAGTGATGCCCTCTAGCATTTTCATGGCAGACTCAAAATGGGGTGGTTTGCCATTCCCTTCCCCAGTCATTACCATTTACCATCTGGAGTCATAGGACCCTTTAAAAATGAACATATCAAAACTATTGGACTTATCAATCATTCGAGACTTTTCACCTAAAAGCAAAATCCAAGACAAAGAGTAATGAAACGCAAATCAGCAAACCCAGTTGAAGGTTTACACAATTATTTATGGATAAAGAAATCAACCCAGATGATCATAACTCAAGAAAGGAGTCATATAAGTAGAGATGAACTTTTGAAACCATGGCTTACACATCAGAATTTATTGAGTCCTCCAAATTCTTTGTTCATGTCCCCAGTGGAAGTGTACAACAATAAGAATATGAGGGGGAAAGTGGTTTCTTAATGTTCAGCAATATGGTGACTGCTCAGGGAAAATTCAGATCCTGGGAAGGTATTCTCATCATTCAAGGGTTCCTATATTGCCAATCAATTTCAAGACTATAGAAGATTATCAGCATGGAAGATGTAGCGCTAAGAGGGATGACTGAGCTCAAACAGCTGATCATGAAACAAAGAGATCATTTGCTATGATAGATATATAACTTAATACAAGGTACACTTTGGTCTGAATTACCATAAATAAGATTTGACTTTGACTTATTACTGGGTATGTGTGTTCATCCAAATTGAAAAAAAAACTACAGAGAAAAATAACTTAATGGTATTTTGGGGTCTTTTCTAAGCTGAATACAGATTCTGGTTTGGCTACTGGTATCGCTGACCAAACTCAAAGCTGAATTTTTCCAGCTTCCTTGTGGTCATATTCAGCTATCCTGATCAGTTGTTCATTTCTCTCTTTCCCCCCTCCCCTTTCAAGCAGGAGGGAGTGAAAGAGATTACTGGAATGGCTGTCAGTCATTTCAACAGTTTTTTGGGCCCACCAGTCAGCTGTTAGCTTAAAATGGATTACAACCATTTAAACCTTCTGTTTCATTCCACCCCCCCCCCCACACACACACAAACACCCCAAACAGAGGGAAGCAAGACAGACTGCTGAAATGGCTACCTTCCCATCTACATAGTGACCAAATTTGGTTTCATTGTGACCTTTCTCAACCAGGTTTGGAGAAAAGCTTGAAAGAAACGAGACCCTGCAGAGGAAAGGACTGCAGAGGAAAGGACACGCAGTAATGGGTTTAAACTACAACGATATAGGCTTGATATCAGGAAAAAAAATCACAGTCAGAGTAGTTCAGCAGTGGAATAGGCTGCCTAAGGAGGTGGTGAGCTCCCCCTCACTGGCAGTCTTCAAGCAAAGGTTGGATACACACTTTTCTTGGATGCTTTAGGATGCTTAGGGCTGATCCTGCATTGAGCAGGGGGTTGGACTAGATGGCCTGTATGGACCCTTCCAACTCTATGATTCTGTGATTCTGTGATTCAGCAGGGCATTTCACTTCCCTCTGTTTGGAAGGAGGGAAGCAAAACACAAGCCCAGAATTGATCCAAAATGGCAGGAGCTGCCAACTTAGTTCCACTCAAGCTGGAGCAGGTTCTCCTTGCAGTTCAGTTTGAACTGAGCTCAGGGGGAGGGGGCAGCCCAAGACCAGCTGTTTTGTGGGCTATGCTGGGTAGCCTGGTTAAAACTGGGCTGGATAGCAGACTCTAACTTGAGACAGAGATTTCTCTGCAGACTCAGCTGCTTTGTGGAGCTGACAAAGAGTCAATCCTTCAGGGACAAATCTAGCCACAGGATCAGCTGTTTTGTTATCTCTTTTTGGCAGCCCAGTTCAAACCAGGTGTCCTAGTAGACTCCAAGTCGATCCTGCAGAGAGCTCTCTCATGGAGCCCAAAGGTTTGACATTCCCAAATTTACTGAATCCATATACCATACACTGGGAAATACTCATATTTTTGTGTCCCATATATCTGAACCCGAAAGATATCATTTTTTGTATCCACCCCTATGTATTATTTCAGTAAGATATTATTAAACAGATGCAGAGCTTCAGAGAACTAATACCTATGCACCAATGAGAACAGACATGGAGAAGAAGAAATTAAGTTCACAGCCAGCTAGGCATTAAAAGAACATTGGCATAAAGTGTTTTTTCAGTTGGTTTATGACTCCAAAGTATATTGAGGAAGTAGACAAAAACTACAAAGGAAAAAGAAATGTCAGGATATGGATGGAATCTTTAGCCATATGAGATTTAAAAAAAAAGATTTTAGAAGGAAATATATGGGAAAAAGCAGAATATATTAAATTTTAAATTCCTTATGGAGGCTAAGAATATTGCCTAACAAATCACCAAATATTTATTGTTATTGTTGTTGTTATTATTGTTGCTGTTGTTGTTGTTATTATTTCAATTTATTTCCCACCATTCCTGGGAAGCGGGCTAGTGGAGAGTTACAATGTCAGCCCCCATGTACAATAAAAAACCCAATAAAACCCAATTAAAATAACATTAATACAAAAAAGCACAAAAATGTAACATGGAAGTATAGCAACATCAACATCAACCCTCTCCACCAAACACAACTACCAGCAGGGGCAGCAAGAGAGAGATTTGAACATATAACAACAGCAGCTGGAATCGTTTATGCAGTGAAATGGAAATCAGATGTCCAACCAAGCTGGTTATTATTGTTGATTATGCAATAATGGAAGTATTAACAACTTGAGAAACAGATCAATTTTGAAATCTGAGGTGTGTCCACTATGTAAGCAGGAGACAAACTTAGAATGAAAAACAGTTCAAAATTTAGAATGAGAAAGATTCAAAATTGTATAGAAATGTATAGCAATGCACATAAAGGTATTATGTGGAAGCAGAATGAGAACAAGTTTTGGATATAAATAAAGAAGGAAGTAGATTTTGAAAAAATATATATTTTATTATTGTGAGATGTAATAGACTTTCCTACAAATTTGGTGTATTAAAAGATATAGGTGGCATGTAGAAATAATGAAACATAACACAGAATATGTAGCATTGATGATACTAATAATATCAGTACAAAGTAGAAATAGTTATGAAATTTGAAATTTAAAATGTTTAATGTAAATATTATTTTCAATTATATTGTATAGAAAATGTCTTTAAAATTATAATGAAAGGGATGTTGGGGAGACACTTTTTCTGTTCTATAGAGCCAGTGTGGTGTAGTGGTTAGGAGTGCGGACTTGTAATCTGGCATGCCAGGTTCGATTCTGTGCTCCCCCACATGCAACCAGCTGGGTGACCTTGGGCTCGCCACGGCGCTGATAAAACTGTTCTGACCGGGCAGTGATATCAGTGCTTTCTCAGCCTCACCCACCCCACAGGGTGTCTGTTGTGGGGAGAGGAAAGGGGAGGTGACTGTAAGCCGCTTTGAGCCTCCTTCGGGTAGGGAAAAGCGGCATATAAGAACCAACTCTTCTTCTTCTTCTATATACCCTCTAATTTGTCCTTTGTTTTCCTTTTATATCATTACTAGTAATCAAGCCTGCTGTACCTAAAATACAGTGGGCGCTAGGCATGGGAGCCCCCGGCAGTTGTGCGGAGCGCGGCTGCTGGGGGCTCCCTTGGTCGGTGGCTTGACACGGCGAGAGGTGCTCCACGCGGCTGCCGGGGGCTCCCTTGGTCGGCGGCCTGACGTGGCGAGAGACGCTTCGCGCGGATGCCGGAGGCTCCCTTGCCGGCGGCCTGACGCGTCGGAGGCGCTTTGCGCCTCCGATGTGTCAGGCCGCTGGCAAAGGAGCAACTGCGAGCCGTGCTCCGCGCGGCTCACAGTTGCTTCCTTGTTAGCAGGGCAAGAATCGGCCGGGCCAATCGGCAGGCACTTTGCGCCTGCCGATTGGCCTGGCCGATGGTCAGTCCGGAGGAAGGGGCCAATTGGCACCCTTCCTCATCCCGGACCGAGCCCCGCCCTAACTTCTCCCACAAAGCCTTTACGGCTTTATTTAGTCCGCGGAGCCCGCTGGCGCCACAGGCTGTGTTCAGATGTGTCTGCGTGAGTATATATAGACCAGCAGCTGCTCTCCAAGGTACTGAAACTTGAAAGTCTTTGACATCACTCCCTAAATGACCCTTTAATCAGAGGTGCCAGGGGTCAGATCTGAGTCCTTCTGCACACAAAGAAAATGCTCTACCACTGAGCCACAATGACCTTTCCATGGTAGGGCTGGACTGGGCTCCAGGAACATTGTGTGTTTGCAGATATACACATATGAGAAGTTGCCCTGCTTGGTGAGAACCAGGTAACACAAGGCCAAAACAAGGGCAAACCCTTCTTCCTAGGATCTCATGAACAGAGACCCTTTCAACCATAACTGAGACTAGCTCAGAACATCCCTTTTACTTTGTGCTGTTGTTCAGATCACAGAAGCACAAGAGGCTTCAGGGACGTGTCATGCAAATATGTCATGCAAATATGACCCACTTCCTTTTTCCCTCTCATGGCCCTGATAAGTAGACCTGGACTCTTAAACTGGATGTTCGATTGGTTGACTCCTGTAACTTTTTGCATTGTGACTTTCTGTTCGTTTTGCAAATGCAGCACTACAAGTGGTTAGCAAAATGGATAAAAAAGGAGAGCAAGAGAGAAGCAGCATTTGGTACGGATGTATCAAATTCTCTCTTCTTTAAAAGGACCCTTGTTCTTTGCTGAGAAACAGCCACAGAATTAATTGAGTAGGAAATTGAGGAAATGAATGAATGAATGAATGAATGAATGAATGGATGGATGAATGAATGGATGAATGGATGGATGGATGGATGGATGGATGGATGGATGGATGGTGTGCCACTGAGTTGCAATCCCATCCATGGGGTGCTCAAGACAAGCGATGACAAGCGGTGGTTTGCCATTACCTTTCTCTGTTTAGCACCCCCAGTTTTCTTGGTGATCTCCCATTCAAGTACTACCTTTTCAACATTTTTATCAATGGTCTGGATGAGGAGGTGGAGGGAATCCTCACTGAATTTGCAGATGAGACCAAATTGGGAGGGCCCAGAAGATACAGTTCAAAGAGATTTGAACATGCTTGGAAAAGTGGGTAAATGAGAACAAGATGCAATTATATAAGGAGAAGTGCAGAGTTCTACATCTAGGTCACAACAATGAGAAGCATGAATACTGGATGGGAGATGCACTTTTGCACAGCAATGTGTGTGCGAATGAGATCAGGGGGAACATGTGACAGTATGCTAAATATGAGCAGACAGTGTGACGGGGCAATAAAAAAGGCAAATCCACTCTTGGGCTGTATTGACAGACAGCAAAATTGCAAGATGTCAAGTCCTGCTGTATACCACATTCGTCAGCCCACACCTGGAGTCCTGGGTGCAGTTCTGAAAGGCTCACTTCAAAAAGGACATGGACAAAATTGAGAGGATACAGAGCAGAGTAACAAGGATTATCTGGGGCCTGGGGACCAAGCCCTCTGAGGAAAGGCTGAGGGTCTCAGGAATGTTCAGCCTGGAGAAGAGGAGGTTGGGAGGGGACAGGATTGCTGTCGTGGATTTGAAAGGTTGTAATTTAGAGGAGGGCAGCAGAGAACAGGATCTGCAGTAATTGGCTTAAACGGCATGTAGAATGGTGGTGGCTTGATATCAGGAAAACAATTTCCACAGTCAGAGTAGTTCAGCAGGGGAACAGGCTGCCTAGGGATGTGGTGAGCTCCCCCTCACTGGCAGTCTTTATGAGGCAGCTGGACAATTAATTATCATGGATGCTTTAGGTTGACCCTGCATTGAGCAGTGGGTTGGACCCCTTTCAACTCTATGATAATATGAAATCCTGCTAAACTGGGATATTCAGGAGGTTAATTAAAAGAACTTCCCACTAAAGCTGTCTCAGACAGGAAGTGACACCACAAATAGGCTGAGACCAACATTGAATGATTTTTGCAGAAGACCATGAGATGTCCATATGTTCTTCCATAATGGTACCCACAGCACCCAATAAGGGTGGGAGAATGAATGAAGTTTCTTCTTGACATGCACTGTGGTTCTAATCAAGAACTAGAAGTACACACACAAGAATGAAGGTCAACAGGCACATTGCAGAAGACTTTATCACTAGGGTCCCTTTATCACTAGGCCTGATACAGAAGATGACCCTCTTGCTCTGCTAGATCTCAAAGCTCAAGGCAGGGTCCTGACACTAAAAATAGATGCCAAGGCTGAATCTTGGTTTATATTCATTCTTGGAGCTCGTAATTTCTAGGGAAGCTAAGGAAGGATGAGATAAAATGAAACATGAATTGGTATCTGTCCAGTTAAATCCCATCATCATGTAGGGGGGGGGGGAGGAAATTGCTTACTGAAATGGATGTCCCTTCTCTGTTGTTGTTGTTTTTTTTAGGGGTGATATCTTGCCCCTGTTGATAACCATGTGCTTGCCACTTATCACCAGCCTGAAGCAGAAAAGGTCAGGATAGTCCTTATTGGATGGAAAACAGGAGCTCAGAGGAAGAATTTGAGCAGGGAGAAAAAGCTCATGAAATTCAACATAGCTGCCAAAACCAATTCCTACCGCCTTATTCACAGTAATGATATTTTAACCCCACCTTAACATCTGTTCGCAACAAAAAAAATTGCTCGCATGCCACCGTGTCAAAGTTCTAACTATCCATCCCCAAAAGTACATTTCCCTCTGTAATAATTATGTATATGGTAACTACATTTGCCAAGCTACATGACCCTGAGTGCTTCAATTTGAGGAATTTTGTATGGTAAAACTCCCAATTACCTGAGAGCAGAAAATCTAAATTACCTCAACTTGAGTTTTCGGAAATTCTAAATCTGCTGTGTATCCCTCGCGAACTTTCAGGTCAGTGAGGCAGACTGAGTAAACAAAACTCATTAAAAAAAACACATATACATCCAAATAATTATTTCAGTGAACAGAAATGCCAGTCATAGATTGGATTCTTCCCACAATGGTCCTGAAATTATAGCATAGCATTGCATTGCATTGCACCCGATACTCCCCTCCAAAGAACTTTCCTGGAGACACCTTCTTTGGGAGGTTGTAACTTGGACATCCTATATCCAATCTGCACTTGACTTGAAAGGCATGTAAATGAGAATCAGGGGGAGGTCCCTGGTGAGTTTGATGTCTCTAGCTTGCACATGTTTTTCTCTATCCATTCCTGAACCTCCTGATTTTGTGCCTCCCATTTCCCCACAAAGGGCTTTCCTGGACCGTTTATGCACTGGAGACTTCACTGCCCCAGCTTCCATGCAGGAACACAAATCGGGAGTGGATGAGGTGCACTGGGCCAAATGCTCCCCCATGTGGGTGCAGGAAGAGGTGGGGCAACCTGCCACGACTAAAACTTGAGCCTGCAGCCTGGCATGAAACCTCCAGTGCATAAACGGTCCTGGGGGCACTTCTTTGGGGAACTGTAACTCAGGCCTCCTAAATCCAATCCTCACCAGATTGAAGGGCACGTAGAGGTGGATCAGTCAAAGAACCTCTGAATGTTTGGTGTCTCTAGCATGCTGGGTGGGGGCTTTCCACCCTATCATAAACCTCATGAATGGAACCTGTTTGTTTAGCCTCAAACACATCATACCAGTTTGTGGTTCGTGAATTGGGCACACCACAAACCAAACTGCATTTCCCCAGTTTGTGCCCATCTCTAGACAACACTGGGATAGATTCATTTTTCTTCCAAGAAGCCTTTTTCCTAAGGCGGGTCATCCTCCAATTGAAGATCCACTTAACTTAGACAAAGGGATAATGGAAGAAGGCTTCAGACTCAGAATTACAGAATCATAGAGTTGGAAGGGGCCAAACAGGCCATCTAGTCCAACAGGCTGCTCAGTGCAGGATCAGCCTCAAGTGTCCAGGATAAATACCTGATAAGTAGCTGCTTGAAGACCAACAATGAGGGGGAGCTCCCCACCTCCTTAGGTAGCCCATTCCACTGCTGAACTACTTGGACTGTGAAAGTTTTTTGCCTGATATCTAGTCGTTACCATTCTACACATTACCACGTGTCTTATGCTCTGCTGCCTTGAGCAAAAAAGAATCGTTGGAGGAGAATTATTGTTATAAATAAATAAACTTTGCCCAGTGGAGTGTTAATTATCCACCCTACTAATAAGCTTTGATGATGTGAAGTTTGTATCAGGAGAAATTATGATCAGTTGGAAACATGCTGAACATTAAGAATTACAGGTGTCATTTCTGACTAAACTTTACTGAAACAGTTGAAATAATATCTTTTTAAAAACATGTCATATCGATTTGGACTCCTCAAAGAAAGAAGAACCAACAGAACCCCATACATGCCTTATGAATAATACACAGAACTGTGACACTTTGACCTTGATAATCAAATCCAGTTTGTACTTAAGACCCTGGGGGAATCTGAAGTAATGTTCAAATCTGCCCCTTTTGGCCATCCACCATCAAGCGATGAACGCTCGCATGGTGTACTGATATAAAGGTCAATGGTTCCCACCCCTTCTCAGTCCTATACACCTAGATAATGACAACAGAGTGGTGTACAATTTACAAAGGAAGCTGCAGTGCATCTCTGTGCCTCTTTTTTATTATTGGCTGGAAGGCAGAACATCTGCTTTGCATGCAGAAGGTCCCAGGTTCCATCGCCAGCATCTCCTGTTAAAAGATTTGATTTGTGAGTGATATGAAGGACCTGCACCCAAGGCTGCTTCCAGCCAGAGTAGACAACAATGACCTTGAGAGAGCAGGGTTGACTCACCATAAGGCAGCTTCATGTTTATGTGATGAGGACCACCATGCCTTCTCATTGACCCCAAATATCATCCTTGACCATACACAACGGAAGAAGAGCAGAAATGGAGCACTGACAAAACTGACTGTGATAGGCCACCGGGTGGAATCGGTATACATCAGGTTCATGTCTTCATCAAGTTTTGCTCACAGAATTAAGTGCCTTGAGGTGAAAAAACTCACAGCCTCTGTGCTAAGATTTAGATGACAACAGCAAACTGCATAGAGAGGGTGGTGTGGGGGGATTTATGGAGCAATCTCTGAAGTCATCGGGCTATTAATTTCCAAATAATAACAATAGTGTATGAGTATTTGGCTCCGAGGAGTAATGGCTTTCTGGATTATTGGTCAAATTTCTATCCTCCTAGCTAAGCATCTTTCGGACGCAAAGAGAAGGTGAGAGGACAGGGGAAAAGAAGAGACAGAAGCTGTGTTTCCACATTAACTGCTTTCCCCTTTACCCAGGTCAGAATTGTTTTTTATCCCTGGAAACATGTTCCCCATTTTGAAGAAGTCAGAGACCCTAATTCATAAAAGGTCATATAAGGGCGCCTGCTACAATCCCCCAATTTCTAATTTTTCTCCTAAGCTTCTTTGATAACCCACCTAAAAAAAAGTCAGAGTGTCTGCAGGATTGCCCCTTTGCTTCCTTCCTGATAGGAACATTCCTAGGACACAGCCATTCCAACACAAATTGCTCACCTAAGAAAATGGGAATTGTACACATACAATTTTTGCTGACTTTCTATTGGTGTGTCCCAATAAGAATGGGAAAGAATGAAAAATGCAGTTGGAAATGCATCGGTATGTATTATCCCAAGAGAAGGACAGATTGTGACGTCTCCTGATTATGTATACTTTTGGGGGGTAAAACGCACGTCGGTGTATGCATATCTCCATGCCAAGTTCACAAAGAATTCACATCAGCCCATCAGAAGGATGTGGAATGGAAAAGCAATCTCGATGTGTCCATATGCATGACTGCATGGAAATTCTTATTGCACCATGTTTTACTTGTGCTCCCCTGCATGCCAGGAAAAGGAATCTTGATACAACTGATTCAAATTCATAGCTGTGATGGTCTGAAGTAGCACAATAAAATCAGAGTCCGAGCGCCTTTAAGACCAACCAAGATTTATTCAGGGCGTGAGCTTTCGAGTGCAAGCACTCGAAAGCTCACGCCCTGAATAAATCTTGGTTGGTCTTAAAGGCACTATTGATGCAACTGAGCAAATGCTCATGGCTCAGTTTGCTTTTTCTCAGTGTTACATGTGCATGGGTAACTCTGAAAAGAAAAAAGACTTGGATCAACTGGAGTAAGCAAAGGAAAACCTCAAACGATAGTATTCTATGGGGGGGGGGAAACCCCAACCACATCGAAATAATTAAAACATAGAGAGAGGATTTCTAATGCATCAGTTCCAGATCATTTGGGCCTCTGAAATCGAGAGGGGAAAATACATAAATTTTTAAAAACGGAACCTTCTCTAATTTATCTGACAAACAGAAGTATCAGGAGGAAGGGGGAGGGGAGGGCTCTGTGTGTTTCTATCTCCCTTTGGTGTCTGGACAATTTGGGTGTCTTGTTCCTCCCTCGCTTTCTCTCTCTCTTTCCATTTGGAAGTCATTGAAAAATGTTAATAGCCTGATCGCAAAAGCTGTGATTGGGAATGACGAATGAGCCAGCAGCAAAATGAGGGTGCGAAGCTAATGATTTCCTACAAATGCTGATTAAACATCTTCCTTCTCTCTCTTGCCATCTAATTCTCCCCACTGCTGATTTATGGGGGGAGGGAAGCCCTCAGCTCACCATGCCTATATAGTTTTATTAGCTGGACACAATTTAGCAAAGCAACAGGCTTTCTTATCTGTGCCTTATTTCCTTCTAATAAAGGAGGGGAAGCAAGCTAAAGTTGGGGGCAAATATCCAATCAGTTTTGTTTTGGAAACTCCATGAGTTCTTTGTTCTTTTCTTTTCTTTTTTTTAATGAGCCTCATCTTTTCAAACGCACAATCGTCGAGTTACAGCAGAAGTCCTCAGGTGGGATCGCGCATGATGTGTGCTCATTACAACCCCCCAAAGACATTATGGTCTTTCAGGCGTGGAAGACACACACCCCTTTATCTCTCCTGCTAATGAGTCCTGTCCGCTGCTATTTCCGTCAGTTTAAAAATAGCCCTCCCGGCCTTTTTCCTGCAGTGGGGCCTGTTGCTGGCCCGTCCTGGAAAAGGTTAGCAAAATGCTCCAGGACGAATGAAGCTGAGGGAGGGAGAAGGAGATGGCATTATCGCTGTTCAGAGGGGAGATTGTGCTGCCCAGACAAGGCAGTATCCATGAAGGACACCTGGAGCACACCGCATGGGAGGGGGCGACCTGTCCAGACTTTCCCCCTCTCAAAGCACACCTAAGTGCCACCTGAGGCTGTCATACCATTCAGCCATCTACTGCACTGTTAGATAGCACGGTACTAAGCAGTGTCCCCCTTCCAATAAGACAGATCGAGACAGGTCGCCCTGTTAGCCTGTCTGTAGCAGCAGAAAAGAGCAAGAGTCTAGCAGCGCCTTAAAGACTCACACGAGCCGCGGCAGGCAGGGGACGAGTTCAGGGCTTCGGAAGCCGCTAGAATGTGAGTGCCTCTGTCCTCAGTCTTGGAAAGAGGAGAGATTTCAGAGGCCAAATGGCATTAGCAGGCAAATGAAAATTGCGGGTGAACGGCAACAGCAGGCGGGATTGCATTAGGTGTGATATGTAGACTTCAAAGTCACTTGGCTTTGCCTTGCTGTGTATACTAATATCGCAGGATGTGCCTGCAATGCAGCCAGGGGATCTGAGGATTGTCTGGCAATGGTTGGCCATTTCCTGGCTTTGCATCATGACCCCCAGTGGTCCTTGGAGGAACTACAACCCAAACCCTGGGAAGTCCTCCATCCAAATGCTAGCCAGAGTTGGCCCTGCTTTGCTTCCAAGATGGGACTATTGGGCTATTTGGGTCAGGGGTTGCATTGCTCAAGGCATAGAAGCTTTCTTGCGGCTCCCAGCTTTCTTGCGGTTCTGTGACTGGTATAGGCCAACCTTTCATCCCTTTCATAGAATCATAGAGTTGGAATGGACCTCCAGGGCCATCCAGTCCAGCCCCCTGAACAATGCAGGAACTCACAACTACCTGCCCACCCACAAGGACCCCAATTTCATGCCCAAGTGATCCCTCCACCAAACATCTCCAGAATTCAGCCTGGCCTGGAGGATATTCACCTGCCATGCCACAGTGGCAATCAGCAATCCCTGGGTATGCAAGGAAGGGCCACAAGAGGCAAACACTGGCACATCCCTTCTTGCCCACCCACTCACCATCTGCCTAAGTTCATAAAATCAGCATTTTGGTCAGATGGCTATCTAGCTTCTCCTTAAAAACTCTCAATAAAGGAGAACCCACCATCTCCTGGGGAAGCCTGTTCCACTGAGAAGCTGCTCTAACTGTCAGGAACTTCTTCCAGATGTTTAGCCAAAAATTCTTTTGAATTAATTTGAACTCTCTGGTTTCATTAAAACAAAAGTATTTTGGCCTTTGACATGCATGTACAAGTTCACTGAATAGTCCAGTGCAGGGTCAAAGCACTGGTGTAATTCAGTTCCTAAAGAAGCATCTGGAAATACCTAAGAGAGATTTGCTGTTCTTTCATACCCATTTTATGACTTCTTATTTAAATAAAACCATGGTGGAGTCACCGGGTACCAGCCTGAGCTCTGCATCAAACACAACGTGCACTATAGCCTGAAGTGTCTTATTTCTCCCCTATTCTTTATTTTTCATAACATCCCACCCTGAAGAAGATCTCTGGAGTACACAAAATCCTGCACACTGTTATGCGCCATTTGGTTGGTCCTACTCGAAGGTATTGTGTGGATTGTGTCCTGTTTGGAGGCTCTGGGACTGGCATAGCTAACAACTTCATCCTAAGGAATCATGACCTGCTCTTTTCCATGGAAACCATGGGGTGGGGAGGAAACAAACAAGCAAGTCTTACAGTTATCTCTTGAGACATACACATGGGAACTCGATTTCAGTCACCTTGTCTGTTTTAGTTTCCAGAATGTCGATTGATCTCAACAATCCTGAAAAAGCATCTAAGAGTATATATGTTTTTTCATTACAGAGTAAAGGGATGCTATTTCCTAGGGTTCCTATGATCTTGATCCCTGCTTTGAATGGCATCCAAGCTAACACTGCTGTAATCATGTACCTCCTGGATTTTCCTCAAAAATCAAAGTCAGATTTCCCTTTTTTATGGGATTTTGGTTCTTCAAGCAGAACTGGCCTAAAAAATCAGCTTTCCACCCCCATCCCCTACATCCCTCACTCTTCCTCCCTCCTCCATTTTATCCTCACACCAATAACCGTAGCCAACCAGATACACCAGGAAGGCCTATGAACAGGAGGCCAGAGACTAAAGCCCCTTCATGCTGTTGACCACACAGCTACTGACATTCAAAGGTACATTGCTCCAGCATATGGAAGGACGCTACTGGAGGCAGAGATCCAGAAGCCAGGTTACAGGAGCCAGCACTGCTATAGTTCAGAGTGGCCTTTTCCAAACTTTTGACCATGGGGGAACCCCTGAAATATTTTTCAGGCTTCAAAGATCCCCCCCCCAAGAAATGGTGACAGACCCCTTCAGACAAATGGGAGGGGAAATAAGATGCAGCAGCCAGCCAATCAATTGATCAACCGATTATTTACCATTTCTGTTGTGGAGAAAGAAACTAGGCCTGTAGAGCTACAGGGGGAGCAGGCTCCAGAGACATCAGATGATTTCAGTGGTCACCTGAATGTCTGGGGAAACTCATGTCACCCCAGGAAGCTCTTGCGTAATTCCCAGTGTTCCCTGGAAACCTGGTAGTGAATTCCTGTCTGAGAGGTTGAGAGCAAATGTAAAGTTATCCTGCGTAGAATCCCGTGGTCAGAAAAACTTAAGGAGATAGAAGTCCAAGAAGGCTGGGAGTTTCTCAAAAGTGAAATACTGAAGGCACAATGGCAGACAATTCCCTTGAGATGGAAACCTTGGAGGAGCCTAAAGAAACCAGGATGGCTCCATAAACAGCTTTCAAAAGGATAGATTCAAGTGGGTAGCCATGCTGGTCCGAAGTAGCACAATAAAATCAGAGTCCAATAGCTCCTTTAAGACCAACAATTTTTGCTATAGGAATTCATAGTCTGACCAAGAGTGCTTGTACTCAAAAGTTCACGCCCTGAATAAATGTTTGTTGGTCTTAAAGGTGCTACTGGACTCTGATTTTATTGAGCTGTCAAAAGAACTGAGTAATAAAAAGAGACTCATTTAGGAAAAGGAAGGAGGATTTTATAACCAAGGAGGAATATAAACAAATAACCAGTGCTTGTAGGGAGAGCGTTAGAAAAACTAAAGTTCCCTTCTCCCCAACTTCACTCTCTCTGGCTCCACCCCCAAATCTCCAGGTGCTTTCCAACCTGGACTTGGCATCCCTAGTCTTGTTGCACTGTGGTCCACGGCAGGAAGCTCCATTTAGCTATCGTAACGATTATGACTGACTGACAGGGTTGCTTATGGTCGGGAAACGCCTTGAGACTTTGGGAGGGAGGCCTGAGGAGTGTGGGGATCAGGGAGGAGAGGGACTTCAACGGGGTTTGATGCCATAGAGTTGATCTTCTAAAGTAGCCGTGTTCTCCAGGCGGACTGATCTCTTGTCTGGAGGCCAGTTGTATTCCCAGGAGATCTTCAGCTGCCACCTGGAGGTTGGCGACAGTACTGATGGATCTATCTTCTGTACACTTGAATTCCTAACCCTCATTTAAAGCAGGGGTAGTCAACCTGTGGTCCTCCAGATGTCCATGGACTACAATTCCCATGAACCCCTGCCAGCAAATGCTGGCGGGGGCTCATGGGAATTGTAGTCCATGGACATCTGGAGGACCACAGGTTGACTACCCCTGATTTAAAGCCCTGTTTGTTTGTGTAGGTTTCTTACATATTGTTATGCCTCTTCTTTCCCTACGGGGAACCCAAAGCAGCTTTCAGCATCATCCCCCTCCCCCAGCTTCCCTTTTTTCCTTACGACAACCCTGTGGGGTAGCTTGGGTGCACAGTGAAAGTGACTGGGCCACAGTCACCCAGCCAGTGGAGATTTCAGATCCTATATCAGCAGGCATTCAAAGCACTGCACTATGGAGGCTCTCGCCCCTTTCTTTGCTGTCTCTCATTCTCGATGTTGCAGACTCCAACACCAGCAATGGTTTAATTTTGCAGCAACATGTTGCTCGCCTGGTCTTTTAGTCCCCAGAAAGACAGATCTACCAATCATGCCATTTCTCAGTCTTGCTTGGCAGCGGGAAGCTTTTAAAGCAATCTCCACGCCGGAGCCCGGACTCCCTTCCCTCCCTCTCCAAGCAAAATGAAATCTAGATGAGGAAGTGTTATTATTTGAACCAGGCCGGTCCCCTCTGCAAGCCCCTGATTTCTCACACATGTTGCATGCACCGCACTAAACCCATTAGCAGCTCAAAAGCCAAAAGGTCACCCGGAAATAAGTGGCTGGCAAAAATTCTGCCAATTATACAGAGTTCTCGGTGCGTCCAAATCTGTTAGCTGTTCGGCTTCGTTAATGGCGTGTTAATGAGACAATGGTTAGGTAGGCCTGCCCGCCCCAGCAAAGAGGTCTCGGATTTGCCCCAGAGGTTCATGAGGGGGGTTGCTAAAGAGGCGAGAGTGGGGCATGGATTCTGCCCCTGCATTTCCTTCTCCAGTCTTCTTCTTCGACCTTCTGGAGGAGAGAGGTGCTGGAGGAAAGGAGAGAGGGATGTGACTTACTGGCTTCACCCGAGTGTTTTGAAACCTTCTTGGGAGAAGACAATGTTTATTTGGTTCTACAGGGCTTTGGTTGCAAAGTGCAGATGCTCCACCAGTGAGACCCAGCTCTGCATCAAAGGGAAATCTAGTCTGGGAGCTGCTCTTTAGTGGTTCACATCCTTAGCCTCGCAGGGTTGCCACTGTCCTGTGTCTAGCAGAGGTGTTCTGGGTCTTCTCTTAGACTGACCCCCATAACTGACAGCCAGTGTGGTATGGGCTAGGATCCAGGAGACATGCCGGGGGTGGCTTGGGGCCAGTCACACGCTCTCTGCCTAACCCATCTTATAGGGCTCTTGTGAAGATAACATGGAGGAGAAGGGAATAATGCAAATTTCTGTGGACCCCCAACTGGGGAAAGAGTAAAAAACTGGTGAGATGATCTGCAGACAAACCACCTTCCTCTCACGGAGCCACAGCCCCAAATTCTTGAACTGTGGCAGGCTGATCTCCTTCAGATGGAAATTGCAGCAGACAGGAAATTGTCTCTATAGGGAAATTGCAGCAGACCTCCGACCCCTGCTGGTCCAGCCCTCCTGTTCTCCCTGTCTTGCAGCGCTGCCCATCCCTTCGCCTAAGCTCTGATCCTTGATTGACACGGGCTGTTCTCTTTCTATTCATCATCAGAGGGCTTTACACTACCTGGGTAAAGATATTTCCCCCAATAGTTGTGTGGGAGCTGGACCACTTCCGTCGCCTTCAGTTGTTATTTCTATGAAGAAGGGACTTGGGTCACTCTCCACTGTCAATGTGTAATGAAAAAGATTTAGAAGGCTGTTCAGAGGTCTCTCGTTAGCTCTTCTGATAGGCTTGTGTAAATCTGTATAAGATAGGCTTGTGTCAACCAAATCTCCAACCATCAGATCTGTCATAGACCAGGGCTCTCCTTCAACCCCCAGCGTAGTGTGTATATCCTATGAGCCTTGAGGCAGCCGTGTCCCCCTCTCTTCCCAAGACACACAACCTGGTTTCTCCCAGAGGATCTCTAATATCCTCCCCGTCTCCAAACCTCCACTTCAGACTCCAGATACAAGGTCTCCCTCTCACTGACTCACAGCCCTTAGAATCCCCTCCTTTTAACACCTTCCTAGGCCACTCCCCCCTGCTCCTTCAAGAGAGGTCTCTACGACCAGGGACTCCTCGGCTCTATAGCTTCCTTTTGTGCTCAACCATAGGGATCAGTTACAGCTTCCAAGGCAGCCATTTTGTGCCAGTGTCAACTATCCTTTCCCAAATCTCCAGAAGGCTTCATAAGGGCCTTTGTAAAACAAATTAATTTTGCTGGCATTCCCGTCCTCGCATCAAGAGAGGATGGGGCCTTGTGAGAATTCACCACAGGAGTCAAATTTGGACTTGGAACTTCCTGACTTGTACTTGAGCTGCCCAGCTTTGCAAAGTTTCCCTCGAAACCTCCCACATGAAGAGCTCCCCGGGATGAAAAACGATCCTCATTCCCCATTTCAACGGAGTGTCTTGTTATGGCTCATTCTGGAGGCTTGCCGGGTCTCTCCCGGCACTCCTTCATGCGGCGCACAGACCACCGGACGGCAGTCCCCACTCGACTGTTGGAATGTAAAAGAGACAACCCAGCGAGGCAGAGATTACAAACATTGATTGAAATGAAATCAAATACCATCAGCCCTGTGTAAGCCACAGACGAGATTTATAGTTACAGTAACTGCATCATTACACCTAAGCATCAGGGACGCCACGTGGGCAGCTGCCGGCTCGATAAGAAATATTGATCGACAACTTGGCCAACCCTGCGTTCGCAACAAAGACAAGACGGACAGTATTTCAGGCCTAGCGCTGGCTCACACTTGCACACGCTGGAGGAAATTTGGGCGACAAAGAGGAGGAACGTAGCTTCATTTCTGATGGAAAGAACTGGTCAAGTCACAGCCAGCTTTACAGGGACCCCCTCGGGTTTCCAAGACAGGTTTGCTATTGCCTGCCTCTGTGCAGCAGTGCCAGATTTCCTCTCCCACCAAGTGCTAACTGGGAACAGCCCTGCTTAGCTTCTGAGATCTGATAAGACCAGGCACACCTGGTCCATCAGGGTAGATCCATTCCTAAACATCCCATTTTTCAATAAGAAGACAGAGTTGCAAGATCAGGACCAAGAATGGGCAAAGAAGGTTGCCTTAGTGCCCTGCTTGAGAGCATCCCAGGAGCTTTGGGCTGGTGACAAGTAGAAGTGACAGGTTGGGCTAATGACCACTTAATCTGATCCAACTATTGGTAACCCTTTTCACAGAGAAGATAAAATGGCTGCCCAGAAAGTATTTCAGCCCAAATGGAAAGCAATCTCATATGATCAAATGAGCCTGTGAGTGAAAGAATGGATGGCAGTCCAAGAAAATCATAGGCACTTTTGTTGAGAAATTAGCACTGTGTTCTCTCTCTCTCTCTCTCTCTCTCTCTCTCTCAAATCAAAGGCCTATAAATCTGTAGGAGAGACATATAACTTCAGATCAGTATAATATCTGGACTGGGTTTGTGCAATACCCCAAAGATCACTGACAGTATTAGACTGATGGTGATTCTGAGCACAAAGTGATGTGGCATCAAGAAAGGAGACCGCAATGGTGGTGCCAAGTAGCTATTGTTGGAGTTGACTGAAAGCAGCAGTTCTCAGACTTTAGCCATGCATGGACTTCTATGCACAAGTTCCTAGAATGGAAGTCCATGATCATTGCCTCTGAATTTTCTTAAGAGCTGAGAAGAATGTCCCATCGAGGCACAACTAACTCATGGCAACCCTTCTCGTGAGGTGTTCAAGGCAAGAGATGGACAGTGATGGCTTGTGGTCATCTCCCTCTGCATTGGGAAATCTTCCTTGGGAAATTTCAAACACTGATGGTGGCCAACCCCACCACCAGGAGTTGAGCTGAATCAGGAGTTGTGACATGTAAATTCTCCTCGGTTGGATTTGGAATTGGCTCTCTGATTTTCTCAGTGAGAATTTGGTGACAGTGAGGGGATTATCGATATATTCAGAGTTTTCTCCTGTATCGTAGGTAGCACATATCCTGCCTGGTGGTAAGTGACTTGCCCAATCATAGTGCTTCTGGGAATGGGAGCTCCCACCACCAGTCACAGCAGAGAGCCACTTGGAAGTTAACCCAGTTCTCTTCTAAGAATATCAGATCTGGGAATCAGCCCCATACAACATTCCAATACCCACCAAGTAAAAAGCATAGGTGGGCAGGTAGTTGTGAGGTCTGTTCCAACTCTGTGATTCTTTAGAGGCAACTTATGTGTATAAAGTATTTTACTTTATATTTGGATTAGAACTTTGGGAAGGAGTAAATGGAGGGCAGGGGAGAAGTACCACCAGCTATACAAGGGCATATTTCAGACCAGGGAACAGCATACTTGGATGATATTTATTTGTTATTTATGTGATTTATATCCGACCACTCCCATACAATGCCTCGTGGCGGGTCACAAGGTCCTCATTAAAAATTCATGACTGGGACATTTCTGCCAGATCCTTAATTCAGAGGGCAGCAAAAAAAAAAAAGTATTTTAATACTATGTCAGGTGGTTGGGTTGAGTTGTCCCCAAATTTTCCCCTACAGTCATGCTTCGGCAGAATGTCAAACATTGAGATCTAAGGGCCAAATTACACGTTACAATATATTTGAGTCCACAACAGGACTGCACTGGGGGCTCAACTTGGATCAGGACTGTCGAAATGGAGAGGAATCATATACGTCCCCCAAGGGAGGACCTGAGCATTGTAAGATCTCGTTTGATGTTAAAAGGTTTGTTCTCCAAAGGGAAATCCGAGTTGAATCTGAAATCGCTTGATCTGGCCGATTTCCGAAGACTGGCAAAATACCTTAGGGAGAAGAAAGGGTTTTCACACGCCCAATATTCCTCCACCTCCTCCCCCGACTCAGGAGTCTCTTAGTCTTGCCTCAACCTAACCTGACCTCAATCTGTAGGCTGAACAAGAGCCGTTTCTGTCTTGAAAGACTGATGCTCTCCTGTCTTGGGCTATGCAATTATTTTACAACCCAGACTCCCTAAGAAAAGTCCCTTAATTTATCTGTGCTGCGGTGATGATTCTCACCCTGAGCCATACCCATGAAGGTCACAAGAAGGGAGATATTTCTGCCAGCTCAGAGAGCACATCAAGTGCCAGTACCTCTTAATTTGCTGCACCAACAGAACTCAAGGAATGGGGCTCAGAAAAGTCTCCGGCATGATATATAGGGAACCTCCTGTCATGGGTGGAATGTGTCAGGACCTTTATAGCAAAGAAATACTGGTGGTGAAAGAACCTGTGTGCATGAATCAGCTTGTTTTTACACAAGAAGCGTACCCAACCGTTTCGTGGCCTGTCACAACTGAAGACATCTCTATCAGTGATGTGGTGCCAGTACGTACACAAATGCCATCAAGTCACAACTGCAAGCCCAGCACGGGGCTTTCAAGTGAAGTGAAGAGCAGAGATGGTTTGCAAAGTCTCTGCAAAGTCTCCCTTCTCAGTCTCCTTTCCAAGTATCAACCTTTCTTCGGTTCCAGGATCTCATGAGATTGGGCTGCCTCATATCGCCTTATCTCAGGGCCAGGGCTCAGTCTCAAACCAGACTGAAGTAGAGAATGCAAGGAATGCTAGCTTGGTTGAGCTTTCGAAAAGCTTGGGGGGGGGGTTGAGAAGGAAGAGTGGGCACCACTGCAGAATGTCTACAAGGGGAGGGACTGCAAAAGGATGGAAGACTGTGTGCCACATATGCTCTTCCAAGGGAAGGTATTCCATACAGATGGAAAGGTGCTACATCCCAGGTTCTTGTGACTGATCTTTTGCTCTGGAGAAGAGATGCTTTGCACCTGAAAACCCTTTGATGAGAGCCACACTGAGGGCCACTGACCTCACATCTCAGATCTAATGATCAATGCAAATCTCACAAACACACACACAAAGCAGGTTCCCTTTGCAAGTGGATATTTCACTTCACTTGGGAGAAAACTGGGGCCATTCTGTTATCCAAAAATATTTATGAAAAATATGATAGAAATATCAATGTTAAAGGTGTAAGTGGGTTAGACAGATTCTAACTGGGTGGACTGAAAGGATTGTGTAGGTGCTTGGCTCTTGTGGCCGTTTCCTGCATTCTGCAGGAATGACCTTGAAGGTCCCTTCCAACTCTATGATTCTAAGAAGAAGAAGAGTTGTTTTTATACCCCATTTTTCACTACCCAAAGGGGTCTCAAAGTGGTTTACATTTACAAAAGTGCCGCACATGCGTGTTTTCGGCTGCGCATGGTGCATGCACGCGTACACAGCCGCGCATGTGCAGCATGTGTGGCCGGGCAATCGCCCTCCCTGCTGCTGCTGGTCCCCAGCCTAAAAAAGATTGGGATGATTCCTACATAGAGTATTTCTGGTTGTCCTTCTGTCAGGGCCAAAGAAGTCTCATGCTTGATTCTTGCTTGCAGTCGCCTTTAAGTAGGCTCTGTATACTTTATCAATCCGGATCTCTTCCTCTGGTTGCACAGAGATATCTCCTGATAGCTTCCTGCGTGCTGTCGCCTTTGAATAGACTCTATTTATTTTGTTGATCCAAATCACTTCCTGCTCTAAATAGACTTCCCGGTTTTCGGTGCTTTCCTTCCTTAAATCTGTTTTCCCAAGTTCTTCCAAGGTGCTTTTGATTTTTACGTCCCTAGCTCTCTCCCCCTCCTGTTGATTAACTTCCAGACATTGAATTCTCGTTTGAAGTATTGTTGGCTGAGTTGTGTTTTCATCAGCTGTTTTTTCCAAACCGTCGGTTCTGTCTAAAAGCTCTTTCTTAGTCTTTCGGATTTCCTTTTCCACCTTATTGACTGCTTTCAGTATCTTTGAGTTCCCTTTGCATAACAAATGGAAAAGCTGTGCCTTAGTTAATTTTTCCATAGTTCTAGGTAGTCACAAACTATAAACAGAAAGTCTCGTGAGGTCTCGCGGGAGCACGAGCGATCCAAAATTATCAGTTTGTCGATCTCCGTATCAAGTCAGCGTCCCCCACTGAACTCTCTCCAACAAAACTTTAAAGTCTCTCTTTTCTTTAAGCTCTCTCTTTGTTTGATTAGTGGGTGTAATTAGCTGGGAGCCTCTCACTCAACGAAAGAATTCACTTGTAAATTGGTTGAGGAGGGGGCGGGGAAGAGCTTGTGGGGAAAGAAAAGGAAAAGCCAGAAAACTCACAGTCTTTACTGTTGTAGACTTCGGCTCCTGTCAGTTTGGTAAAAGATGATCTGGGAAGAATGTAGGGTCAGCTGGTCGTTTCAGGCTTAGAAAGTTATTTACGACAAGGTCGCCATCATGACCTTGAGCACATGCTGCGGCGATCCGGAGAACTCAGTCTCCACGGATCTGTAGGACCCTCAGGATGCCGTTCCCGGTTCCTGGGGCGACCGGCGAGCAAGATTTGCGTATCTGCTCAGGTCTGCCAGGTGCGGTTGCTCCTGACCCTCAGCATGGCTAAAGAGCCGGACAGAAGCCCAGCTAGTATGGCGCCATCTTCAGTCGTTCCTCACCCCAACACCATAGTTGAATTAGGGTATATACTGTGGGACCTAGTGGGTTGCCAGGCCTGGGTTGGTTGGAAAATTCCTAAAGATTGTGGGGGGAAGGATAGAGCTCTGGAGGGCGGGATTGGGGACGGGAGCGACTCCAGCAGGGCATAATGCCATTCTGTCTGCCTTCGAAACCTTTTCTTTTTCCTGGAGATCAGCTGTAATTCCAGGTGATCTCCAGCTACCACCTGGAGGTTGACAACTGCAGGTCCTGGCCAGGAATAGTGGCTGTACCGGGAACTGATACCACACTGATTGTCCTCAAAGCCCTGGTCCCCAGAGATGACGCTGAGGTCTGAAACTGGTGCCAGGGGAGTAGATCTACAGTTCAAAACAGGCTGCAGTCTCCAGATCCTCGAATTAACAGTGCATTGTCTGGCCAGCCTGGTGGCCTTGTGCTGCTGGCCAATCACAGGGGATGCCTCCTGATTCGTTCTATGTCCTGAAGACATCCTCACAACACACTGGGTAGGGACCGTCTTCATCACAGGAAGTGGCAATGCTTTCCCATCAGACCCCAGCCGCTGTGTTGGAAAGTGCCACCAAGTTGCAGCTGACTTATGGCCACCCTGTAGGGTTTTCAAGGCAAGAGACATTCAGAAGAATCCCCCCATTACCTGCCTCTATGTAGCATCCCTATACTTCCTTGGTGGTCTCCCACCCAAGTACTGACCAAGGCCAATCCTGCTTAGCTTCCCACAACTGACGAGATCAAGCTAGGTCTAGCATTAGCTATACTACACTGCAAGAACCATCTCCTCCCAGAATGTCCAACCCACCAGTTAAGGTCCTCTTTAGAACCCCTGCTCCTCCCATAATGTCCAGCCACGACCTGCAGAGACAAGGCAGGTGGCCATCAGAGATTGGTTGTGGCACCTCACTTTTGGAATGCCCTCTCCTGAAGCTCTCCTGGGTGTCTTCCTTGCTCCCTGTCAGGCACCAGGCCATAACATTTCTCCTTAGATTTTGAACATAGGCATGTCCGCTTCGTTCATCGTCATGTGGTTAGCTCCTACCCGACAGACTTATCAACGTCATTTCACACGGCTTTTTTTCGAGGGCTATGCTCTGGTTTGCTTTATTGGCTGTTTTTATGGTAAAGCTTCATTGATTCTGATATTGATTTCATTATTTTTTTCATTTTTCTTTGTTCTTACTGTGATAGCTGCTTTTCCTGCTTTAACTGTGAGTAGCCTTGAGCTAGAGAGGGAGCATACAAATTTTCTAAATAAGCAAACCCATAATAAATACTTCTTGCGCACGGACTTGGCCAGCGGGTCCTGTGTAACAAAGGCTTGGCAGTAATTAGCATCGTTTCTTTTCTTCCTCGTTTCATCATTTTTTTTCTAAAAAGAGTCTTTATGATGAACTTGGAGCGACAGCCGTGTTCCAGCCCCAGAATCGTTGCATTCCAGAAGTGCATGAGACACCTCTTTGTGCTGCCATGAATAAAGCCCTCAGGATCCTTTGGGATGTGAAAGGAGCTATATAAATCTCGGTTATGGCTATTATTGCTTCCTCCCGCATTTATCCACAGAATAAATGGCTAGGTAAGTTGATTTTCAGGCTTCTTTTCATTATTTGTTGAACAAAGCTACCTGGGAGCAGCTAGCTATTACTTACCCCAAATTTAATTTGGTGACTAATAGAGCCTGGCATCTTTTGAAGGCAGGACTCTGTAATCAACCTAAAGAGACACATATTTACTAGGCCGGGCCCAGGGAACATTCACCGGCACGCATGAGTTGTGCAACTTTCTGGCTTTGGGTTGGGGGGGGGACTTTGCAAGGTCACCACAACTTGCGTAGAATCACTGATCACTCCCTTCTTGCTTCTTGGCTCAAGATATGAATGATCAGAGAAGAAGAGAAGGTGCCTTTGCTAGATTTTGATCTATCTAGGCCAGTATGTTGTTTTCAACTTTGACTAATTATCCAAGCAGCTGTTGTACCAAGTGATGTACTTGCCTGAACCTCACTTATAACGAATCAGACCATTGGCCCATCAAAGCAGGGCACTAACTCATCAGACCTCTGGTGTTATGGAATCCCGATATTTGCTCAACAGAAGCATCCTGCCCCTGAACATGGAGAGTCGATTTAGCCATCATGGTTACGTATGTGTTGCATGAAGAAGGGCTTTTGTTCATTTTGAATCAGCTGTCAGTTAGCTTCACTGGGAGCTTACAAGGGGAAGAGAGAGAAAGAAATGTCTCTTTCTCGGCACACATTTCACAATTTTGTGACCCTCCTGACATGTCTTTCTCACAGGTATCTCTTTTCTTCTGAAGAATAAAGAATAAAGCTCCCAGAGCCTTTCACTCAAAATGCATCACTTCTCAGTGCCTTCACTGCTACAACGGATTTTTCTTCTACTCTTGCCTTCCTTTAAAATCTGTCCATTTCGAGCAATAGAAATTATGAAGTATAAAAAGACCTAACTGTGCTCATGTGAGCTTTTTATTGTTAGTAAAGGAGGTTACCATAAGTTCATGGCTACCCTTCTCTTAGACAAAATGGCTCTTCCACTTTCCCTGAACACAGACGAGTTCAGAATTACCTGGTCTAGTTTCAAAAGTATAATCAATGCATGAGGAATTCTTCATTATCTGCTCCTTTATGTCAAAATTTTGTACAGAGCACCCAGCATGTACAATTTGCTGCATATTTCATTCTCTTTATATCTTTCTGCTGCTCTAACATTTTATGCACTTGTGTATATCGATAAAACACAGCAAGAAAGCAATCTTGCTTTACTCCCAAAAAAATGATCTTGATATGATTGTACGTGTGATTGCATCAAGATTCTTTGTTAGGTAATGTGCTTCTGGTTTGTAGGCGCACATACGCATGTCACTGAAAGAGGAGCAAAAATCCCCAGGATTGCACTTTCCTGTAAATGATGTTAACTGAGTTTTTCTGTGGGGAATCTGCCACAGCAGATCATCTTCTAGCCTAGAATCCTTAGGAGTGTCCATGTACCCATTGAAATGGTTGTGAACTTTTCCTACCCAACAGTCACACAGCCCAATGGCACAATTTCCATCTGAAATGCCACAGGCACCCAATGATGTGAGCTTGTAACAGGGCAGGTGGGAGAGAATGTGTGCATGCACAGAAGATCTCATTAACTATCAGTTCCAGATAAGCTTGTATCCTAGTTAAATGTGCATATATTATTACTGATTCCAAGTAACGCAATTTTATCTCTGAAATAATCTTCCTAGATAATGTCTGTTATGAAGCCTCATTTTTTACTTTCAAAACTCCTAAGTAACAAACTGAAAAATGGTGTCCTATCCAAATAAAACAATATTGCCCTTCTAACATCAAGTGTTCTACCTCAGAAAGACATTGGCAGGATAACTTCTTGAGTCACACTAAACTTTGAAACTATCTTGTGAAAACATGGTAAACTAGGTAAACCTTTCTTTGTAAGAAAGGAGGATTCATTCACAGTGGAGCTAATTCACTTTCTTGTCTCACTGATGTGATAGCTACTAAAAACACACCTTCATCAATAACCATTCTAATGACATTGGTGCCAAAGGATCAAATGGTTTGGCCATAGCAATAATGGCCATTGCTGCATTAGTATTTGTTTTGGATGGTCGGCATTAAGCATGCTTTAAAAAAACTTTTAAGACAAACTCTGATGCTGGAAAAGGCTTCTGTGGATGCTATGGACTGCAAAAATCACAAACAAGGAAACACTAGAGAGTATAAAGCCTGATTTATCACTGGAAAGCAAAATCACAACACTCTGGCTTACTTACTTTGGTCATATCATGTGATCCAACTCAATGGAGAGAGCAATTATGCTAGTATTGGTCAGTGGAAAAAGGAAACCAGACCAACTGATAACAAAGTGGTTAGATACGATCAAAATGCACACCAGCCAGAACATTATACAACTAAAATAAGTGGTGCAAGATCAAAAAACTTTGTGACATTTGAGCCATAGGATGGCCAAAAGTTGGACATGACTGAATGGCTAACGTAATCATCATCATGTGAAAAAAAAATTGACCATGAATCATGGGATAGCGTGCTGATACCCATGTCTGATATGTTCCCATGCCTTACAACGGGAGTAAAAACTCTAATATGAGAATTAGAGGTGACTTTTCAAGCAAGACCTCTCAGCAGCATCTGACACAGTTGACCACATGCTCTTAGCTCACTGCTTCGCTGATGCCAGGATATGGGGAACAGCCCTCAAATGGCTGATCTCCTTTCTCCAGGGTTGCAGACAGAGGTGAGCATATTTCGTCTCATCACTTTGCCTCCTCCCCTTTTTGTCTACCAGTGCAGCATGATAACTTTGCTGCTCTCTACATTGCATCTCCCCTGTTACCAAGGACGACAGCAAGGGATGTGTACCTAAACAGTGCCATTCTTTTATTTTACTCTATAGACATTTTCTATATGCTATGATGGCTGGCGTAGTTGCAGGCTTACATCTTAACTCCTGCCGTCTCTATGAATCCCTCTAACTTAGGGAAAGCCACCACTGCTGGTGACTCAGAAGCATAGACGAATTTTGTCTTTGGAATACTGAGAATTAGGGGCTGCATTGATTTCCGAAGTCTTTGCTGTATGAAACATCTGCTCTGCATAGAGCCTGAGAACTTCTGAGAGCACATTGGCCAGTCCCTTTTCCGGAGCTGGGTCTGATGGAGCTTCAGATCTTCTGACCTCATTTGCATAATGTTCCTTTGACACTTCATCTGAGTTCAAGGATTTGGCCCACATGGCCATGCGGACTGCGTGGAATCTCAATGGTTCAATTTCCAGTCTTATATTCATTCCAGTCTTTGATTGAGGTGGGTAGCCATGTTGGTCTGAAGCAGTAAATCGTATGTGGAGAAGCGTATATGCACACAAAACCTTATGTCTTGAATAAAACTTTGCTGGTCTTTGGGAGTCTTCGATTCCTAAATAAGTAAACTCATAGAAATAGAGTTTCTCTATTTTAAGTCAATGCAAGCATCCACTTTGAAAGCATAGTCAGGAATGTTGGCACACGCATGCAGGCCCCCCGCACTGCAGCACTGGCTCCTTCAGGTTGGAACAACTGTTCTTTTGATTCTAACAAAGTCACATATTATGACTCCCTTTGAACTGTGCCTGGTTTGGATTCCCAAGGGGAGGGGGAGCTCCTCCAAGCCTCTATAACAAGGGTAGTCAAACTGCAGCCCTCCAGATGTCCATGGACTACAATTCCCGTGAGCCCCTGCCAGCGAATGCTGGCAGGGGCTCAAGGGAATTGTAGTCCATGGACATCTGGAGGGCCGCAGTTTGACTACCCCTGCTCTATAATCTGTACCCCATGTCTATTGAGCCAGACCTGGCTGTAGAGTTGCAGAGTTACTTTCACTTCTAATAAAGAAACTTTCTTCCAAGAACAAGTTTGCTTATTCAGAGTCAAAGATTCAATTCAGCCCAAACTTCCAACAGATTATTTCACGCTGAAATAAATGCTATAGATGCCGTCAGGTATTCCTCATCCTCCAGTTTGCTCAAGCTAGTTCTAAAGGGATCAGATTACCATTTAGTCAACACTTGGCTTCTGCCAGACCGTGGGGTAGTCATCCTTTCCCAATGATCTCCGTTCACAAAACCCTCAATCAACAGGAGCACACAAAGAAGGTAAGAGCAAAAAGAATTAAGTTGTGTGTTCACAAATATACAACACATTGTTATCTTGGATTCCTGTTCAGCACACATTATAGAGAATTTCTCCTTCAGCTTCCAAGGACTGGACAATAAACAGGACTTGGAATTTTTGATTATACATTGTTGTGCTGCATATTTGTGAATGCACAAACTATATTTTTCTTTTTGCTCAATTCCCAAGAGCCATTGAGCACGGAAAGCATAGAACTGCAATGCCTAGGGGATAATCCAGACTCCTCAATTGGTTGTGTAAATCGTCACAGTCAGTTGCGGATCAGATAATAAGTGAAGCAATAGAGAAGTACACAAGGGACAAGGACAGCGGGGTACATCTTGCATGTATGTCTGCATGTAAGAATGAGCCAGTGCTCAAATATTCACATTAAACATAAAGGCAGGGATGAGCACATGAAGAAACATAGAGATGAAATCAAGCATTCTGCTGTTTACAGATTTAGTTTAAGGTAAAAATTACTTCTACACATATAAAGAATAACCATGTGTAGGATGCACACAAATCATATATACATTTGTGCTAATGTGTACAAAGCTGAAACTTCAGGCTGTTGTAGTCACCATGAGAACTCAGGGTGGAAGAGACCTGAGCTCAAAGCCTCACCGAATTCTAGGGTGATGATGCTACCAGAACCCAGCTAATCTCCTACAAGCTTGCCGTGATGATAAAGTGGGGAGAGGAGAACCATGTATGCTTCTCCTAGAGCAGGGGTGGCCAAATTGTGCCTCTCCAGGTGTCTCATGGGAATTGTAGTCCATGGACACTTGGAGAGCCACAGTTTGGCCACCCCTGCCTTAGAGTCTTCAAGACAAGATATGTTCAGCTTTGTTGTGCCATTGTTCGCCTCTGTATTGTGATCCCGGAATTCTTTGATGGTCCCCCATCTAAGTACCAACCAAGGCCTGGCCAGATTCTAAGACCTGACAAGATTGACCTAGCCTGGTCCTGCAGGTCAGGGCTTTCTGAAGCACTCCCATTCTTCAGAACTCCATTTAAGAAAAAGGACAGCTCCTCACTGGCCCTGGCCCCCAGTTGTGTGGTTTTGTGACATTATCTACTTTCTTCACAATCACCAATTGAATGTGACTAATCCAAGGAGGCAAAAGATAAAACATCCAACCAGGAACAGGGCTGGATGATGGATGAAAGATGGGTGATAGTTTCATTGTCTGTATGCTATTTGAGAGATATTATTACCCTCCTGAAATAGACAATTCTTAACTCCAAATCCTACAGCGGGCAATATTTGACACAGACAGAAGTTTAAATCTGGAAATGCCCAAGGATGTCTACATCATTCTATTGAGAGGAGCTACAGAGGCCCATTTCCTGAATTCATTCATTTATTTTCATGGTTCCCTTGTTAGAGTCATCAACTGTCCCAAACTGTCCCAAGTATTCTTCAGAAATTAAAGATGAATCACCAGGCTGATGCGGAGGGCTACTTGGGGAGAATAATCAGGTGGAGTTCTCAAAATGAATCTTGAATGCTGAAGGAGATTTATCTCCTTGTTAGTTTCTCATTAGTTTAACACATTCCTAGAGATCTTACAAGCCAGGGTGGTGTAGTGGTTAAAAGCGGCAGCTTCTAATCTGGCAAGCCGGGTCCTCCCAGGAATTGGTCGTTTCCTGTACTCAAAGCAAAACTCACAAATTTGGCATTGCAGGTAAATGCCCTGAGCAGACAGCGGGTTTGTCAGCATTGCTGTCAGGTGCGAGGAAAAAAAAGGAGGCTTAAATGCAGTGACTACAGATCAATGTGAAAAGTTTCAAGAATGGAAGTGCCCATGAGGGTTGTAATTTCAAACAAAAATATTGACCCTCGTTCCCCTGGAAAATAGTTTTCCTAGAGATCCCTGACAACCAGCAGGAGGGCTGGGGGTACCAACACAGGTATCCTGTTGGCAACATCACCAGCATCACTAAGTCACTTCCTGTTACAACCGGAAGTGATGAAGGGAGCTCTAGAAATCACCGGAAGTTGTATAGAATTTTTTACCCCTCTAACACTACTCTGAAAGATACTAGGCAACACAGCTTGCCCATAGAGAGGCCTGGCTGGTGAAATCTGCCCCTGTGATGTGTAAGGGTCATGTTGTGACTCCACTGAATTGAGCACTGCCCGTTCTCACTGCACACTTGGCAGAAAGGGGCACAAAGGGATAGCAGCAAAACATGTAGAGGTACACTTAGTATTATGGGGAAAGGGGACACTGGCACCAGGGGTAGGGAATGTGTTACAAGCATCACTCCCTTGCCGATTGTAAGATATTGTTTTTACCGCCAATGCACGCTGGGTTTGGGGATCCTTTCCCAGGTAGCTTAGAGCAGATTTGACTGCATCCCAGCACCTGGAATGTTCACCTGTTAATGTCATAATTAGCCCCCACCCCTTCCAAGCAAAAGATCTCCCTCCCCAGAAGCTGCCTTGATCAAGTGTCCAAGGGGAGGGAAAAAAAGGGGGGAGGTTAAGAGTCTTATCTGGACTAACCAGCTTGGGAGCATGGATGGTATCAGAAGCTTGTAAACCATCCCTTTAACAGCAGCACTAAATTCTGTGTGACTCCAACCCTCCCCCCTTTTTTTTCATAGAGGTGACTGGGAGCTTTTGAACAACAAAATGTCAAAGAGAAATACAGCCCTCCGCTTCACCAGCCAAACCAGAAGGCCCAGTGAAAGTTGTTTGAACTTTTCCTTGCGTGTACCTGTCACATTTAAAAATCCAAAAGAATTAGATTTACATCAGACCTTTTCCCCCTCCAAAATGACTCACTGGCTTGGTTTATTTTGTCAAAGTTTCCAGCTATGATAAAGGTCTCCCCTTTCTTACACAGTTATTTTGTTTTCAGCGCTGTTAGTGGAAGGAGGCAATAATGTTTTGCCTTCACTTGCCCTCATCAATCGGAAGCCCGATCTGATTGGTTATGTAGTGCTGTGAGGTCATCACATTCCCCATGGTTGGGTTGGATCACACCCATGACTCGTCTAAGATAGAATCCTAGAATCCTTGGAGGAAGGGACCTCCAAGTCATCTAGGCCAACCCCCTGAACAATGCAGGAAGCTCACAAGTTCATGCCCACCCACAGTGACCCCAATTCAATGTCCAGATGATGCCCCACCATCTCCCCCCCCACAAAAAAAAAAAAAAAAAAAAAAACAGAATCCCTGGCCAGTCTGGCCTGGAAGAAATTCATGTTCTGATCACAAAGTGGCAAACAACATTTCCCTAAGCATACAAGAAAGGGCCACAAGAGCCAAGCACTGGCACAATCCGCCCACCCACTCACAATCTGCCTAAGTTCACAGAAAGATGAAGAAGGGTCAGGCCTGTGCAGAGAGAACTCTGACACCCTCATTCATTAACCACTAGAATAGCTCCCTCCAAAATCCTATATGCTGACAACGACATAAACAAGCTAAGTTCCCCACCTGCTTCTCTCCTTTTGACTTGCCACTGCTCTTGATGTCCTGTGCTCCTGGAGCATATTTAAATCTGTTTTCTTCCCCTTTTGTTTTTGGAGGTAGGTTCTTTTCTTTTGATTAATTTACAATGTCATATCTAGAGAGTCCTCCCCCCTCCCCAAATATGGAGCTGGGATCTGAGGGGTTGCCTGAATTTCTGGCATCCCAGATCATAACAAAGACTTTGATCTAGGCCAGTGAACCAGCTCCACTAATCCAGGGCCCAGAGGCCCCTCCCATCACCAACTCTGTCTCGCAGGTGGAAAAACTGAAATCGCGAGGCAGCAATTCACGTACAACCACTGAGTTATGGAGCTGAAATATTCTAATTCCAAGTGTTGTGTTAAACATGTTATTGTTACAAAGACCTCTGAAATGTTATATGTTCCCAGTGATAATGTTCTTTTTACTGTACTATGAAAAATGTTCATTGCCGGCAAGGGCGTTATCTAAATATAATGAGATGAAAATAAAATGTTCAGGAGTCACCTCTTGTGGTTTTTCTTATCTGTGGGACTTTTGAGCTGAATAATGCTCTTGTTGTGTGCCCGGGTGTGTCTACTGTCCCGCAGTGTCCTCCAGCAAAGCTCATCCAAATGAGCCTGCATGGAAGTCTGCTTCAGAAGAGCTAAGCTGTTGCCTTGTTTATTTTACAAGGTGGTCCTAAGCAGAGTTATGCCCCCCTAAATCCATTGCTTAGAATTGCAGTATTAATTTAACTCGCAGGAGGGGAATTTTGGCTGGAATAAGATGCGACACACCAGTGTTGGGATAAACAAGGCCACAGCCTTTATTACCTCCCCACAGGAGGGTTGGCGCAGCATGGGAGAGGGAGCCTGACCTAGCAGTCAGCAGACTGCACCACAAACCGCAGAGTCCAGAGGTGCCCTGGGGACCCGCACCATTCCGAGCCGGGACAGCAGATCCCCTTGCCTACTGAAGTCTGCCCTAAGGGAAGCGACCAATGTGGGGGAGCCAATGGGTGTCCACTTAATTTGGCTGTCCCCAGGCCACTTGGCTAAACAAGCCCCTAGCTTCCCAGCCAGGTAAGCTGCACTCATAGGATGATAGAATCATAGAATAATAGAGTTGAGAGAGACCTCCTGGGTCACCCAGTCCAACCCCTGCACTATGCAGGACACTCACAACCCTCTCGCTCATCCACTGTCACCCTTGAGCCTTCACAGAATCAGCCTCTCTGTCAGATGGCTATCCAGCCTCTGTTTAGAAATCTCCAAAGACGGAGAACCCACCACCTCCCGAGGAAGCCTGTTCTACTCATTTCATGCCACCTCTTACAGGGCGTCCGATCGCACACCTGCCATCAGGCTCCATCCCATGTGATCCTGCAACTGTGATCAAATATTAACAGAGAACATCCGCCTCAAACATTGACATAGGTCAGGAGGGAGGGAAGCTGCTCCACGGCATCCCGGAGAAGAGGCTGGCGCCGTGGTCCCACCTCTCCTTTTTACGCTGTGCGCGCTGCAAGCATGCAGCACGCCAGGGCCGCTGGGACAGCTGCGTCCACTTCCAGCCGGCCCTCTGCAATGTCAACTGGCGGCTGCGGTGAGTCTTTGCTGCACATTACCAAGCACTGTTGAACACAGCTTTGCAACCTACAGGACTACAGATGGACGTTTCCAAAAAGGCTGCCAGAATTCTGAACTTAGAGATGCAGAAAACATCTTGCCTGGCGTCTGTCTCTCTCCCTGCCTTCTTTTCCATTGTAGGATTTTGTTGCTGGGGGAAGGGTGTTTTGCTTCTGTTGTTTTGAACAGGCTGATTCAAGGCTGATTTTTCTCATGAAAAGCCAGCAGGCAACAGCCTCATTTCATGGCGAGTCCGGCCTTGATAGGAGCAAAGTGTGAGGGAAATGCAAAGCTGAAGGAGCTCTCCATCTGAGAGGCTGCCCAGCTTGAATGAAGCTCATTCGCGACTTCCTGTGTGGATGGTTTTACAGTCTTGTGCTGCTGGGCAGGTTTCCCTTTTATGCAAAGGCTAGCAATAAAGTGCATTTTGCAAAACAAAAGGAAAAAAATACATTGGCCTCTAAAAGACCGCTGTTGGTCGTTTCTTTAATTTTTCATGAAACATTTAAATAGAAAACGTAGAAATGTTTGCAGGATGATAATCCTCCCAGGACAAAAAACGTGGACCGCCTTTCGTGTGTTGGCTCTTGGTGCTTATAGTCTTTTTGATTGTTATGGTTGATTTTATATCTAAGACAGTGAGGCCAGCTGAAAGCTTGTTAAACCTTTCCCCTCCCCTCACTCCCTGCACTTCTGAAGCGACCTTGCACACTCAAGCAATTTTCTCCTACCTTCTTCTCCCCTGGAAGAAGCGTCCCACCCCACCTTGGCACGTTCTCTCTCCCACCAGAAGAGAAGGAAGAGAATAAGAGAAATCAGCAACTCTACCTAAAGAGGTGAATTCCAGACAAAGTTAACCCCCTCCCCATCCTGGCACTCTATCCTTACCTGCTCTTATCCTTGATCTGAAACTGCAACTGGTCCAGAACGCAGCTGCCAGGGTCCTCACAGCAACACCTTGGAGATCCCACATCCAGCCTATTCTCCAGCTTGTTAAACCTTTCCCCTCCCCTCACTCCCTGCACTTGTAAAGCAACTTTGGACACTCAAGCAAATTTTTCCTACCTTCTTCTCCCCTGGAAGAAGCATCTCCCACCCCACCTTGGCTCATTCTCTCACCCACCAGAAGCACCACCTAGACCTCTTCCGCATGGAGGATTCACCCCATCATTATGTCATGCTGCCCCCTGTTGTTGTTGTTGTTGTTGTTTTTTTACCATGGGCTGGCTCTCCCAACAACCACATGAGGTATCTTTGGTCTGCTCTCCCCCTTGTTTCCCCCAGGATTTGTATCTACCCAGGACAGCCAAAGGACAGGAAGTCAAAACATCCCCCCATTTGTTTTACTCGTCAGGCATTGTCACGTGGCAAAAATTCCCCGTCCCTCCAAGTCAGAAATAATTTATTTATTTCAAATTACCACAATTGTTTTGCAGTGCAAAAACATTACAACAAAAACAAGGGGATAAAATAAATGTAGGCTGCTTTATTGTGCCTACCCCCCACACACAAACAGAGACTGTCCCCAGTCTCACTAAAAACCAAAAAAGAGAAAGGTGCCTACCAGATGTGGCAGCGGGTGGGGTGGAGGGTTGATATTTCGTTACTTTGGAATCACATCAAACATATGTGTGTTTTTTTAAGGTAAAAAGGTAAAGGTAAAGGTATCCCCTGTGCAAGCACCGAGTCATGTCTGACCCTTGGGGTGACGCCCTCCAGCGTTTTCTTGGCAGACTCAATACGGGGTGGTTTGCCAGTGCCTTCCCCAGTCATGACCGTTTACCCCCCAGCAAGCTGGGTACTCATTTTACCGACCTCGGAAGGATGGAAGGCTGAGTCAACCTTGAGCCGGCTGCTGGGATTGAACTCCCAACCTCATGAGCAAAGCTTTCAGACGGCTTTTTTTTTAAGGTAGTGAGGGTAAATAATGGAAGGGACACTCAGGGGGAAGGGGGAGTGATACCTTACAGGGGACAGCCTGAGCTTTCCCCCTTACATGGCCTGGCCCTAACAAGCACACTACTGGATCCTGTGGTTTGCTGCAGGGCCTGAGTCAGGCCAGCTCTGGGACTGTGCCAGACTGGGCTGGATACCTTGTGAAAGCAGGATTTAGACCCACATGCAAACAAGCAGTGATCATGGCCTAATTCGTACCTAAGAGGGTGCCTCCTGCTGACTTCCATTGTTTCCAATGGCAAGGGGGGAAAGATTCTCTGCATCATGGGGTTTGTGTGTGTTAGAGGCTATTTAGGTGGGAGGTTCATTTTATTTTCATACTAGCAAGAAGGCCCATTGCAACCAGGAATACAATGGGCGCTAGGACCCAGGGGACACCGGCAGGTGCAGATCTCTCTCCTTCACAGCAGAAGCCATAGCAGGTAATCAGGGCTTGTTAGCAGTTTGGCAGGGCTTTCTGTGGCTCTGTGTGTTTCTCTCAGGCAACTGAGAGCAAAATGGCTAGTGTCCAGGGAAGGAGGGTGGGAGCTATAGAGGCAGGGCCAATCAGGGTGCAGCCCTATTCCAACTCGGACACCCCGGACTCATTCCACCCCCCTAACAATGTTTAAGGATTCATTACAGCAAAAATAGAACACCTATGTATTGCAACCATTGCTATTTCAAAATAAATCCCAAAGAGGCAGAAATCTATTAAAATACCACTGCTCCTAAACAGCAAATAAGTAAGGAATCTGAGTATGGGAACTCAATTTAAGAGAAAATAAGCTGGCATATTATTGACAAGGAAGGGCTGCATCACTACCACAAACAAAGCACCTGTTAGAACAAAAATCGTAAGCTCAGAATCCTCAAGTTCCTTTCTTTCGGAGGATTTATACTGACTTCTGTGCCACTGCTTCAAAGTTAGAGGGCAAGGTATGAACTGGGGGAGGGGAGAACAGGTGGACAGGTGGAGATAGAGGGTTGTGTGGAGGGGGAGGTGGATGGAAACCATCAGCACTAAAAATAAATAGTAAGATCTGAAGTAAGTTTCACTGACTATCTCAGGGAGGAAAGAATGTTTTGCTTGCTTTAAAAGAACCCTGAATAAATTGGACTTGGGCTTCAGCTGAGATTCGGCAAGGAACTGTTTACCGTCTCCTTTCTGATGTTAGCTGTGCTTTAACAGCTCTGGTGCAAGTCAAACAGAACTCAGTGTAATAAGCAGCAGCCTCGAAAGATCAGCACTCCTTGAGCTTTATCGGAGGAAGGCAGGAAATATCACCTCCACTACTCCCCGGTCCTAATCTCATCTTTTGTGTGCATTTTTTTGAGCAAAGAGGGAAAAGCTTTGGCTTTCCTGGATACAGGCTGAAGAGAGGGAACAGCCAGTCAACTAACACTGCCCTACAAGCCCATGGAAAATGAGAAGAGCAACAGGGTGACCGTTTACGCACTGGAGGTTTCATGCCAGGCTGCAGGCTGGAGTTTTGGTTGTGGCAGGTTGCCCCACCTCTTCCTTTACCCACATGGAGGAGCATTTGGCCCAGTGCACCTCATCAGCCCCGGATTTGTGCTCCTGAACCGGATCTGGGGCAGTGAAGGTCCCAGTGCATAAACGGTCGGTGAGGTACAGAAAGCAGGTCTCACAATTCAATGCCTCTATGTCTCGCAAGCTGCCAACCAGCCAAATTGTGAGGTGAACTTGAAGACTGATGCTCACAAGAAACATTCAAGGATTGTGAAGACCATTTTCAAACTTCCTTTGTGCTCCAGGTTAGTAACAGGCTGCTAATGGATTTTTCTCCTGTCATTTCAGACAGACCCATTTTAATAACTGGTAAAGAGTTGGTTTATACAAATCCGCTTCCACTGGGTTAGCAAAGCGAGGTTGAGAAGCTTTTGAGGGAAATGGTTTTCTTCCATTTTCTACCCCTGTATGGCTGTAGCAATACTGCTCCCCCCCCCAACACCCTTTCCCAACACGTAATCTTCCATGGACGTTTTTTTAACATTCTAAGTTCAGAGCTGTAGCGTTAAACCAGTATAGCACTTCGATGTCAATAAAGGTGTCTTGAGTCACTTCAGTGCTAGAGCAGCACTACTGAGATGTCATGGGAGTCAAGGTATCTCAGTGTAGTTGCTATATTGCTTTAGCACTGTAGTGTTCAATTTAGAACATTAAAAGAAAACAACCAAACTCCGAGGAAGCTAGCATGGCGAAAAAAGGTGGTGGTGGGGGCACTCTTTGAAATGATGAGAGCACTTCAGCGACGGCTCATTAATGGAAGGAAATTTGTTGTATGAAACCCCCATCCCTGTATCACTTTACTCAAAACGGGGCCAGCTACAAATTGCATACAATTTATAGTGGTAATGTGAATATCTTTTTGTCCAGTTTCTAGGGTTGTGTGAAGAAGCTGATCCCTGATGGAGTTGCCCATGAATGCCGTGATAGATTTGGAAGATCCTGCTTAGCCGAACTATCTGAGGGATTTCTTAGGGGAGCAGCAGCAACAACAAAAAATCAATAGGTCCAGGCAAACCACATGTGAGGGATTGGGGGAGGGGGCTTAAAGGATTTAGAGGTACTTGTTCAACCAAAACCCCTGTGGGATTTGAATGGGAATTAACAGACTTGGAGACTCAACCAAAACACTTTGTGGATTTTGAGGTAGGTTAAAAGATTTAGAAGTGCTTGTTTGGCAATAGTGCTCAAGGGATTTGGAGGGAATCTAAATATTCTGAGTAACACAATGATATTTTCCCACTGGAGGGGTTTGCTTATCCATCACCCAACAGAATCTCTGTGAAGGCAAACAGTGAACTGGCCTAGAGAAGACAGAACTTGGAGCCTTCATCTGAAACTCAACTCCTAAACCATGCTGCGTTTCTCAGGTTTGGTTGTTTTGCGGCTGTATTTTTTTTAGAGTGTTCTTTGCTTTGTAACACAATAGTGTTAAAGTTATGCCAACAACTTCCCTGAAGGTCTGTGGAAGGGGATCTCAGTAAGACTGTCTATCTTTCCGTTCATCCCCTGCCCCCCTCTCCCTCCTGGCATTTAAGCTTCAAAGCTTCAATGCAGCTCAAGATGTTATTATTCTGTAAATTGAAGTCAGGTCTTCAGAGCACACTTCAGCACAAGAAGCATACAGAACACAATTAGATACAAAAATGTGATGAGGAGAAAAACCTTGAAATAAGGGGGGGGGGGGCGGCGGCACAGAAATCTCCCGGAATGACAGTCTTTTTATCTGCCACATTCCTGAGCTCCGATTCAAAACCTGCTGTAGTAAATGCAAAGTCTTCCCAATGTCCCAATGATTGTGACAGGTGAATACATAATTACCCCCAATCTTCGCACAGGCCTGAGTGTAAAAATGCAAGATATATGTTGTTGTTAGGTGCGAAGTCGTGTCCAACCCATTGCGACCCCATGGACAATGATCCTCCAGGCCTTCCTGTCCTCTACCATTCCCCGGAGTCCATTTAAGTTTGCACCGACTGCTTCAGTGACTCCATCCAGCCACCTCATCCTCTGTCGTCCCCTTCTTCTTTTGCCCTCGATCGCTCCCAGCATTAGGCTCTTCTCCAGGGAGTCCTTCCTTCTCCTGAGGTGGCCAAAGTATTTGAGTTTCATCTTCAGGATCTGGCTTTCTAAGGAGCAGTCAAGGCTGATCTCCTCTAGGACTGACCGGTTTGTTCACCTTGCAGTCCAAGGGACGTGCAAGAGTCTTCTCCAGCACCAGAGTTCAGCAAGATGGATGGATGGATAGATGGATAGATGGATTTAATAAGTATCCCCTCTAATCCCTCATCCAAATAATTTATAAATATGTTGAACAACACAGGCCCCAGGACAGATCCCATTATAGTATCTGAAGATGGTTTGGAAGTTTCATTTGGTACCATATGCTTCAGAAAGACAGTTGACTCGCCCATGTCACAGGGGGAAAGTCACAAGAGTCCTATAGAAATGAAAGATCTTTATGATCTCAAGTATCTCCAGTTTCTCCTCTCCTGAATTTGGAGTCACCTGGTATTATTTCCAAAAGGGAGTCAGTGCATTAGCAATGAATGTTCCTTTAAAAAAAAACTGAATATTATCCAGAGCATTGTGCATGAAAAATCTGCCATTCTTTTTGTTTCTTTTGGCTCATTCATCTCTTTCCCCTGTGGTTCATTTCAATGTGCATGTGAGCACTGATAAGGCACTATAACAGAATGCAATCTAGATATGATTGTATGCAAGGTTGTATCCAGATTCTTTTTGTACAATGTTTTACTCAACTACATCTCCATTTCCGCACAGGAAAATATTCTCAATATAACCATATATGCCGACACACCAAGATTGCTTTAAAATGTCTATATAAGATTTATGCACCCAAATGAATACACACAAATGAACATGAAGCATTAAAAAAACCAAGAATTTTGGGTGCAATCCTTATCTGTGACCAGCCAAGATTCCCTTTTTGCAGTGTTTCTTCAACATATGTGAGTGTGTGCATGAACACCAGAAATGTAATGGGGTGGGCATGCAAATGGACTGAAGGAATGTGTAATTGCAGCAAGCTACAATTTTGTAGCATGTTACAATTCTGGGTTTATTTTTTTAAAAATAAGGATTCTTGTAAAAATGGAAATCGGAAAGAGTGGAATGTAGGTTAGAAGGAATCAAATGGAGAAAATTATTTCTCCAGACATGAAACATCTGAACATTTATCTCCTTGCAACGTCAGGAGTTTATCAGGAAAAAATTGTTCACAGTCAGAGTAGTTCAGCAGTGGAATAGGCTGCCTAAGGAGGTGGTGAGCTCCCCCTCACTGGCAGTCTTCAAGCAAAGGTTGGATACACACTTTTCTTGGATGTTTTAGGATGCTTTGGGCTGATCCTGCGTTGAGCAGGGGGTTGGACTAGATTGCCTGTATGGCCCCTTCCAACTCTATGATTCTATGAGTTGGTTGTAGACCCAATCTTCTGTTTTCAGTCTGCCTCCCAGCCTCAAATAAGATTAGTCTTTATTTGCCTTGCACAGAAAATAGTGCATTGTGGACTCTACCCCCTGGGATACTTGCTTCCCCCTGCCCTCCACCATGCAGACCATAAAGCAAACTGAGCTGGACACAATTGCAAGTGGACAAGTTGGAAAGACCAGCCATAAATTGAGTTGTCAAGTCATAAATATTACGGGTAATAAAGAGGAGGGGGGGAAATATCTAGAAAAACTCGCACCAAACAAAATGTTCCTCTGTTGTCTATGAAGTGTCTGACAAATCTTTTCAGCAGGAATCGCTCAGTGCTAAAAAGAAATTTTCTCTTTGTGTTCCAGCTCTTCTTGCAGGGTTGAAGGCACTGCTTCCATTGTTGTTTCTGAGATGTGGTTTGCTTGTCACCAAACACATGAAGTGATCTTTCATTTGACCCCATGCAGGAGCTACAGAGAACACCTATTTAGCAAGTCTCAAGGTAAATTGCACGAGGCAAAACAGTACACTCAATGGCTGGGCCATCTCATAAACAATGCGATGGATTTTGGACAATTGATGAAATAATGCTGAAATAAAGCATAAGCATTTAAATATGGCACTTCTATCATGCCACAATCACCAGAAGAAGGAGTTGGTTCTTATATGCCACTGTTTTCTACAAGAAGAAGTCTTAAAGCAGCTTACATCCACCTTCCCTTTCCCCACAACAGTCACCCTGTGAGGTAGGAGAGGCTAAGAAAGTCCTGATATTACTGAAGAAGAAGAAGAGTTGGTTCTTATATGCCACTTTTCTCTACTCGAAGGAGTCTCAAAGCGGCTTACAATTACCTTCCCTTTCCTCTCACCACAACAGACCCCCTGTGAGGGAGGTGGGGCTGAGAGAGCCCTGAGAGCTTGGTCAGAACAGTTTTATCAGTGCTGTGGCGAGCCCAAGGTCACCCAGCTGGTTGCATGTGGAGGAGGAGTGAGGAATCAAACCCAGCTTGCCAGATTACAAGTCAGCACTCCTAAACACTACACCAAACTGGCTGTCTAGGCAGGAACACATTTACCACAACAGTTTGTAAACTCTGTGTACATTTGGCTGAAGAGGAGTTAGTTAAAGAAGAGTTGGTTTTTCTACCCCACTTTTCATGGCCCAGAGGAGTCTCAAAACAGTTTGGTGACAAGCAAACTTTCCCTTCCTCTCCCCACACTCTTTAAAGTAGGTGAAGCTGAGAGAGCTCAGACAGGACTGTTCCGTTGTGAGAACAGTTCTAACAGGACTTTGCCTGGCCCAAGGCCACCCAGCTGCCTGCGTGTAGAGGACAAGTAGGGAATCAAACCCAGTTCTCCAGATTAGAAGCTGTGGCTCTTAGCCACCACACCAAGGTGGCTCCCACATGCACACTGAGTAATTCTCACATTACATTCAAAGTATGTACAGCCTAAATGTGCAAAACCTCATACTCATTCATGTACTAGTCTCTGGTTTCACGTTTAAAGTGAGTGTGTGTTGTTTTTCTTGCAAACAGCTATGCACAGGTACAATCAGGATGTGCTACTGAGTCTTTGAAGGTCAGTATTGTCTACTCTGATACTCTCTTGGAGGTATCTAGTAGAGTCTACCACGCCACCTCCTATCTCCTCCAGGAGAAGGCAAGGCCTGAAACTGGAAGCAGATATTCCACCACTGAGCCAAAGTCCCTTGCCAACTAGATCCCATCTGCACAGAATCATAACTTGCATACCTGAAAAACAGTGGACTTTCACAGAGGGAACAATAGGACACTTACAGGTCAGCTTTGACAAAGTGCTTTCTAGAGAAACCAGTTCGCATCTGTGCTCATCGTCAGGGATGGTCCAGTAGCAAATGGTTGGGAAATCACATGCACACAAGGCGAAAAGAAAAACAACCTGTGACTCAATAGTTCACGCCTGTGAATGCTCAGAAACAGGTTTGGTTTACTTTGAGAATCCCAAGTTGGTCTGCTTGTTTTTTCACGTGCAGTTTTAGCCTGAGAGCAGGCCGTGTGCCACCTAGGTTCCCCTTTCCTCCCAAGTAGACCATCCATCAGGCCCTTGGCCTTCTATTTGACTGCTTCCACTTATTCCATATTTACAAGTGCTTCTCTTGAGTGGTGGAGCAGGGGCCCTTCCGAGTGTCGCATTGTTCTGTAAATCATGTTCTCATTTATCAAAACAGCTCAAGTTAATTTCAGCAATCAGGACACTTTCAGCAAGATCAAGTAAGAGATTATAGTAATAGGCTCTGGAGTGGATGCCAAGAAACTACTGGCCTCAGCTGCAGAGTCGAATGGAGATGGACCACACAGGTGCAAAAGTGGTAAATAAGTTAAAAAAAACCCTTTGTGATCTTAATTGCAGGTGAAGGAAATCAGAGCATATGAGGAGCCCGTTCTGACCGAATGATGGAGATTCATAGGAGCCCTGGCCCTTCCAGCTGTATTTTGTTCCTCCGCTCAACTGTGCTGCTCTTTATCCTTTTCTCTTATCTTCTCTTGTTGATGGGTTGTGTTGGAGAACTGGGAGCAAGTGAGGGTGGGTGACACTGGATTCATTATATTTTCTATTCTGTGTGGGAAACAATAAAAACCTTAATTTAAAAAAAATCTGGAACATCTGGAGCAGAAGTGCTGAGGGAAGTGGAGAATTATTCACCTTCACAGAAAAGAGTAGCTCGCCTTTGCTTGGGGAGTGCTGGGCCTGGGCAGCAGACCTGGGTCAGCTACGGCCACCGGTTGGACTAGATGACCCATGAGGTCCCTTCCAACTCTATTATTCTATGATTCTAACACCTCTGGGGAGGCGAAGCAGGTGTGGGCATGACACTAACCAAGAGGGACAGGCTAAGACAACTAACTCAACAGGGATAGTCAATATTCTTGTAATCGGAAATTGGCAACCCAGGGATTTGCTGTTCTCCCAAATCCCTCTCTGAACTTTGGTGCTGACCTAATTTATGAATTAACCCCCCCCCCCCGTCTTCTTTTCCCCCATCTTCTCCAAGTCCATTTCTTGATTAATTTAGTTCCACCGAAATTTCCTTCACTGGTTGCAAAGCCAGAACCACATTTCCTAGCCTATTAATCACCGCTCTGGACCCATTTGCGGGAGGGCCAAATGAGAACGAAGCCACGCACACACTTGGTTCTAAAACACTTTTGCAATTACAAAGCATTCATTCTGTGTGCTAGGAAGGGCAATAAAAATTGTTAAGTAGAAAGTGTGTCAAAAAAGATGGAACTCCACAGATGTTTGGAATTCTAATATTTTTTTTAGCATCACAAACAAAAATCTCTCAGACATTAACCACCGCATGGGAGCAATGTGGATCATCGTTCTGGGATTTTGCTATGCCTCCACAGGAAAAGGTGTAAGGGTTTTTGTTGTTGTTGTTGTTGTTTTTGTTTTGTTTTGTTTTTTCCTTCCTTTCAAATTTTCCTGAAGATTTGCACACAGAGAGTGTACTACAATAATCTAGTCTGATACTCTAACCACTAACCCATACTGGCTCTGTTTGCTTGTTTTTTTTGTTTTTTTAATTCTGTAAACTGCCTTGAATAGGTAGGTAGGTAGGTAGGTAGGTAGGTGGCTGGCTGGCTGGCTGGCTAGCTGGATGGATGGACGAACAAATGAATGAACAAACAAACGAACAGGAAATTGTCTGAAGAATTGAAGTACACAGGAAATGGCAGAGATCTCACCATGACATTTTACTAGGTCTCTGACATTTTGCACCACCATCTCTTACATCTTGCAGTTGCATAATGGAGAAACGGCTTGTGCCCCAAGTGAGTTTCTTGAGAGTTCAAGAGGCTCTTGGATCTAGTACAATTGTATTTTCTGAGTCACATTGAAGGGTGCCATCCCTTTCCTCTGAACCAGAAGGGAGCTCCATACCATGAAAGTAGATTCATTTATAAACTTTACAACAGTTCAGAATCTGGGCAAAGCTGATGTATTTCTGTCTCTCTCTGCTATAAGGCTGGCAACCCCCCAGTTGGGGACTGAAGATCACCCAGAACTACAACTGGTGTCCAGACTAGAGATTCCCTAGAGAAATTAGGGACTTTGGAAGGTGGACTCTAAACCCCACTAAGGTCCCTTCCCCTCTACAAATCCTACCCTTCCCAGACTCCACCCCTAAGACCTTCAGGAATTTCCCAACCTGAATTTGGCAACCTGATTAGGCTACTGAGTATTATCCCCTAAGCCCCACGGGAACTTCCAGCATGTCGGAAGGCCTGCAAGATGGAGCTCTTCCACCAGGTCTATGGTTGAGGCTGGTACAGCAAGGAAAATCAGTATTGTCCCCCTCCCAGGTTAGAGCAGTATGAGTGGTTGTTTGTGGGTTCCATCTGCATCCCTCTTCCCACCCACCCCCTCTAGGAGTTGTTTTATTGGGGACTGAGAGTAGTCGAGTAAGTTTTCCGCTATTATCTTCTTCTTGATTAGTGGGATTGTGTTGTTTTTATGTCTGAGGTTTTAATGGGGTTTTTACGGGGATTTTATTCAGATACATGTAACCTGCCATGAGCCACTTGGGAGGGGCGGTAATAAATCAAAATAATAATGTTAATAATAACGTTAATAATAATAATAATAATAATAATAATAATAATAATAATAATAATAATCAGCAATGTGTCAGTGTCACTAAAAATTTGTTAACCATTTGTTTACTTCCTGTATGTGTACATTTGTTGGGATCAAGCAAGACAGAAAAAGTGACATTTTGTCACTTGCTACAAATCCTGGCTGCCCCCTTCCCTAGGGGAAAGTAATTCCTCCCCACACTTACCTTCCTAAAAACAACAAGTGTTTAGGCTGTGTTGGGTACCATAGGAAATGGTTGCTGGAAAGCGATTGGCATCAGAAAGCCTGATGCTGCTGGTGCCGTCAAGGGCATTTTTAATGATGAACCAAGGACACTGCTGGCTGTTTATGAGACAAGGTCTTTAAGCAACATGAGTGACAGTCTTAGCATGCAAAAGCAGTATCCTGTACAGAGGAGAGTCAAGATAATCAATGACAAGAATACATGGAAGACAGCCCTATGTGAACAGGTCTCTAGTATTCCCAAGGAGTCATAGCCCTGCTGGTCAAAAATGGCATGCATGCATGTGTGCATTCATTCAAAGTATTTAATATACCGTCCCCCCGAAGGCTCAGGGCTGTTTACATGAAATAAGAAAATAATACAGGTAACTCCATTTATAGTAATAAGAAGGTGATAACATCAATAACATTAACATAATAATAATAACATTAAAGAATGGTGGAAACTGCAAAGAGCATCAGCTCAACTCATACTGAGGCCCAGTGGATTGGGCAGATTTCTCATAGTCATCGTAGGAGGGAGGCTTGGGGGCCGACGGGAAGCAGTGGTTTAGGTTGACCTCAACCAAATGGCTGGTGGAAGAGCTCCCTTTTGCAGGCCCTGAAGAACTGTTTGAGTTCCATCAGGGCCCTGATAACCTCTGGGAGCTCATTCCACCAGGTGGGGGCCAGGATGGAGGAAGCTCTGGCCCTGGTTGAGCTCAAGTGGGCTTCCTTGTTGCCAGGAATCACCAGGAGGTTGGAGGTGGTAGAGCACAAGGCACTTTGAGGGGTTTAGGCGGAGAGGCATTCCCTCAGGTATACAGGGCCCAGACCGCATCTGGCCCTAAAGGTGCTAACCAGTCACTGGAAGCCAGCGCAGTTGCTGGAGGATAGGCTGGATGTGGGACCTCTGAGGTGTTGCTGTGAGGACCCTGGCAGCTACGTTCTGGACCAGTTGCAGTTTCGGATCAAGGATAAGAGCAGGTAAGGATAGAGTGCCATGATGGGGAGGGGGGTTGCTTTGTCTGGAATTCACCTCTTTAGGTAGAGTTGCTGATTTCTCTTATTCTCTTTTAAAAGAGGGATTTCTCTTTGAAGAGATTTCTCTTTGAAGAGAAATTAGTGCACTCCTTTGTGACTTCATCTCTTGCAGATGTTCTATGCTATACACCACAGAGTGATGCTCTAACACGAGGAGGAGAAGGAGGAGAGAAGAAGTTCTTATATGCCATTTTTCTCTACCCAAAGGAGTCTCTCTACCCTTCTACTGCTATTGTTTTCTCCTTTTCCTATTGGGCTGTTGAGGAAGGTCAGTCTTAAGGAATACTATTATAACCTTAGGCATGGGTATTTCAGCACCATAAGACCGGACAGCAACATGAGCCTAACCTCAGCATCCTTAGGAAGGCCCCAGGTGTTCCAAGCAAGGAACAAGGTATTCTGTTAGAATTACAAAGTATGTTAGTCTATCAAAGCAAGATAAACCAAAATTCCGCTGACACCTTCAAGAACAACAATGTTTATTTCGATATGGGCTTTGGTGAGTCCAAGAAGTGAGGTGTGACTCAGGAGAGCACATCTTAAAAGAGACATTATTAGTTTTTATTTCTTCATGTACTTAATGTCTACCCCACTTTTCTTACCGAGGACACAGATTACACAATTCTCCTCTCCCCTATTTTATCCTCAAAACAACCCTGTGAGGTAGGCTAGGTTGAGAGTGTCACTGCCTCACGGCCATCCAGCAAGCTTCTGGGGCCGCAGTGAGTATTTGAATCTGGTTCTCCAAGATCCTAAACCAACCCTCTAGCCCAGGGGTAGTCAAGTTGCGGCCCTCCAGATGTCCATGGACTACAATTCCCATAAGCCCCTGACAGCTTTTGCTGGCAGGGGCTCATGGGAATTGTAGTCCATGGACATCTGGAGGGTCGCAGTTTGACTACCCCTGCTCTAGCCGCTACACCACATTAGTTCTATCAGGTGCCCCTGCACTCCTGTCCTGTTATCAGAAACTCTTGTTAAACTGAGCAGCATGACAGACAGACCACAGCGTGATCTGCTTCCAGTTGACAGAACAAAGAGAGCATGCAGTGCTCAGTATCTAAACATATTAAACTTTTGAAAAGGGATGCTGCAGAGGCAAATTGCTTTGCCATGCAAGCTTCCTCTGGTGCATCTCAAGTGGGGCTGCCACCCATGCGCATGAGTTGTGGGTTCTTCTTTTCAATGCCGGCAGGACATCTGTAAGGGCTGGGAATCTGCCAAGCTGGGGCCAGGCTCAAAAAGGCTCTGCTCCTGGTCAAAGCCAATTTCTCCTCCTTCAGCTGTGGACCCTGAGCAGATGTTGATATGCAGTTGGTGAAGCCTCTGGGGGGTTATAAGGGAAAAGGCAGTCCTGCACATATGCTGGTCCCAAGCTGCTTAGGGCTTTCAACAAATAATATAACAAATAAAGATCAATTTGTTGTATATGAAGATTTTAGCCTTCTTGTCTTCTTCCCAGATCTTCGGCCTTCCCTGCCATCGATAGGACCTGAGAGGCAGGCTTACTGGTACTCAGGTCTTGCTGGCACTAGATGGAGATCTCCAAACCCATAAAGCTCCAAGGCTTTATAGGAATAAGAAATGTCAAATGGCCAAAACGCATTTGCTGGAGAAACAGAACCTGGTTATCCATCACCTGGTGCTCCCAGATAATTTGAATAACCTCCGTGCAGCGACACAGTTCGCTGGAGTTTGTCGTTTCCAGCTTTGGGGGCTTCCCATCTCCGTTCCCTTCCCCTCCCTCTTGCCCCTTCCTCAGATGTATTAGATGTTATTTGATGAATTCATTACTTCCGCATCCATGTGGACCATTTAGGCCCCGCCTCGCACTCAAGTCTCAGTCTGGCCTTTGATAATGACCTCAGGGGCTGCACAGCTCCTAGGCTATTTTGGAATCTCAAAAAAAAATGTCAATCGGATAATATGAAAACGAGCAAACAGAGGAAAGTGCAGGCAGCTCGGGAAAGCATTAATGAAAAGCTACTGAATTAGAAAGGCCCACCTGTGGGTGCCCCCCTGGAGCCCATCTGAATACCAAACAGATTCATTACCAGCCGAACTGAGCTGCTTGACTGAGCTTCCAAAGAATGCGTTGGGCCTAAGCCGGGTGTAATAGGATGAAAGGGACGGTGCCGTTTGCAAGGAGAGCAGAGGAAAACACCTTCAGATAGGAGAGAAGACGTTTCCCTGCTGACCAAGGCCCGTTACACACGTACAGTTTACGGCAGAGAATTTGAGCAGTCAAGCCTTTAAGCAGGACTCTAGGTTTCTATGCTTGCTGCACGCAACATTCTTTTTTCTCCAGCGTATTTATTCTGCAGCTACAACACAAAACCCCACAGCTTTCCTTAATTGAGGTGGGCATGTCCCTTGTGATTTGTGGTGGGTGATGTCCAACTTTATTTATTTAAATTCACAATTGTCCTATTACAGCTGCAGAGTCATATCAAGGAAGCATCTTTCATTAAAACCCTCCTGCATCAGTCTCTTGAATGAAAGAGAAGAACCCAGGGAAATTTAAAAAAGAATATCCTGAAATTAACCCAACTGTTTTTGAAGCTGACTGGAGCAGCTGTGAAACTCCCTTTTCTTATTGCCCAGATCTGGTGTGTTCCGTGTTGTGTTATCACCCCTGTGAAAAATGGAGAAGAGTCACCCACATCCTCTGCTTTCCCCCTCCTTCACTGCTGGTTTTTCCCTCCCCTCCTCCCTTTCAGGGCTTGCAAAGAAGCTTCTCAGAGAGCTGCCAGAGAAGGACATTTTCTCCCTTTCATTTCCCCTTCCTCAGTGAACTGAGATTAGGAATAGTCCCAGATCTTCACTAGATTCCTGGTGTTTGTGAAAAAAAGAATAAAATATCAAACAATGAGGAGAAAAGTCCTCAGTGGAGCTTGCATACTGATGAATGGCAGAGGGTACAGAGTGGGTGGAACAACCTCTATGTTGGCAGGGAGTGACCTTCAGGAGGAAGCAGAGCAACAGGGGGAATCTGAGTCCCTGAATGCCATCGCTCCTATTAAAAAAGACTATCAAGATCTGGGGAGGAAGCTCAAGCAAATGGGGGCACAAGTGGTATTCTCTTCAATCTTGCCTGTCAAGGGAAGAGGAATGCGTCGGGAGAGGAAGATAATGGAGGTGAATCACTGGCTGCGTAGTTGGTGCCGGCAGGAGAGATTTGGTTTCTGGGACCATGGCATAGGCTTTCTTGAGGAAGGCCTACTAGCACCTGATGGACTGCACTTATCAAAACTGGGGAAGAATGTGTTTGGCAGGAACCTGGGGAGATTCATCAGGAGAGCTTTAAACTAAAGCCACTAGGGGAAGGAGACGATCAACATAGGGAGTGTATGGAAGGAAAACGATCGGAGGCAGCCCAACCGGCAAGGCCAGCTCATAGGGAACCAAAAGTAAAAGGATTCAGATGTCTTTATACTAACGCCCGAAGCATGGGCAATAAAAAGGAAGAGCTGGAACTTCTCATGCTGATGGAAAGGTATGATCTAGTAGGCATCACAGAAACTTGGTGGAATGATTCTCATGACTGGAATGTAATGGTGGATGGATATGAACTGTTCAGAAAAAACAGAATAGATCGAAGAGGTGGAGGAGTGGCACTGTATGTGAAGAAAGGGCTTACCTGTCAGGAAATTCTAGTGAAGGAGAGCATATCTACAGTGGAAAGCATCTGGGTGAAAATAAGCGAGGGGAAAACAAACAGTGTGGTGGTTGGTGTCTGCTACCGACCGCCTGACCAACGAGAGGATGTGGATGCTGCACTTTGTGAGCAGCTTGAGAAAATATCCAAACGGCAGGACCTTGTCATCATGGGTGACTTTAATTTCCCAGATGTGTGTTGGGAAACAAACTCTGAGAAGCGTCCTCAGTCATGCAACTTTCTGACCTGCCTGGCTGACAATTTCATTTATCAAATGGTAGATGAACCCACAAGAGGTTCAGCCATACTGGACTTAATACTGACCAACAGGCAAGAGTTGGTGGATGAGGTGAAGGAGGTGGGGACCCTAGGGGGAAGTGACCATGTCCTCATAGAATTCCTTTTGAGATGGGGAGCCAAGGAAGCTTGTAGCCAGACGCGGATGTTGGATTTTCGTAGGGCAAACTTTAATAAACTCAGAGACATGATGAGTGTCATACCATGGATGAGAATGCTGGAAGGGAAGGGAGCATGTGAAAGGTGGGCGCTACTCAAACAAGAGCTATTGCATGCTCAATCAATGACTATTCCAGAAATACGAAAACACTGCAGGAGCTCTAAGAAGCCTATTTGGATGAACAGAGAACTTCAAGAGGAACTAAGAAAGAAAAGGAAAATGTTCAGGAAATGGAGGGAAGGACAGAGCTCTAAAGAAGAGTACCTACAGGTTACTAGGCACTGTAGATCAATCATCAGAAAGGCCAAAGCTGAGAGTGAGCTAAGATTGGCCAGGGAAGCCCATTGTAACAAGAAAAGATTTTTCAGTTACGTGAGGAGCAAATGTAAAGTAAAGGAGGCAATAGGCCCGCTGTTGGGTGCGGATGGACAAACTCTAACGAAAGATGCAGAGAAAGCAGAAAGGCTTAGTGCCTATTTTACATCTGTTTTTTCCCACAGATCAAAGTGTTTAGGCACATCTAGAGATGGCTGTAGCCAAAGGATAGTGTCTGGGTGGCAGGTTAACATGGATAGAGAGGTTGTCGAGAGGCATTTAGCTGCACTGGATGAGTTCAAATCCCCTGGTCCAGATGAAATGCACCCGAGAGTACTCAAAGAACTTTCCAGAGAACTTGCACAGCCCTTGTCCATCATCTTCGGAACCTCTTTAAGGACTGGAGATGTCCCGGAGGACTGGAAAAGAGCAAACGTTATTCCGATCTTCAAAAAAGGGAGGAAGGATGACCCGGGAAACTACAGACCAGTGAGTCTGACCTCTGTTGTGGGGAAGATAATGGAGTAGATATTAAAGGGAGCGATCTGCAAACATCTGGAGGACAATTTGGTGATCCAAGGAAGTCAGCATGGATTTGTCTCCAACAGGTCCTGCCAGACCAACCTAGTTTCCTTTTTTGACCAAGTAACAGGTTTGCTGGATCGGGGAAATTTGGTTGATGTCATTTACTTGGATTTTAGTAAAGCTTTTGACAAGGTTCCCCATGATGTTCTGATGGATAAGTTGAAGGACTGCAATCTGGATTTTCAGATAGTTAGGTGGATAGGGAATTGGTTAGAGAACCGCACTCAAAGAGTTGTTGTCAATGGTGTTTCATCAGACTGGAGAGAGGTGAGTAGCGGGGTACCTCAGGGTTCAGTGCTCGGCCCGGTACTTTTTAACATATTTATTAATGATCTAGATGAGGGGGTGGAGGGACTACTCATCAAGTTTGCAGATGACACCAAATTGGGAGGACTGGCAAATACTCTGGAAGATAGAGACAGAGTTCAACGAGATCTGAACACAATGGAAAAATGGGCAAATGAGAACAAGATGCAATTTAATAAAGATAAGTGTAAAGTTCTGCATCTGGGTCAGAAAAATGAAAAGCATGCCTACTGGATGGGGGATACGCTTCTAGGTAGCACTGTGTGTGAACGAGACGTTGGGGTACTTGTGGATTGTAAACTAAACATGAGCAGGCAGTGTGATGCAGCGGTAAAAAAGGCAAATGCCATTTTGGCCTGTATCAACAGAGGCATCACATCAAAATCACAAGATGTCATAGTCCCATTGTATACAGCGCTGGTCACACCACACCTGGAGTACTGTGTGCAGTTCTGGAGGCCTCACTTCAAGAAGGACATCGATAAAATTGAAAGGGTACAGAGGAGAGCGACGAAGATGATCTGGGGCCAAGGGACCAAGCCCTATGAAGATAGGTTGAGGGACTTGGGAATGTTCAGCCTGGAGAAAAGGAGGTTGAGAGGGGACATGATAGCCCTCTTTAAGTATTTGAAAGGTTGTCACTTGGAGGAGGGCAGGATGCTGTTTCTGCTGGCTGCAGAGGAGAGGACACGCAGTAATGGGTTTAAACTTCAAGTACAACGATATAGGCTAGATATCAGGAAAAAGTTTTTCACAGTCAGAGTAGTTCAGCAGTGGAATAGGCTGCCTAAGGAGGTGGTGAGCGCCCCCTCACTGGAAGTCTTCAAGCAAAGGTTGGATACACACTATTCTTGGATGCTTTAGGATGCTTAGGGCTAATCCTGCGTTGAGCAGGGGGTTGGACTAGATGGCCTGTATGGCCCATTCCAACTCTATGATTCTATGATTCTATGATTCTATGAGTCTGTATGCTTTTGAGAATTACCTTTGGCTCAGAAGCAAAGCAAGGGAAAAATTAGCAGAAAACTACTCTCAGAAAACCCAGGGATATGGCAACCAGAAAGCAAACTGTATGCAGAAGGAAGTCAAATCAATGCAGAACAAAAAAGAAAGCCTGGCAGACATGCACAGTGAAAGCCGGGAAAAATGCATAATGAAAAAGAAAACCTGATAGACATGCACAGTCTGTGCACAAAGCTGAACACACAAGGCAACGCAGAGCTCTCTCTGCCTATGCCAAAGTACAATCATATAGAACATGGGTAGTCAAACTGCATCCCTCCAGATATTCATGGACTACAATTCCCATGAGCCCCTGCCAGCGTTTGCAAATGCTGGCAGGGGCTCATGGGAACTGTAGTTCATGGACATCTGGAGGGATGCAGTTTGACTATTCCTGATATAGAACAATCAGCCATGCTTTATAAACTGTGGCTTAATGAATCTGCTACAGTTATGCTGTCTTAATGCAGGCAGCTGGGACCCGCCTGTTCACCACAGTTGGTACCAGTGGACTCTTACGATGTTACCCCAAAGTGATGATGTCCCTTCCGGGGGATGTGCTGGAAGAGAAATCATGCCATCAAAGCGACAAACTATTTGAATTTCCCCACCACCACCCTAGCCTCCTGCCAATGGACTGGCAGCCCTTTCGCAAAGACACACCCCATCTAGTTTCCCAAAATTTGAAAAGTGCTCACAGGTTGAACATGACTGGGGACCTGTGGCAGAGGTGATAGGAAAGGTCTCTGCTGGAGACTCTGAAATGAGTGGTTTTGGTAGGGTGAGGGTCTGACTCAGTAAAGGACAGCTAGCTGCCTTTAAGAAGGGGCTATTGCTCAGTGGTAGAGCATCTCCTTTTCCCACACGGGTCCCGGGTTCAGCCCCCAGGACCACCTACTGAAAGGTGTCAGCAAAACTACACAAGAACACACGAATTTGCCTCATCCTGGTCCATGAGTACCACATTTGGCCACTTAAGGCAGGGGTAGTCAAACTGGGGTTCTCCTGAAGTGCATGGACTACAATTCCCATGAGCCCCAGCAGTTTGGCCAACCCCTGCCTTAACTGGTGGCCAAACTAGGGTTCTCCTGAGGTGCATGGACTACAATTCCCATGAGCCCCAGGAGTTTAGCCACCGCTGTCTTAAATGGTGACCAAACTGGGGTTCTCCAGAGGTGCATGGTCTTCAATTCCCATGAACCCCTGCCAGGCAGGGGCTCATGGGAATTGTAGTCCATGCACCTCAGGAGATACCCAGTTTGGCCACTCCTGATCTAAGGCAATCCTTACCCTTCTCTCCATACAGATATGGCCTTTCAAACAGATGTCTCAGAATTTCCCCAAAGGCAGACCACTGATTTTCAAACACAAGCTCACTGCAGAAAGAGCAGGAAATACAGGCGAGTCAATCAAAAGGGCCGGGCCGAGAGAGAAGCAAGAGTCAGCCGGTCCAGAGAGGGTGCGTCAGGTTGTTGTTTTGCTTCTTCGCTTTGTCTCCTGCTGTGAGTGAGGAAGCCAGCGCAATCGCCGTCCCCTCATTGGTCCTGACAAATGCTAAGTAACTCCAAGAGCGTTGACTAGAACCTAATCGCTTTTCCAGCCAATGAGGCGTGAACAGGTGTTGTCAAAAACATGATGTCCAAAGTGCACGCTGCCACTCCATCTCCCCAGCTGAGAGACTGCCTGACAACTTGGTGAGGTCTCAAAGCACACACGGTCCAATTGCAGGGTGACTTTTAGAGAAACGCGGAACGAGAGAGAAGAGGAAAGCCGCACGGACGGAACTCACCAAATGAGAACGGAACTGAGAAGGGAAAACTCCCCTGCCTGGGAAGGGACAGAAGTCAAGCAATTCATTGAGCATGCAATGAACAGAATCCATGCCATAACCTGCCACAGTTAGAATATAAACATGTCTTGCTCTAACACACCACCCAACTGCTAAATATATATATAATATATTCATTACCAAATCTATGCTCACTCTGCCATTGCAAGGCCTGTGAGAGGGACTGTGGCTCGGAGGTATGCTTCGTATGCAGAAGGTCAACAGTCCAACCCCTGGCCCCTCCGGTTGACAGGGCAGGGTGGAAGGCAATGCAATGCCTGAGGCCATAGAGAACCACTGCAGATCTGAGTAGACATTACTGCCTCAGATGCACAGCTTCATGTGAAGGGATCAGTATGATCCTGTTGCCACGAGAAAGCCTTCAGAAACCCAAACTACCTCAAGGAAAGATGCATTTGTACACCAAAACTTCTCAAGGAATAAAGAGAAGGTTTTCAGGTTCTATTTTTACCTTTCCTTCCTTTGAAGGTTTAGGGATATGGAAGGTGAGGGCCTAGTGAATCGGGACATTGTGCATGCACTCGAAAGCTCCCGCCTTGAATAAATCTTTGTTGGTCTTAAAGGTGCTCATGGACTCTGATTTTGTTGTGCTACTTCAGACCAACACGGCGACCCATTTGAATCTGTACCACTTCAAACGGCTTCAGCAGAGAGCCTTTCCCCCCTTATCTTCCTCCACGTCAAAACAAAGGACTCTCTGCAAATAAATCACTAGCACGTCAAACCGAGAGGTGCCAGACTGTTTTGGGAGAGATTTTTTTTTAATGCAGGGGAGAATTCATCCATGTGATTCCTCCCCACCCAACACATACGCACATCTTCAGTTTTATGTTCCCTGAGCTGATGTGACATCCGCTAATGCACACAATACATTTCCCCTCTTGCCGCTTCTCTTTTCTCCGTTCCAACTGTACGGATCCTGGCCTCTGATCAGGGAAGTTCAAATGCAGAAAGGTGTGCTGTCAAGTTCTGAGCCCTCTTTTGTAGGAGAGAGAACCTGGAGCTGACGTGGAGTAAAAACAGCCGAGATGCCTGGATTAAGGGGCATGTCTACAGATAAGCCCTGACAGGTGGATTCAGTTGCTGTCCTGGGAAGAGTCTCGCCCGCAGAGTCCCTGGCAACTATATCAGGCATTGGGAGCAAAGGGAGATGTGCCCGGGAGGCAAACAATACATTTTTGCAGCACAAAAAGGATGAACAGAGACAGTAGTAGGGATTCTTGACCCCCCACCGATTAGGCCCAGCTTCTGCTTCCAGTTGCGAGTAGACACGTGCAAAAAAACAAAAATCAGACCATTTTGAATCCAAAGAAGCTGAAGTGCCCTTGCCTGGCTCAGATTCAACCAAATAGATTTGGTCAAATGTGAAATGATTTGCACCATTGAAGTCAAGGGGAAATTTTGCCTTTCCGTCAATTCCATGGTCGGGGGGGGGGGGCACGGGTTTGAGGTAGAGGTTCCAAATTTGCACATAGCTGCAGGAGCCTCTACTCCAAAGAACCACCAAAGTTTCAAAAATATTGGACCAGGGGGTTCAATTTTACAGGCACCACAAGAGGGTGCCCCCATCTGAACTCCATTGTGTCCAATGGCAAGGCAAGAACAGAGAATGTTTTAATTCCCTCACCATTGGAAACAATGTCAGTTGGATGGGGGCACTCTCTTTGGCTGCCCGTAGAATCGGACCTCCTGGTCCAATCTTTTTGAAACTTGGTGGTTGTTTGGAGGGGAGGCTCCTGCAGCTATGCTGTAAATTTGGTTACTCTAACTCCTCCCCTTCCCACACACAATAGGTTGAAAGGGAAACTTTTGGACCCAATATCTGCATGCCAAATTGTGCCTGAATTGCAGTTTGGAAATTTGGCCTATACTGATTTGGGCGATTTAACTTCCAGGAAAGGTCAATTTGGTCCAGATTACTCCAAAAAATGTCTGAATCAACATTGATTCAGGTGTGTTTTGGATGATCCAAACTGAATCACACTTGTCTCGTTACGAGCAAGAAGCCGGGCTCTTCAACTGAGCCTTTGGATTGCTCATCAGCACCTCCTTCCAACCTATTTGGTGGGCTCTATATGACATGTCCAGTGCCATCAGCATCTTCACAGCTGCATTCTTACAACACCAGTGGGAGGCCAAGTCCTCTGCTCCAAGACCCAGTGCCACTGTGTCACATACGTACATGAGCGCCATCAAGTGAGAACTGACTTGAAGCAACTCCAGCAAGTGGCTTTCAAGGGAGAAGGCATACAGAGGTGGCTTCCCATTGCCTTCCTCTTCCAAGTCTTCCTTGGTGGTCTTCCCTTCAAGTGCTGACTTTGCTTTTCTTCTGATACCTGACGAAATTGGGCTATGCAATATTGCCTTTCCTCTCATGTCACATGCTACAGAGGAAGCAAACCAGAGACTCCATTATTTATAAGCACAGTGCTTTTAATAAAACCATTCTCTTTTTTTGTCTGTGCTACTGATATTAATTTGCCCACGCGTGTCCCTTGGCATGCCTCATTGAATTACCTGATCCATCCATCCGTATTCCTCAGGAAGAACTGATTTCACCTATTCTGTAACCTGCCGCAAGACAGTTCACCAATACTGGTGGGTAGCAAATCCAAAATGATGATGATGATGATGATGATGATGATGATGATGATGATGATGATGATATCCTGCCAACAAAATGGTCTTTATATCCCTGGTTAGCATGCAGTTCTCCAACTCCATTCCAACTCCATTCCCATGTATGCTCATGAAATTGATCAGCCCATCAAGGTCAATATTATTGTCCTCTGAGACTGGCAGCTGGGACCTCAGGCACAGCTCTTTCATGTCACTTACTGTCCAATCCTTTAACTGAAGATGCTGGGATTGAACCTGGGACCTTCTTTGTGCAAACAGAGACTCTTCCACTCAGCCACAGCCCACAAATTGGTTTGGGATTTTCACCCAAACTGATGGGGATTTTCATACCCACTGAAGCCTGCCCCATTCCCCAGTGCTTTGGGGGGAGGGGGAAGGGGCCTTAGAGAGGCAGAATGTCAGAACCCCCCCCCCTCCTTTTCTGCCATGATTGATGCAGACATTGATATGGTGGAATGGCTTCACAATTAGCCTGTCCTTCTGGTTGCCAGAACCATCTGCTTTGTAGCAGGTTTTATTATGGTATCAGATGCCCCAAACATTCCTACCCTCTCCTCCCCCAGCTCCCTTTCCTGACCCTGACATCCCCCACACCTTCCCACTTCTCACCCTAGGTTCTTACCAGATGTTTCACCTGTAAATTGTGCTGCATTTGGTGAAGGTTCCCATTGGGGTCAGGTGTCCTGTGAGAGACTTATATGCTTTGTTTTGTAGCTGCAAGTTTAGTTCTAACTATGCTTTAGATGTATATGCTTGCTTGGTCCAATAAATGAAACTTTTTATCAAGAAAGATTTGGTTGTATTCTCGACTTACGAAGATTCTCATGCCCACAATCCCCCAACTCACACCAAACTGACAAGCCAGACAATCTTCCCCTTCCATGGCATCATGACTACAATATGGCAACTCCAATTCCACCTCTTCTGCTGCTTCTCCCCCCAACCCCTCGAACCAGCCTGGCCGTTCCCTCCGCAAGGACTCCCTCACTGCCTTCCTTAATCCCCCAGCTTGGTCAAGTGTCAGGAATGTTCCTTCCCTATCTGAAATTCATTTCGACTCAGCACCTTCTGCAGCTCCAGTTCTGAAGGGAAGCTTTTGATTTATGCCTGGAATCCATCCGTCTGGCCAGGCTTGAATGGTTCCTTTTAATGACACGCCAATTGCTTGTCAGGCCGCTGTCCATGGCCTGCTTGGTGTTTGGAACACACAGTAATTGCTTCATTTATACGCTCACGTGTATAAGTGAGCATGACTAATCTAAAGAAATGTCTCTATTTTTAAGGTGATATTCCCTTCCCCCTCCCCGTTCCTCCTCCCTAAACATTAAAAAACGATGAACGGGGCTGTAAATATGGGCTCCAGCATCCCAAGCATTTGGTGCTAATGGCTCTTAAAGCATCCCTGAAGGGATAGAATGGGGCCCTTCCATAAATTATGGGCCTTTTCTGTTACGGGACGAAACAACAGAAACACTGGCTTTCCCTGCAGAAAACAAATACAGATGATGATTGATGGAATTAACAAAATGGGAAGCAGGCTATCAAATTCTGCACACATGCCGGATCAGTTTGAATACTTCCATTCCCATTCTGCTTCCTCCTGACGCAAGCTCAAATCGATTGGCCTGTCTTTCCCATTCCCTTCCTGCTTCTTCCCGCTGAGCCCACCCACCCCTTGCAAAATGTCCTCATTTTTCAGCGTGATTTGTGAATCGGCAGATCAGCTTCGGCATATATTATACATACAAATGACATAGAGCGTGCCCATAAATTGCATAAACCTATGGGTAAAAGGAATGGAGGTGTCAACTGTACTCACAACAACAACAAAAAGGGTTGATTGAAACCATTCATAACAAGCAACGCATGGAAACAAAAGAAATAAGAAAGGTTCTGTTGGTTTGTTCCCAACGATGGAGTAGGCGACAGCTTGATGGGTATTCTCTCTTGCGCCCATGCATTGAAGAACACAGGCCATACAGAATACCTGGATGCTTTTCCAAACACATGACCCCATGTGCTGTGCATGCTCATGGGGTAATGCTTCACTTATAAAAGAACTGTTAAAAGAGAGGGTTGAAGAAGAGCTGGTAGGCCATGACAGATGACTCGTTATTATGAATTTGATAGACCTCACACTTTAAAGAAATTTGTTTGTTTGTTAGTTGATTGATTGGCTTGAGAGAGACGCTCATATTAAAGGGCTCAGGGACATTCAGGCTGGACAATCTGGAATTGGTGAGCTACCAGGGAGGAGTTGTGCCTCTTTGTTCACACTCTGGGGCTAAAATCAGCCCCAGCAGCTAAAGAAACCACCTCCCACAAATACATCCTATTTGACCCCAACCAAAAGCTTCATGGTCAAATCGACTTGCTGGTTTGAGCAGCTGAGAGACCCACCCATGCCAAACAGAGATCCATTTTGCTCTCCCTGGACCTTCCTGCCTGCAAACTCAGAAGAAGATGGCTGACAGACCCCCAGTTAGACAGAGAGTCTAAGAAGCTTTATAGTGCAATGCATTTAACCGGTTCTGTTCATGTTAAAAAGGGGTTGGTAAACAGTTGTTGTTCTCACAAACTAGATCCCGATGTCATTCTCACAAACTAGTATGCCTCCAAATTTTTTCTCAACTGAAATTCTCTCTAGAACATTCAGAATTCTTTCAGTTGGCACCCACTAAGTATTTATTTCTTTTATTTATGATTCTACTTGGACACTGCTGCTCCTAGCAAACTGGCAGACGGCGGTTCACAACATATAAAACATCACACAACTTCTAAAACATCTCAACATTCCCATCATACAACAAACCCCATAAAACATACACTTACAATTACAGTTGAACTATTAAGCAATCAAACAATCAAGATGGAGGTGATATACAACTTTGTTGTTGTTAGGTGCGAAGTCGTGTCCAACCCATCGCGACCCCATGGACAATGATCCTCCAGGCCTTCCTGTCCTCTGCCATTCCCCAGAGGCCATTTAAGATCGCACCAACTGCTTCAGTGACTCCATCCAGCCACCTCATTCTCTGTCGTCCCCTTCTTCTTTTGCCCTCAATTGTTCCCAGCATTAGGCTCTTCTCCAGGGAGTTCTTCCTTCTCATGAGGTGGCCAAAGTATTTGAGCTTCATCTTCAGGAAATATACAACTTACTTCTCCCCTATGTACCCATGACTCACACTGGCAGGGTTACAACACCACATAGTTATATAGAAAAAGATGGGGGTCGATGTCCACCATCCTGGCCCAGTCTAATGCATCTGAATATGTACATTTTCACGTTGCAGTGGGAGTAGGAATTGTATTGTGACACCGCCACAAACAAAGGGACAGCTAAAACATATCGACAAAGGCCACCGATATATGTGGTAGATCTTCCCAACACCTGAAGCGGTAAAACTGCATTCAAATGACCCTATTTCTAATTTCTTAGACACCAAGGAATAATTTTCAGTATCTCTCCTTCATCTTAGTACTTCAGATCAGGTTTTAATCCGTCCTCTTTCCTCTTGGGTCTCTGGAAATGTACCAGGTTGCTGCTTCTTACAAGCAACAGTTGCTTCCTCTTATACAGCAGTCTGATGTCACATATTTCAGTGAATTTCTTGGGACAAAACTGTACTAAAGGATGAAGAATCTCAGACCCAGGGATGATGTCATCAACCAAAGGGAATAATGTAGTATGAAGCAAAAATTCCATATACACCTTTAATGTAATATATATATATATAATTAACTGTCTTCAGGGGGAGATCACTTAATTTCAAGCTTGGGTGTTAAATTCCCCCTTATTCTCAACACTCTGGTGTATGTACACATTGCCCAAAGAAGACCTTCCTGGGGGGAATAAGCAGGGGACCCGTTGGGACTCTGACCTTTGTGTCCGGAGATCTGCGATTTCCTCTTCCAGGTCCAGCAGAGACGCTGCTTGAGCCATCACTTCCTTGCTGCAGGGCAAAGATTTCAGCTGCAACACGAGGAGGCCCAGGCAGAACTTGGCCCCCATCTCTTCCAGCTCCCCAGTGCCAATCTGCAATCCCTGGGGGAGGCAAGGAAGTCAGAAATTACCATATTAGAAACATTACAAGGCCTCCATTGGCCACCATCGGGGGATGGGTAGGGCTGCCAGATCCAAGTTGAGAAACTCCTGGAGATTTGGCAGCAGAACCTGGGGAGGTCAGTGGGGTACAATGCCCTAGAGTCCACCTTCCCAAGCAGCCATTTTCTCCAGGGGAAAATGATCTCTGCAGTCTGGAAATGAGGTGCAATTCCAGAGTATCCTCAGGTCCCACCTGGAGGCTGGCATCCCTACAAAGGTGGCTGGAGAGATCGTAGCTCTAACAATGCCTATCTAACATGCCTATCATGGAAGGGCAGAGATTTGGGCATGTGAAACTCCTAATATATATACAACCCCTAGTGGGTTGGCGCCATCAGCAGAGCAAATCTTGGGGTGTGATGTCCAGGTAACCTCAAAAATCTCTTCCACCACAACAAGCGATTAATCAGTTCTGGTGTCTCTCTTTGCTGCCCCCTTCCCTGAGTCTGACATAAGCACCATCAGCCGCAAAAACGACAAGACCCGAGAGATCATTAGCAAATTATGAAGTGTTTACATGAAATCGATGGGAAAGTAAATGCTTAAGGAGCTCAGCTCCTAATCAAGTTTCAGTGGCTTTCTAGCAAAAAATAGAAGCCTTAATGACAACCATGCCCTCCTTCACCTTCACGGGTAAGGCTGAAAATAGCTCTCATGTCAGATGCGCGGCTGCCTGTGAAGATGCAGCCTCGTGTTTCCAGCTGCCCCAAGAAGAAGGGATGTGACACAGCATCATGAGACATCTGCCTTCTGATGCATTGGCTGGTGCTTGCACGGGAGAGGAAACCTCATCCATCACACATTTCACGGACCTCACAAGGAAGGAGGAGGTGTCAAAGGGCTGTTGGTTTTCATGGCAGTCATGCATCTGGTGCAACATCCAACCCAAGCCTAAGCCAGCACTAATACAAGGCTAAGGTTGGCTTTCCCATTTTGAGCAGACTTTCTTCAAAATACTCAGAGGAAAACCAAAACAGCACAAGCAATTAAGCTACAGGCAGATAGCTAGGTGCTCAAGGTTCCTTTTGAGATGGGGAGCCAAGGAAGCTTGTAGCCAGACGCGGATGTTGGATTTTCGTAGGGCAAACTTTAATAAACTCAGAGACATGATGAGTGTCATACCATGGACGAGAATGCTGGAAGGGAAGGGAGCATGTGAAGGGTGGGCGCTACTCAAACAAGAGCTATTGCATGCTCAATCAATGACTATTCCAGAAAGACGAAAACACTGCAGGAGCTCTAAGAAGCCTATTTGGATGAACAGAGAACTTCAAGAGGAACTAAGAAAGAAAAGGAAAATGTTCAGGAAATGGAGGGAAGGACAGAGCTCTAAAGAAGAGTACCTACAGGTTACTAGGCACTGTAGATCAATCATCAGAAAGGCCAAAGCTGAGAGTGAGCTAAGATTGGCCAGGGAAGCCCATTGTAACAAGAAAAGATTTTTCAGTTATGTGAGGAGCAAACGTAAAGTCAAGGAGGCAATAGGCCCACTGTTGGGTGCAGATGGACAAACTCTAACGAAAGATGCAGAGAAAGCAGAAAGGCTTAGTGCCTATTTTACATCAGTTTTTTCCCACAGGTCAAAGTGTTTAGGCACATCTAGAGATGGCTGTAGCCAAAGGATAGTGTCTGGGTGGCAGGTTAACATGGATAGAGAGGTTGTCGAGAGGCATTTAGCTGCACTGGATGAGTTCAAATCCCCTGGTCCGGATGAAATGCACCCGAGAGTACTCAAAGAACTTTCCAGAGAACTTGCACAGCCCTTGTCCATCATCTTCCGAACATCTTTAAGGACTGGAGATGTCCCGGAGGACTGGAAAAGAGCAAACGTTATTCCGATCTTCAAAAAAGGGAGGAAGGATGACCCAGGAAACTACAGACCAGTGAGTCTGACCTCTGTTGTGGGGAAGATAATGGAGCAGATATTAAAGGGAGCGATCTGCAAACATCTGGAGGACAATTTGGTGATCCAAGGAAGTCAGCATGGATTTGTCTCCAACAGGTCCTGCCAGACCAACCTAGTTTCCTTTTTTGACCAAGTAACAAGGTTTGCTGGATCAGGGAAATTCGGTTGATGTCATTTACTTGGTTTTTAGTAAAGCTTTTGACAAGGTTCCCCATGATGTTCTGATGGATAAGTTGAAGGACTGCAATCTGGATTTTCAGATAGTTAGGTGGATAGGGAATTGGTTAGAGAACCTTACTCAAAGAGTTGTTGTCAATGGTGTTTCATCAGACTGGAGAGAGGTGAGTAGCGGGGTACCTCAGGGCTCGGTGCTCGGCCCGGTACTTTTTAACATATTTATTAATGATCTAGATGAGGGGGTGGAGGGACTACTCATCAAGTTTGCAGATGACACCAAATTGGGAGGACTGGCAAATACTCCGGAAGATAGAGACAGAGTTCAACGAGATCTGAACACAATGGAAAAATGGGCAAATGAGAACAAGATGCAATTTAATAAAGGTAAGTGTAAAGTTCTGCATCTGGGTCAGAAAAATGAAAAGCATGCCTACTGGATGGGGGATATGCTTCTAGGTAGCACTGTGTGTGAACGAGACGTTGGGGTACTTGTGGATTGTAAACTAAACATGAGCAGGCAGTGTGATGCAGCGGTAAAAAAGGCAAATGCCATTTTGGGCTGTATCAACAGAGGCATCACATCAAAATCACAAGATGTCATAGTCCCATTGTATACGGCACTGGTCAGACCACACCTGGAGTACTGTGTGCAGGTCTGGAGGCCTCACTTCAAGAAGGACGTAGATAAAATTGAAAGGGTACAGAGGAGAGCGACGAAGATGATCTGGGGCCAAGGGACCAAGCCCTATGAAGATAGGTTGAGGGACTTGGGAATGTTCAGCCTGGAGAAAAAGAGGTTGAGAGGGGACATGATAGCCCTCTTTAAGTATTTGAAAGGTTGTCACTTGGAGGAGGGCAGGATGCTGTTTCTGCTGGCTGCAGAGGAGAGGACACGCAGTAATGGGTTTAAACTTCAAGTACAACGATATAGGCTAGATATCAGGAAAAAGTTTTTCACAGTCAGAGTAGTTCAGCAGTGGAATAGGCTGCCTAAGGAGGTGGTGAGCTCCCCCTCACTGGAAGTCTTCAAGCAAAGGTTGGATACACACTTTTCTTGGATGCTTTAGGATGCTTAGGGCTAATCCTGCGTTGAGCAGGGGGTTGGACTAGATGGCCTGTATGGCCCCTTCCAACTCTATGATTCTATGATTCTATGATTCTACAGCAAACATCTATGATTTGGATACTGCAAGCAACCCAATACTGACCCTCCAGCCAAGACATCTGTGAGCACTATTCCCATCCCCACTTAAGATGGACTTCTGAAAAGTACAGGAAGTGAAATGAAAAGGGTTCTCATTTGCTCTCTGTGGGACACACACCACTCTCACTATTACTTCTTTTTTTCCACAGAGGGAGTTCATATAGCCAGAGACTGTAGGTCTTGGGCCCTGCCTGTTTTCGGCACACTGTGCTTCTGCCATTTGTTTTGATACTGTTTGATGTGTACAGTTAGTTTGATGTGTAGATTTATTGGGCCCAGCTTCCTTCCCTTCCTTCTTCCTTTCACACCCCCCCCTCACCCACCCCCTCCATCTTCCCAATCTCCGGAATGCAAGCACCACAACCTTGAGCACCTAGCTATCTGCCTGGCCCGTTCCCTTTGACAATCTCCCACGCTTCATGGGTTCTCATGGGAGGGGCTGCAGGTCAAGTGGTTAGATGCTGTGCCTGTTCTATTGTACCACAGTTCTGACAAGGTACTTGTCGGGTTCACTTTCTTACTTTAGAGAATAAACGCATCTTTTGCACCAAGTCAGAGACTGTGTTTTCTGGGCAGCTGAAGAAACTTGACACCTGTCTCAATGAAAAAGAGAAATGTGACTGCAGGATCACATCCAATTTGACCCTGGTGCCACCCAGGGCATCCTTTGATGCCCCCCTGCACAGAAAGTACCAGTCACTGGCTTGGGAGAAAGTTTTGCAATCAATCCAGTCTGACCAGTTAGCACAAATCTTTCTTTGTGGGCTTGGACGCTGACATCTCCATTGTGGAGAAGGATCTGCTAGTTGCCTTCTCCACAGATGCAGACTTTGTTCCTGCAGGATTATTTTATTTCTTGTCTTGTTGCACGGAGCGTGGAGAATTGCAAACAAGCCCAAGGCAGAATGTTTGTCTGTGCTTTTATCCAACCCTTCCTCAAAAGAAAGTAGTCTTTGAAATTCTCACCCCTGCTGATAGCTTTGGAAAAATAGTCATATGGACAAAAAAGAGAGAGAGGTGAACAACAATGAGAGGGTGCTGAGGAGAGCAACAAGGATTGTCCAGGGCAGGGGACCAAGCCCTCCAAGGAAAGGCTAAAGAACTTGAGAGTGTTCAGCCCGAAGGAGGTTGAGAGGGGACATGATTGCTGTCCTTTAAGTATTTGAAAGGTTGTCCCTTGGAGGAGGGCATGGAGCAATTCTTTGTTGGCAGCAGAGGACAGGACCCACAGTAATGGGTTTAAACTATGTATAGAATGGTACCGGCTATATATCAGGGGAATATTTTTTTTTGCACATTCAGTCTAGTTCAGCAGTAGAATGGGCTGCCTTAGGAGATGGTGAGCTCTCCCCCACTGGTGGTCTCCAATCAGCAGCTGCTTTAAGCAGGAAGTTGGTCCAGATGGCCTGCCTGACCCCTTCCAGCTCTATCATTCCATGATTCTGGTTTGGACTGCAGCAGAAGAGCTGAATCTGAGCATCTTAAAGACCAATCTTTCAAATGGCAAATTCCTTTTGCCAGAACTGATGAAGGGAGTTTGCCTCTCAAAAGCTTATATCCCCCCAAATCCTGGTTGTTTCTAAGGAGCTACTGGGATCTAACTGAATGTATCCCTCCTGTTCCAGTTGGTCCCTCCTTTGATTTTGCTTCTCCTTCTGATTCTTTACTTCCATGCCATTTTCTGCTTCCTTGCAACTAAATTCTCCCCATAAAATATATAGTTTTCAACATTATTGTTGCCACTATAAATCAACATGATGCATGTGTAAGATAAATATTGTATAAATTGCAAAGCAAGACTGTACAATGAGTCTAACAAACCTACAAAACCAACAGTGAGAAGCAGATAAAATGAAGGCACTGACAAAAAAGATAAATGAATCCAAAAAAAAGAAACAGAAATATCAAGCATTCACTCTTCCTTAGGTAATAGAAGCCGAGAGCAACGCTTCTCATTTTATCCAGTCAACAACTGTGTCAGTAATTCTAATATTTATTTGTGTTTCATTTAGACCCCGTTTTCCTCCCAAATAAGGACTCAAAGTAGCTTAAAGTATCCTTCTCATCTCTACTTTATCACAGCAACCCTGCAAAGTAGGTTTGATGGACAGTGACTGGCCCAAGGTCATACAGCAAGCCTCCATGGCCAAGCAGAGATTCAAACCTGAGTCTCCCACGTCCTAGTCCGACAATCTAACCCAGGAGTAGTCAAACTGCGGACCTCCAGATGTCCATGGACTACAATTCCCATGAGCCCCTACCAGCATTGGCAGGGGCTTATGGGAATTGTAGTCCATGGACATCTGGAGGGCCGCAATTTGACTACCCCTACTCTAACCATTAAACCACAGCGATTCTCATGCCGAGAAAGAGCCTGATTGGGAGCATTCATGTTTGGATGGGGATTTCAATCAGGATTCTGCAATCTCAGTGCAACATGTTCAACCCTCCACCAGTTTGTTCTGATTTGCCATTCAATTGCTGTCAACTCGGACATGTTCTTGTTGAACTGTTCAGCCATGGGGCTGTCAGAAAATGGTGCCCAACACAGCTTCCAGTGCAAAATTCAGAAGACTTTTTTTCCTACTTCGCTGAAGATAAGATAAAGGCCAGGCACATGAAAGGCCAAGGCTGGTGCATGAAAACGTATGCACCCAGATGCTAAAGCATTGTACAGCTCACATTTTGGGGCTGTTGCGGAATAGTGGATAATGTATTCCAGGACAGTTGCATTTCTTCAAATATACCTGCAAGAATGAAGACTCTCAGTGCTTTTCAGAGCAGAGCAGGCTATTACAGATTTCAGAGTACAACACAGAGAAGGTAGAGAAAAGCAATGTGCCATTGTCCAAGTATGAGTGTGAAAGAGAAAGAGCTTTTGGCAGCCGTCTATGGGTGGAGGAAAAGGGTGCTTATAAGTTCATCCCAGTGTCCCTCTTTCACCCTCCCCTATGTAAAACACTGCAGGATTTGCATGGGGAGTGTCTGTCTCAGCCCTCAGACATGCAGGACCGCCCAGAGCAAAGACTCCGTCTTGTTGTTACGCAAAGGCAGCCATTACATCTTGCCAGCCTCTCCAAGAAGTGAAGCGGGAGGCCAATCTCTCCAGATCCACCAATCAGGGCCGGCTGCATTTCTCTTTGTGACATAACGCAACGCCATCATCCGATCACAGACAGACTATATACTGTTTAATGACTCAATTACTTAATCACTTCCAGCGATACTTAATTGCACGTGGTTTCTTAATTATAGGATGTGTGGGGAGGCTTGCAGGGAGAACGTTTGCTCTCTGAAAAATGATTATCCAGTTGGGCCTACCCTCACCAGAACGGTTTTAGCTTGTGCTCTGATTAGACAGGGTGCACGTTATCAGCTTCTGAAGGCTCCTCTTTAAGGATGGAGTTTCACGATCTCAGACTGAGCTTTCTAACATAAGGGTGCTTCACCTAATTTCTTCCAAACAGGTGCCTTGTTCCTGAGAGAAGTAATTTTTTCCAGGGAAATACTACAGGTTTGCCACCTCCTCTGGCCTACAGAGGACATTCAACAACCACAGGAGGAGTAGCTGCATGGTAGAACACTGAACAATAAAGTTTAATACACCAAGCACAGTACTTGAGACCTTTCTTACTCAATGTAGATGCTCTATCACTCTGGAATGTTGATGCTAGATAATCCATTTTCATAATTATGAGAGCCAGCTTGGGGTAGTGGTTAGGAGCGTGGACTTCTAATCTGGCTAGCTTTTTGGCAGTGATTCTTCAGGGGTCTTTCACATCATCTACTACTAGGGGATGCCAGGATCTGACCCTGGGACCTTCAGCATATAAAGGAGATCTTTTGCTACTGAGCCCTGGTATTTCTTCGTGGAAGCTTTTAGTGATCTGCTTCCCGGCAGCTCACTGGTCTTCATGGTCTCTGTATAAGGCATCTAATGGTTCATAACGGTGCTCGCTCTACCAGTCTTGTCAACTGGATTACAGACTGCCACAAGGGCCTTGTTAATTTGTTTTCTTGTTTGCTTACTTTTACACCAGAGGCAACATTATTAAAATCATTGGCAGGCAATAGGGCAGCTCTGGACAGGGCAGGACAATTATGGATACCAGGAAGTTGGCCTCCAGCCCTGGCTGGGTCAACACAGCTTTACACGATGTTATGCTTCAGGTGCCAGCTTCTCATTGCTACCAGCTGCTTCTATATTCAGCCGCAGTCATCTAAAAGCAGGCCTGAGTCCGTGATTGAAAGGGGGCTAGAATGGGGCCAGACCCAGTTCTTTAACTGCTGGACCACAGAGCCCTTCTTTCTCAGTCTGGTGCATAAAGCAGAGCCATTCCAAGCTGGAGAGCCAGCTTAGTTCACTGGTTAATAACAGTGGCTTCTAATTTGGAGAGCTGGGTTTGATTCCTCATTCCTCCACATATAGCCAAGCTGCATGACCTTGGGCTAGTCACCATTCGGTTAGAGTTGTTCTTGCAGAGCAGTTCTTAGAGAGCTCTCTCAGTCTCACCTACCTCACAGGGCGTCTGTTGCGGGGAAAGGAAGGTACCGTATTTGCCGGCGTATAAGACGACTGGGCGTATAAGACGACCCCCCAACATTTCCACTCAGAATATAGAGTTTGTTACATTACATTACAGTACTCTGGGCCACTATGGGCAGCTATGTTTATCCCAACTGAAATGCACCTGGCGTATAGGACGACCCCCCCCCCACTTGGAGACATGTTTTTCAGGGGGGAAAAGTAGTCTTATACGCCAGCAAATACTGTAAGTGTTAGCCTCTTTGAGACTTCTTTGGGTAGTGAAAAGCGGGTAGAAAAACTAACTCTTCTTCAATGTGCAGATTTAGGTTTAGCAATAATGTCGAGGGCTGTGCCCTCAGTGGCAGAACACCTGTTTTGCATGAAGAATGTCCCAGGTTCAATCCCTGGCATCTCCAGTTGGGGAAAAAAAACCCAGGTAGTGATTTCTATGAAAGCCCCTGCCTGAGACCTCGGAGAGCTGCTCCCCCTTCAGTTGAACGGAAGCAAAATGGAAAGAACTTCTTGTCCTTGTAATGCAAATCTGCTTGATCTATAACCAAGAGAATACTGCTTTTATATTTAAGACCAATTTAATTCACAATCCTTCCTATGCATCCTGATTGAGCCACTTGCTTGACTGATGTATACACAGGTTAATCACGCATTCGAGCAGACTTTATTTTTTGCCTTTTTGTTCCATCCTGTTACAGAGGACGGCCTTCCGTGCACCACGCAACATCCAAAGTAACAATTCCCCTGCTCCTTTCATCCTGCAAATCCCGGGTGCTTGAACAGACATTGATGAATAGAGGCCCGGCAGCCTGTCTATTATATAGTTAACCATCATCCCACTCACTTTGTTCTGCTGCAAGCAAGGCATGCACAGGCAAACAGGCCTGCAGACCGCTGCATACTAAACTTCAGCAGACTGGCAGAATCGTCTGGGGCTCTGATCACAGCCTCCTGGTGGTCAATGGATTCTGTTGAGGGGAAGACGGAGGCAAAGCCACCAACCAAAACTCTAACAGCAGTTTGGCTCATGCTCCAATTTAGGAGCCAGGACAGATTCATCTGATTTACAGGACCAGGTGGAACCTACTGGTCTTTTGCATGTGTCACTTGATCTCTACTGTCCCAGGCCTGGTCTCGATGATTCACGTACCACGTTCTGGGTTGGCAGACGGATACATAGCCTGAGTACATGCCCCAAGTGCTGAACTTTACAGATACAAAATCACATTGGATGGAATAACGGATTGTAAGAATCCTTCCCATTATGGTATGCTGCTTTCACAAAGTTTCACATCCCATGAATCGTGTTGCCAGTCTCCAGGTACAGCCTGGAAGTTTTTCTAGACTTCAGAGGTCAGTTTCCCTGAAGAATAGATAATTCCAGGAGAACTCCCAGCCCCACCTGGAGGTTGTATATCTGGGACATCTAGAATCGTAGTCCAGGTAGGGGCCATAGAGGCCATCTAGTCACACTCCCTGCTCAGTTTCAGATCAGCCTAAACCATCCAGGATAGGTTGTCCAGTTGCTGCTTGAATGTTGTAAGTGCGGGAAAGTTCACCACTTTCTAAGGCAGCAAATTCCACTGCTGAACTATTCTGTGAAAATGTTTTGAAGAAAAGGGAGAAGAAGAGATCCAGGCTCAGGATCATCCTTGTTGCTCTCCTCTGAACCCTCTCAGTTTTGTCCAAGTCCTTTTTGAAGTGAGGCCTCCAGTACTGCAGACAAGACTCCAGGTTTGATTTGACAAGTGTGCTAAATACTGAGACTATGACATCTTGCAAATTTTATGTGATGCTTCTGTTAATACAGTGCAAGACTGCATTCACCTTCTTTACCACGGCATCACACTGTCTGCTCATATTTAGCATACAATCCACAAGTACCCCAAGATCTCATTCATTCACACTGCTCCCCAGAAGGGTTTCTCCCATCCAGAAGTCCTGCTTCTCATTGTTGTGACCCAGCTGTAGATCTCTGCCTTTCTCCTTATTGAATTGCATCTTGTTCAGATCTCACTCTGAGGTGCCTGCTACTCCTCTTAATTTGGCGTGCAATATGAATTTAATTAGTACTTTTACCCCGCATCCAGATAATTGAGAAAAATGTTGAAAAGTACCAGACCCACTACTGAGTCCTGTGGCAACCCAATGCTCCCCTCCTTCCAATCCAATGAAACATCTTTGACTATTGTATGGGAACAGTTTTCTAAGCAGTTCCCTGTCCAACGGACCAGCTGAAAATCCAGTCTTCAGTCCTCAAGTTTACCGATAAACTTGTTCCTGGCATAGTCCTAGTTTTAACAAAATGTATAGGAATTGTCCAGGCTATTTCAAATCATTAATGGATCTTTTTATTTCTTCTTTTTATAATAATTCAAAACTTTGTAAATCATCCAAAATCATAAATCACAACCAGCCTGGGCAATTCCTATACATTTTGTTTGGACTGGAGTTACCAAAAGGAATTCACGGTTCGTTTATAGTCCTAGTTTTGCGAAATGGAGAAGTCAACTGGAGATGGGCTCTCTACTCATTCTGACTTGCCACCATTCCTTGTTGCTTTGTCCTACAAGAGGTTTATTTTTTTCCTATTTTAAAAAGCTCTGACAGTTGAGTAAGCATCACATATAAGATAGGCAAAAAGGACATCCTTAGAATGAATGACCACAAGCCTGAGTCACTCCAGGGACCAGTTGGCCATGCCTAATAAATGTGAGTAACCAACCAGCAAATAAGATGGTACTCTGACTCTCCGGGACACCCTCCCCAATCTGCTGCCCTGTGCTTTTGCTACCAAGGATATTTCCAATGACACTCCTGTACTTAGAAGACAGGTCAAGTCACAAGGCTTCTTTCTTCCAGCATAAAAACAAATAATAATATTAATAATTGGTTGCACATGCTTTTTAAACTCTTTTTTCCCCATTAGGGTTGCCTTTGTTTGGTTTGTTTCAAAGATAACAGCGAGGGAGTAGAGTTAGAGCTGGACTTTGTTTTGTATTCTTCTTCTACTGTCACCAGGTAGCTTCCAGAACGTTCCCAGATGGTCTCCTAGCCAAGGACATCACAGTTTCAGCTAATGATGCTCAAGTGCCAGCCCGTTCAGTGCAATCCAATGGTGAACAGGGAGCCCATTTTCCATTGACTGTTTGTTCATTGACCAGCCCCTGACTGTTCAGCAGGTGGTTCATCACATTCCTGGCGATTTTGAGATAGATCCTGAGAAGGGCAGGGCTTACAGAGAAAAGGGACTTCAGCAGGGTTTAATTCCATAGGATTTACCCTCCAAGATAACCATTTATTCAGGGGAACTGATTGGTTGTCTGGAGATCAATTGCAACGGATCTGCAGGTGCCAGCTGGAAGTTGACAACCCTGCTTCCTGGGGACCTTCCTTCCATTCTAGGTGACTGCTTGCTGCCTCCTTTCCCATCATGGCTGGGAAACCTCCCTTTTAAAGAACTCTCTCTCACACCCTGCCACCCAAGAGCCAAACCTGAACCTCCGCCCATCCCTGCAGGCTGGCCTACCTAGTTTGGCCTCCTGTGGTCCCTCCTGCTCCTTTCTCCTCCTTCCTCCTCATTGGCTCTCGCTATGATCTTGTGAGGGTCTATAAGTGCAGAAGCAGGAGTCTGGCTCAGTTCAGGAGTATGGATGGCAAGCCAGAGCAAGTGGACTCTTTGCAGGTCCACTTCCCCTTATGATCCTTTCAACTTGGAGGGGAGTGTCTGGCCCTCCACAGTTCAGAGAGATAGGCCCTGGGGTCTGGAAGGTCTTGAGGTGGATTCTCTTGCTAAGGCCTCTTCTAGACAGAGGGGGTCACAGTGATGGAGGAGGGGGGGCTCTCTGGCAGTAGTAGGTCCCCAGGTCTTCTTCGCTAGCACTTCCCCAATCTTTCCCTCCAATGAGACCTAGGTTTAACTCCACAAGCAGTTGGAGGAGGAGCATGTCTCATGGCTTAAGTGCCACTCAGTGCTTAATACCCACTCAGGGCAGTTGTCCTGCCCCTGAGTGCCTCTTCCTCCAACCGGTGTGCCTGTCTGTCCAGTGGCCAGCCAATCACCTTCCATTCCTCACCCCTGTATACCCCCCTCCCCCTTCCCTCTAAGGCTCGAAGGCTGCAGATCCCTGCTGTGTGAGAACTGCCTCTGCCAGTGAGTTCCCTAAGAGCTGCCTGCAGCCTTTCCAGGTCTTGGGGTTGGGGGAGGCTGTTCGCAGAGTTCTTCCATCCCCCTAATCTAGCACCCATTGTATTCCTGAATGTAATGGGCTTAGCCCCTAGTATCTAAATAAATTAATTCATCATTGGTATAAATAATTGAGACTGTATATGCTGGGTTTTGTGTGTGTGTGTGTGTGTGTGTGTGTGATTTTATTTTTACTATGTCTGCTACCTCAAGCAGCTTTCTGGAGATGAAGCATGTAAATAAGAAATTAAATAAATACAGAATGTTTACATTCCGGATGCATCAATATATTTATATTAAATGCCTTGACACATCAATAAGGTAGATAAACGATTCTCACAGGAAAAACGGCATATGCACAATGGCACCGAAATCCAGAATCAGCAAAGAAATTAAATTGAAATGGGGATTTTCAACAAGACATTTGTAAACTCTCCAAGTTCCCACAACAGACTGGAGACTGGAGACTGGTGGGCAACGTGTGGACAAAAGGCAGACGGGAAGAAATGGGATTCAATCAAGTGTCATGGTCCTTAGTGCGAGAGAAGCTCTCATGAATCAGCCAAGGCTCCAGAGTTATAGAGAGGAATCTGACGGACATAGCCAATGTGGCGCTATGGTCAGAGGTAGACCCAGATCAGGTTAATGCAGGCTAGAATCCCTGGTCTGAGATGGAAGCTCACAGGAGGACAAAATGGAAGAGAGAGAATGAAACTGTAAAAAAATTATTGGTGGGTAGATCTTAGAAAGTACTTATAGGGGACTGCAGTTCCTTGGCCTTGGCCTACAGGTTCTGCAAGGTTCTGTCTTGCCCCCTCTGCTTTTTAACATGGTCTGTTCGGTTCTCCTTCCCTATAAATGAGGGAACACTTTTTGCTGTTTGCTTTCATGTGACTCACAACAACCCTATGAGGTAGGTTAAGCAGAGAGAGAAAGATGGGCTCTGTCACTCAGCCAGTTCAATGGCTGGATCTGAACCCATGTTCAAATCCAGATCCTGGCCTCGCACACTAATTGGTGCGCCACACTGCTGAATCTCTTGAAGGGAAAAGGGTGGGCAAAAGATTCAACAAAGTCATCACTGATTTCATCGACATAACTGTGCTGAAGATTCAACCACCTCCCCCAACGGTGCCTCAGTCCAATGTAGGGAAGGGGCATGAGGGTGGTATTTGCCCTTGAAAGCCAAAAAGAGTTTGGTGACCTCCAAAGCATTTCATTTCACCCTGATTGGGTAATCAGACAGAGCTGTGAAACTCAGTGACTGCTCGTAAACATCAGGTCAAGTAAGAATAAACCTCCGGAAGCAACTGAATTCCCTGAACTGATTAAGAAACAAACAACCCTTGAGGGACCTCAAAGCAACAAAAGACAAAATCATCCGGGGTAACCTTCAGCCACCTCTGGGCAGAAAACAATGCAGCGAGCCAGGAATTCCTCCTAAGTCAGGCTTCTGTGCCTGTATCACCCACAGAGTGGTGTTCTGGAGAAAGATCCAGGTTCCAATCCCTGCTCAGGCATGAAGGACACTTAAAATCAGCAACTTTTCCCCATCCTAACCTCACCTGCAGGGCTTTTGTGAATATGGAAGGAACCCCATAGGAGAACAAGCTCAGCTCATTCAAGGGATGGCAGGAGACAAACACAGTCGATTTTTTAGTTTCCCACAAGGTGTTTTTAAATAAATAATTGATGCATTTGGATATTTCATCCCCACTTTTCTTGTTAATGGTGACGCAAGGAAGTTTGTCCTCATTGTCTCCCTCCTTTTTAGCCGAACAACCACCCTGTTGTGTAATGCTCTGGAAAAAGAAATGTTTGCAAGGACCTGGGTGCATCAATCCCTCTTCGGAAATAAGAGTAGGTAATCCAGTGCTCCAAAATTTGGGTAGAGATTAAAGCAAGGAACATTTTCAGAGATCGAGCCTACATTTAGGGTGCAGGCAGGTCAAGAATTCTTACGCAGACGTGCAACTGCAGTCAAGTAGCAAGCCACTCCAGCAGACAGATTTCAAGGCAAATGAGACACCATTGTTTTCCTGAGCACAGCCTTCCAAGAACCGACCCCATTTAGCTTTTGAGATCTGATGAACTCGGGCTACTCCGTGCTGCCCTTCCCCTCCTAGACTCATTGCAACAGATAAAGAGCCGCTCCTGCAAAACTGGCCATTGCTCTCCTTGTAGGAGGATTTCTTACGCTCAGTGGCGAAAAAGAGGCAGTGGCCACCAGGGAGAGAACGAAATGCCTGCAACGTTACAGAACTGTTGTTCCTTGCAAACCGCTCTGGGAAATGGCAAGAAATTAACCGTGTTCCCAAAAGCAAAGGGCAGCCTTAGCTGCTGTGATCAGGGGTCGTGTCTACAGTGAGGAAAGGGGGAGCAAGAGAAATGTAGATAGTCACAAGCCCTTGCTTGATACTTACTCACATTGTTACTGTGTTCGTGTCACTTGCAGATAACGGCAGGCAGGTTTATGCCTCCCACTCCCCCGCATGACTTTCCAGCCTCCTCATTGCAGAAAATCCACACAAAACTGTAAAAGCAAACTTAGTGGTGGATGGCAGAGCTGGGCTTTGATCTCACTTCTTGGCAAACCGGGCATGTTTGTGTATTTGTGCGCCCATATTGCCACCCTCCCAACCGTCGGGTTATCTTTTACTCAAGCATCAAATTCATACTAGAGGACAAGATCCTTTCTGCAGGTTACATGAATGTCCCCAGTGAAAGCTGCAATCCTCAGGATTGCACATTCTAGGGAGCATTACATGGGACTTACTTTCTGAGTAGACCTACTTCACATTGGTCCTTAGGGGTTCAGGGAACTGGACTTGCCTATAGATCTGTTCAGGTCCTGAAAGAAGGACATAGATAAAACTGAAAGGGTACAGAGGAGAGCGACAAGAAAAATGAAAAACATGCCTACTGGATGGGGGATATGCTTCTAGGTAACTGTGTGTGAACGAGACCTTGGGGTACTTCTGGATTGTAAACTAAACATGAGCAGGCAGTGTGATGCAGCGGTAAAAAAGGCTAATGCCATTTTGGGCTATATCAACAGGGGCATCACATCAAAATCACAAAATGTCAGTCCCATTGTATACGGCACTGGTCAGACCACACCTGGAGTACTGTGTACAGTTCTGGAGGCCTCACTTCAAGAAGGACTTAGATAAAATTGAAAGGGTACAGAGGAGAGCGACGAAGATGATCTGGGGTCAAGGGACCAAGCCCTATGAAGATAGGTTGAGGGACTTGGGAATGTTCAGCCTGGAGAAAATGAGGTTGAGAGGGGACATAATAGCCCTCTTTAAGTATTTGAAAGGTTGTCACTTGGAGGAGGGCAGGATGCTGTTCCCATTGGCTGCAGAAGAAAGGAGATGCAGTAAGGGGTTAAAACTACAAGTACAACGATATAGGCTAGATATCAGGGAAAAAATTTCACAGTCAGAGTAGTTCAGCAGTGGAATAGGCTGATTAAAGAGGTGGTGAGCCCCCCCTCACTGGCTGTCTTCAAGCAAAGGTTGGATACACACTTTTCTTGGATGCTTTAGGATGCTTTGGGCTGATCCTGTGTTGAGCAGGGGGTTGGACTAGATGGCCTGTATGGCCCCTTCCAACTCCAATTCTGTGATTCTATGAAAATCACAAATAAGGCAAACAATATTTTACACAACGCAAATTTAGGGCTTCTTCCTCAGACTATTTGGGAACACACACATGTAGGCAAGAAACGGCCTTCTCTAAGTCAGACCCTTTGTCTGTCAAGATCAACATTGACTACTTTGATTGACAGTGACTCTCCAGGGTCATTCCCATCACCTCCTACCTGACCTGTTTAACTGGAGATGCTGGGGATTGGACCTGGGACCTGTTGCATACCAAGCAGATGCTTTTGCACTCAGTCAAAGATCCTCCTTTGATGAATTGTGAGGAAAGTCAAGACAAACTAAATACTCCTTTACCATCTAGAGCTGCTTTTCGTTTCTTGGTTTTAGAAATGTGAACAATAATAAACTGCTGGCTACTAACAAATTTATACTTTGATTTCCAGCTCCACTCACTCCCCTCCCCCCAGCAGAATTAGATAATTTCCCACCCCAAGTAATCTTTTATGGCAGAATCTCCCCCTATTCCAGTCCAGCCTCCTTTGCTGGTTTGTACCTCTCTTTTTTGTTTTTCTGGCCAGCCCTAGATCTTTGCCTTTCCTGGATCAGTCAAGCCAATTAGGGATCATGTAGTGAATGGAATAGCATTTCAAAACTGCACAGAGAGTAATATTTAGCAAACTGGAGCATCCGAGAAGTCTGGGGAAGTCACAAAGCACTCTTAGCCAGTTCTTTCCACTTAAAAAAATCCAAACACATGGAGATCCATCCCTCTTACAGACAAACACCACCTCTAAATATTTAGCAATTGCTAAAGTACTTCTTTGGTCTTCATCTACAATAATACAATACCTTTATTGGCATAAAGCAGATAAGCAGGATAAACAAAGTTAGTCAAGATACGTCAGACGGTTTAAATTTAAAAACTGAGGACAGAAATTCAGCCGTAATAAAAGTGACGTCGGCATCCTTATCACTCAGTAAAAATTGGCAAATCAGGTCTCTTGAATGGTTTCTCCGTTTTGGTATGAGAGGTATGATATGCCTTCTCTGTTCAGTGAACAAGGGACAATCCAGTAGGATATGTTGGATGGTGTCAGGAGAACTTGATTCAAAGGTGCATAGTCTGTTTTCGAAGGGGATCTTGGCAAATCTCCCTTGTAATACTTTAGATGGAAAGGCGTTAAGCCGAGCAAGTGAAAACGCTCTGCGATGGAGGGGATTTGCCAAGTTATGGAAATAAGCCGGCATTATCCCATGCTTCACTTGGAGACCAAGCGCACAAGGAGAGCAGATTGCTGGCACAGTGGGATGGATTTTTTGAAATTCCTGATCAAGTAGCCTTTGTTTGATCTGGGACATAATGGAGGATTCATTCAGAGATAAGATGTAATCGTAGTCAATGCCAATTTGTTGGAGTGTAGTCAGGATGGTAGAGAACCATTTAAATTTAAAAGTGTCTCTCAGTAAACAGGCCAATAGACTATCTGATCGAACCCTAAAATGCAGTTTTAGCCAATATTTAAAGGTGAAAATCCAGGCCTTAGTTTCGAGAAGATTGTGTCCAGTTTCAAGACATAAAGAGGAGTAAGGGACGCAATTTGGAGTTCTCAAAATCTGCCGGAGGAAGGCAGACTGTAACCTCTCTATGTTTTTGTTAAAACATGAAATCCACAGAGGGATACCATATAAAATTTGGGGAAGAATTTTAGAGTCAAACACACGACAGACAGCTGGGACAAACTGATTGCCTTTAAGGAAGAAAAAACGGTTTAGATGGGTAATGGAACAGTTAGCCTGCAAAGTAATCCTATTTCTGTGTTTGGTCCAGTGCAAATTATGTTGGAAGGTGATTCCTAGGTATTTGAAACATTTGACCTGCTCGATTTTATGACCACCAATTCGCCAGTTTGAGGGAGACCACTTCTGTGCAAAGACCATCACTTTGGTTTTTTTAAAGTTTATCGATAGGTCATTGAGTTGGCAATATTCGTGGAAAGCATTCAGATATCTATTCAGACCAATTCTGGAATGGGAAAGCAAAACGGTGTCATCAGCATACAGAAGAAGTGGGATTGGCAGTTTATCTAGTTTGGGTGGATGACCATTTATGAGTCTTAGGGTTTTTGGGAGATCATGTAAAAAGAGGTTGAATAAGTGAGGAGCAAGGACGCAGCCTTGTTTAACTCCTCTCAGGATAGGAATTTGATTAGTTAAATGACCCTTTTCAGTAAGTTTAACCTGACAGGTATTGTTGGAATGGAGGTTCACTAGAAGTAGTAATAGGCGCAAATCAATATTAAGGTCTTGCAGTTTTCTCCATAGTAAACACCTGGAGATAGAATCAAATGCACCCTTGAGGTCAACAAAAGCTACATAGAGTTTCCTCCTACCTGTATGGAGATATTTGTCTGCAAGAGAGTAGAGGGTCTTCATCTACAAGGACAAACTGGACAATTTTTGAGACAGTAAATTCACATAATCTATTACAAGGGAGGAAAAATATCTTTCAAATATGACCAGATGTCACACTCTGCTATAATAGATTCTACGAATGCAAGTTGATCAGATCAACCTTTTCAAACTCTGTCCAAACACGGGGCTGTGAAATAACCAATGAGATCGGGCTATACATGGTGTTGTCATGGAGCAGAGGTAGTCAACCTGTGGTCCTCCAGATGTTCATGGACTACAATTCCCATGAGCCCCTGCCAGCAGGGGCTCATGGGAATTGTAGTCCATGGACATCTGGAGGACCACAGGTTGACTACCCCTGTTATGGAGGACAAAAGGATTTGGCTTAGACTAAGAGCAGATGAGGGCAACAACAATGAACACGGAAGCATTTTTTAGAAGGGTCCCCCCCCCAAAAGATCATTTTTCAAAACTGCCAAAAATATGCAAAAATATGCAAAAAAGAGCTTCGTCCCTAATAATTATGGTGCTGATGAAAAATAACATTAACAAAACAAAAGACAAGCTGGGATACAAACTGAAAGGAAGTGGGAGCATTAAATACCTTAAACTGACGACTAATTGAGTTGCAGCAAGCCTTTGCATGCTAAAAAAACCCCCCACAAAACTCAAACCTTGTGTGTGCCTGACTGCTTGAATTTATTAGCCCAGCACAAATTAGGACTGCTAATTACAGATTCAACAGGAGGGTAATGTCTTCCTGCCTAATGTTAATTTCTCCCCTTTTTAGAAGTGAATTGATTACGCCCAGTCGCCATCAAATGCCATGTTTACCGGCCCACAATAAATCCAAAAAGCGATGCACAAGATTGTTTGGCTAATTCCAGGACATTTGCCTCTCGGTTAACAGGGATTGATTCAGCGAGGGCTAGGGGAAATGGCACCATTAAAAGCGGACTAAATGAAAGGGGGGAATCGGGCTCTTGGACGGCGAGCTGAGCTGGAACTTCACTTCTGGCCAGCCCTCTTGCAAGCTGGAACAGAAGGCCAATGCCAAGGACCCAGGGTCTGAACCAGTCAGCACTGTCATTCGATCTCACTTAATCCCTCTCCTAACACAGCCCCAGTCCCACCGGGGCAGTTTGTTTGTGTTGTCCAGGCAGGGTCAGGACCCCTTGGGTAGCCTTTGTGGGGGGATTCAGCCCTGTCTTTGCAAATCTGTCTAAAGAAGCCATTCTTAGCAGAGCCATAGAATGTTCAGCCTTTATCAAGAGCAAGGAAAAGAAATCATGTCATCCATTCCTTTGAGGGTGCAAGGTAAATCGAGCAAAGCTAACTCACCCTTAGCTTAGGCCTTTTTTAACCCCGCTCATTGAGCAAGCAGCCAGCTTCCTGCAGGGGCCCCTGGAACTTGAGAATACACCCTCAAAGGACCAGGGCCAAAACAAGGTTGAGAATGGTTGGTCTGAAGCATTTAGCAGTATAAATAATTTAAAAAATTGGGTCCTGCTGAGGTTCACAGTAATCCCAGCCCTTCTCAAACCAGGTTGGGCTGTATGTGTCTCTTGTTTGGGTAAACAGTTCCTGATTTCCATTTTCCATTGCTTCTTTTGTAGACTTTGAAGGGCACATGCAACTGGACTGATTTTATATGCAATGCATATGGTGCATGTAGAAAGCATTGATGTCACAAGTTTGAGAGAGAGCTGAGAGTGCTGGTTTTTCGTACCCCACCTTTTACTACCTGGAGGAGTCTCAAAGCGACTTACAATCACCTTCCATCCCTCCTCCCACAACAGATGCCTGTGACGGAGGCATCACTGGGAAATCTATGGTAAACCCATGGGGTTGCCATGGCAGCTGCAACTTGACAGCATATTCCAACACCACCACCCCTCAATAAATAATCAACAAATATCAAAAGCAGGAATAAAACTGAGACACAGCCAGGAGAGGGGGCAGAAGAGATGAAGTGGTCCTCGTGAACAGAGGCACATGTGGTGTGCATAATCACCCATGTACAGGGCCCACGAGCGCTGAGAGGTAGATATGCTCACCCTCACTTTCCCACAGAGCTTCATCCTGCACTTTGGCACAGTCCACGTTAGTCAGTAGCTCATCCCTAATTACTTGCAAATGGAAAAAAGGTGAAAAGGACACATCCTCACCAACTTTGCATTTGTTAAAAGGTCACTGTGGAAGTGTGATTCTGTTTCCCCCCCACTGAAAAGCAGGATCATGGGCTAATCAGATCTGAACTTTGTCATTAATTGCATGCTCTTCCTCTGCTATTTCCATTTTAAAAGTGCCTCTCGGTGCCTTCCACTCCATGGCGAAGCCTCCTTGACCCTCAGGGCTGTATCACCCACATGCACTCATCAGTAGGGCTGATGCACATGACCCAAAGTCCCAAGGTTCTTACTTCCAGAGCAGGATCTCCAGAGCAAAAAGTCAAAAGGGCAGCCTGTTCTCCATCAGGCTCATCCCCAATTGCTCTTCCCTCCTGACATTTAAACCTGTTCTTTTCCCCAGCATGTTCTTCCAATCTTTGTATCTTCTCCCTCTCTGTTGGAGAGAGCATTGGAGGGCCAGACTACAGCATACAATTAGCTGCTGCGTCAAAGCTGAAAAAGCTGACCATAAGGAAAATAAAATGGGACTGGTAGACCCAAAACAGGTGGCACAGATGACTATGTCTGTTGTCCTGGCTACGGCCAATGAGAGACACCTTTGAAAATTGACATGGGCAGTATGTGTCATGCGCTATGTTAGCACCCCTCACTGCCCCCTTGGGTGCCTGCTTTTCCTGTAGTTCTCTGAAATAACAAAGTATTGGGTTTGTTATGTTAATGCCTACCAGCTTGTTCCTGGCCAGAATGTACCTACTGCCTTGCTGCAGCCTGGCACCTGGATGTTACTGAAGAGAACTGTTTCCTCTCTTCACACTCACCTGGATCAAATGGGCCAAACAGGGATTCCTGCTTGAATTATGGTGATTTGGGGTGTGTGGACATGAAGGTACAACTGTTCTGCTATCTCAAGATAATACTGTCTCCAACGATGCTTTTGCCTGTACCTGACCTTCTTTCATTGCTGTCTGCTTTTCTTCAATAAAGACTCCCTTCAGTTTCATTTCACCATTTGGGGTTCCTGTTTGCCGGTTTCTAAGTGACCTGTGGTCTGCATGCCTAGGGTCATGACAGTATGGATGAATAAGGGGAGGAACACCAGAGCAACAGGTAGGCTGAGGTAGGGAGGACAACCTCCAGGTAGGACTTGGGGATCCCCTGGAATTAGAGCTCATCTCCAGACTAAAGACATCAGTTCCCCAGGAGAAAATGGCTGCTTTGGAGGGTGGACTCCATATACAATGCTGAGGGCCCTCCCTGTCCCAAATCCCGCCTACTTCTGGCTCCACCCCCAAGGTCTCCAAGTGTTTTCCCAGCCCAGAGCTGGTAGCCTTAAGATGAGGCCTCCTGGAGGCACATGCTGTCAAGTGGAAGAGCGAGGGCATTTTCATGAACGATGGACGCTGGTGGACCGTGACTGGAATACCTGGTGCATTATTCCGCCTCAGGGAGATTTTTTTTTAAATCCGGACTCACTCTGAGATCCCTATGTGCATACTGAGGAGGGTTCTGCTGTGCCATGTGAGCATTTTCACTCTGGAATCGCCCCTAGGAATGTGAAGCAGTTTGGATCGATAACCACTAAGAGCCCTTCAATCCAACACTGTCAACTCCATCTTCCTGCTTTTGTGGGGACTGGCATAGCTGACTGCAGATGGGAAGGCATCAGTATGCAAGAGAGGTTAGGCAGACAACAGGCTAGCCTATAAGTCAGATAAACAGGACCCAGCAGCAAGGCACAGGCTTCTCGTTCATGTGCCTCTGTGCATAGAATAGAGACTTCTTAACTAAGTGTGGTTATCTTCTCACAGAGCAGATGTGCTCCTCAGGAAGCCATACACTTACGAAGAACCCTGCTGGATGTGGCCAGTGGTCCATCTAGTCCAGCATCCTGGCTCACCCAGTACCCCTGGAGGGTCAAGAAATGACAAATAGAGGGACAGGACCTGAGTCCTGAGGTTTATCACATCTGGATGTGGAGGATCCCTTTAGTCACCATGGCTGAAGGTCCTCTTCTCCAAGTATCTCTCTAATTGCTCTTTAAAGCCATTTGTGCTTGTGGTCATCACTATGGCCTCTGGAATTGATGTTTCCGGGTTCTAAGAACACATGGTACAAACAGTGAAGAAGAAGAGTTGGTTCTTATATGCCACTTTTCTCTACCTGAAGGAGTCTCAAAGCAGCTTACAGTTGCCTTCCCTTCCTCTCCCCACAACAGACACCCTGTGAGGTGGGTGAGGCTGAGAGAGCCCTGATATTACTGAAGAAGAAGAAGAGTTGGTTCTTATATGCCACTTTTCTCTACCTGAAGGAGTCTCAAAGCAGCTTACAGTTGCCTTCCCTTCCTCTCCCCACAACAGACACCCTGTGAGGCTGAGGGAGCCCTGATATTACTGCTCAGTCAGAACAGCTTTATTAGTGCTCTGGTGAGTCCAAGGGCACCCAGAATACTCTCTCTGCTGCTGAATCTCAGAAACAGGCGCTCTGAGTTCAAAACTTCTGTTCATGGAGGCTCTACTTAGCCATCATAGCTTGTGATGTATCTATCCCCCCCCCCCCGAATTTGTCTTGTCCCCTCAAAAGCCATCTAACATACCAGCCCTTCATTACATCTTGTGGCAGTGAGTTCTGCAAATAAAGGAGAAGAACAACATGGAATCCAGCTCAGACAACTGAGAGCACGTGGAGAGAGCTACTGGGGAGTGTAGCTGCTGACCAGGTGAGGCTATTGTGCTGCCTGGGTGAGGTGATTGCTGGGTAATTGTTGGGAGGATTAAAAAGGGCTGCTCCTCGCCAGAGGCATGAGCCGAAAGGCGAGAGACAAAGGGCTCTTGGCCTGAGGCTCTTAGCCTGAGGTTCTTGGCCGAGCAATTAGAATCAGTAGATTATATTTCCCTAGTACTAGCACTGTCTAGACATTACAATGGACCTCCAGGACACTCATCCCATCATCTGCAGTGAGTGTGACATGATTGCCTTCCTCCCAGAAGACAAGATGGACTACAGCTGTCCCAAGGGTAAACTGGTAAGACTTTTGGAGGAAAGGATTAGGGGATTAGAAAACAGAATTATTACTCTGACCCAATGTAAGAAAGGGGAGGAGTTCATAGACCAGAGCCCTGCAACTCGAAATAAAGAGAATACAACCAGTCCTGAAGAGGATAAGGAAGGACCACAATAGGAAGCCTCTGCAGACAGTTCGGAAAAAGACTCAACGGCGAAGGGCGAGACAGTTCTCGGGGTCTTTGGAGCTCCAGAATAGATTTCAGGCCCTTGCAGAGGAGGTGCAAGGGTCAACAAGGGAAGAGGTCCCGAAATAAAGTCTAAGACAAAGAGAAGAGGCCACGGGGACAGAAGGAAATGGAGTTGAGAAGAAAAAAAAAGGAGAGTACTGGTAATTGGAGACTCCCTGCTAAGAGGAATGGATCGCCATGTGGCTGGGCCCGACCCCCTAACCCGAGAGGTGTGTTGCTTGCCAGGAGCGAAAATTAAAGATGTTTCAGAAAGGCTGCCCAAACTCCTCAAATCTATGGATCACTACCCATTTGTGATGGTCCATGTGGGAACGAATGGCATGTCCCTGAATACCATCGCTCCTATTAAAAAAGACTATCAAGATCTGGGGAGGAAGCTCAAGCAAATGGGGGCACAAGTGGTATTCTCTTCAATCTTGCCTGTCAAGGGAAGAGAAATGCGTTGGGAGAGGAAGATAATGGAGGTGAATCACTGGCTGCGTACTTGGTGCCGGCAGGAGAGATTTGGTTTCTGGGACCATGGGATAGGCTTTCTTGAGGAAGGCCTACTAGCACCTGATGGACTGCACTTATCGAAACTGGGGAAGAATGTGTTTGGCAGGAACCTGGGGAGATTCATCAGGAGAGCTTTAAACTAAAGCCACTAGGGGAAGGAGACGATCAACATAGGGAGTGTATGGAAGGAAAACGATCGGAGGCAGCCCAACCGGCAAGGCCAGCTCATAGGGAACCAAAAGTAAAAGGATTCAGATGTCTTTATACTAACGCCCGAAGCATGGGCAATAAAAAGGAAGAGCTGGAACTTCTCATGCTGATGGAAAGGTATGATCTAGTAGGCATCACAGACTTGGTGGAATGATTCTCATGACTGGAATGTAATGGTGGATGGATATGAACTGTTCAGAAAAAACAGAATAGATCGAAGAGGTGGAGGAGTGGCACTGTATGTGAGGAAAGGACTTACCTGCCAGTAAATTCTAGTGAAGGAGAGCATATCTACAGTGGAAAGCATCTGGGTGAAAATAAGTGAGGGGAAAACAAACAGTGTAGTGGTTGGTGTCTGCTACCGGCCGCCTGGCCAACGAGAGGATGTGGATGCTGCACTTTGTGAGCAGCTTGAGAAAATATCCAAGCGGCAAGACCTTGTCATCATGGGTGACTTCAATTTCCCTGATGTGTGCTGGGAAACAAACTCTGCGAAGCATCCTCAGTCATGCAACTTTCTGACCTGCCTGGCTGACAATTTCATTTATCAAATGGTAGATGAACCCACAAGAGGTTCAGCCATACTGGACTTAATACTGACCAACAGGCAAGAGTTGGTGGATGAGGTGAAGGAGGTGGGGACCCTAGGGGGTAGTGACCATGTCCTCATAGAATTCCTTTTGAGATGGGGAGCCAAGGAAGCTTGTAGCCAGACGCGGATGTGGGATTTTCGTAGGGCAAACTTTAATAAACTCAGAGACATGATGAGTGTCATAACATGGACGAGAATGCTGGAAGGGAAGGGAGCATATGAAGGGTGGGCACTACTCAAACAAGAGCTATTGCATGCTCAATCAATGACTACCCCAGAAAGACGAAAACACTGCAGGAGCTCTAAAAAGCCTATTTGGATGAACAGAGAACTTCAAGAGGAACTAAGAAAGAAAAGGAAAATGTTCAGGAAATGGAGGGAAGGACAGAGCTCTAAAGAAGAGTACCTACAGGTTACTAGGCACTTCAGAAAGGCCAAAGCTGAGAATGAGCTAAGATTGGCCAGGGAAGCCCATTGTAACAAGAAAAGATTTTTCAGTTATGTGAGGAGCAAACCTAAAGGAGGCAATAGGCCCACTGTTGGGTGCGGATGGACAAACTCTAAGGGAAAATGCAGAGAAAGCAGAAAGGCTTAGTGCCTATTTTACATCTGATTTTTCCCACAGGTCAAAGGTTTTAGGCACATCTAGAGATGGCAGTAGCCAAAGGATAGTGTCTGGGTGGCAGGTTAACATGGATAGAGAGGTTGTCGAGAGGCATTTAGCTGCACTGGATGAGTTCAAATCCCCTGGGCTGGATGAAATGCACCCGAGAGCATTTCATGCACCGGGGCGAGGGAGCGCCCGGCCCGGCAGAAGCCGGGAGAACGTCGGAGGTGGCCGGGGGCGGCTTCTGCGGGGCCGGGCGCTCCTTCGCTGCTGCCCCGGCCCTGGCCCCGGCAGAAGCGACAGCCGGGGGTTCCCTCAGGCGGCGGCCTGACATGGCGAGAGGCGCTTTGCCTCTCCCGCAGTTGCTGGGGCTGGGAATCGGAGGGACCAATCGGCAGGCGCTTTGCGCCTGCCGATTCGTCCCTCCGATTGTCTGTCATGAGGAAGGGTCCAATCCGGACCCTTCCTCATCCCGGACACATCCCGCCCCAGAACGCCTTACTCTTTTATTTAGTCCGTGGTGCCCGTGGCGCCATGGGCGGTGTTCAGATGATCTAGATGAGGGGGTGGAGGGACTATTCATCAAGTTTGCAGATGACACCAAATTGGGAGGAATGGCAAATACTCCGGAAGATAGAGGCAAAGTTCAACGAGATTTGAACACAATGGAAAAATGGGCAAATGAGAACAAGATGCAATTTAATAAAGATAAGTGTAAAGTTCTGCATCTGGGTCAGAAAAATGAAAAACATGCCTACTGGATGGGGGATACGCTTCTAGGTAACTGTGTGTGAACGAGACCTTGGGGTACTTGTGGATTGTAAACTAAACATGAGCAGGCAGTGTGATGCAGCGGTAAAAAAGGCAAATGCCATTTTGGGCTATATCAACAGGGGCATCACATCAAAATCACAAAATGTCAGTCCCATTGTATACGGCAGTGGTCAGACCACACCTGGAGTACTGTGTACAGTTCTGGAGGCCTCACTTCAAGAAGGACGTAGATAAAATTGAAAGGGTACAGAGGAGAGCGACGAAGATGATCTGGGGCTAAGGGACCAAGCCCTATGAAGATAGGTTGAGGGACTTGGGAATGTTCAGCCTGCAGAAAAGGAGGTTGAGAGGGGACATGATAGCCCTCTTTAAGTATTTGAAAGGTTGTCACTTGGAGGAGGGCAGGATGCTGTTTCTGTTGGCTGCAGCGGAGAGGACATGCAGTAATGGGTTTAAACTTCAAGTACAACGATATAGGCTAGATATCAGGAAAAAGTTTTTCACAGTCAGAGTAGTTCAGCAGTGGAATAGGCTGCCTAAGGAGGTGGTGAGCTCCCCCTCACTGGCAGTCTTCAAGCAAAGGTTGGATACACACTTTTCTTGGATGCTTTAGGATGCTTAGGGCTGAACCAGTGTTGAGCGGGGGGTTGGACTAGATGGCCTGTATGGCCCCTTCCAACTCTATGATTCTATGATTCTATGAACTTAGAAGGTTTCTCAATTACTGCTTCTATGTCAGATTTTCCTCAACATTTTTCCCATTGAGAAACCCCAGAAATATTCTTCAACCATTAATAAACCCAGGAAGTGGGATCTCCAGGTCCCAGTTGGTGGCTAACATCCTTGCCACTGTTCAGGGATGCCAGTTTCCAGGCGTGACTTGGAGAACAGTTTTCTTGGATGCCTTAGGATGCTTTGGGCTGATCCTGCGTAGAGCAGGGGGTTGGACTAGATGGCCTGTATGGCCCCTTCCAACTCTATGGTTCTATGATTCTATGAATGACCATCAGAAAGCACGCCAGGTGTCTCATTCGAATTCCGTGGTGGGCATCTGCACTCACTTTATGTGGGAAGAACAATGTAGATTGGATTCCCCTTCGTCAACACGAATGCAAATCAATCTTTCCCTGAAGCACATTTGGCTCCTTCATTACCGGGTTCTGGAGCTCTGCTCTGATGCTGCTGCCCCCCTTGCTTCACGGAGCCCACCTGCCTTTCTAGTCCGGAGCACATCTTTAGCGGGGTTTCAATCCACTGGCTATTCATCTTCATCACGTTCCAGCCTCAGGCCATGAATGAAACGAATAATTGAAAACCTGAGCACAGTCCCGAGGCAGACTCTTTTACCAAAGGCATAATCTTCTCTCATCTCCACAGATCTGGCTATGTTTAAACACACTGAACTGCCTTCTGCTGAATCAGAAAATTGGTCAATTGTCTACTTTGACTGGCAGCTGCTCTCCAAAGCCCTCCTGAGTCCCTGAGGTCTACTTGTCAACTCCTACTGGAGTCTTTCATTAGAGATGTTTGGGATCGAATCTCAGTCCTTCTGCATGCAAAGTAGATACTCTCCCACTGAACCCTCTTGCTTCTGGACTATGAGATGTTGGCTCACATTCCTGGAGAATTTAGCCCCTCCCCACGTCATCTTCAGAATTTCCCCCATGACCTTAAATTCATATCTGAATTGGCAGAAGCCTCCTGACGATTACCTGCCATCTTGATTTTCTCTCCTCTCCAACACAAGTCATGCTACAGAGGAAGGATAGTATATTATGGGTTTTCTCAACTTGGGGTTTCTTAACAGCCCTGGCAGGGTTTTCCAAATGGGTGAGGGTTAATTAAGTTTTTATATATTTTTGAAATTTGGTAAGCCTTTATCAGTCATATGACTATGCATGGTCACGTCAACCTGCTCCCACCCACAAAATGGCCAATGATGGTTCAGGAGGGGGTGGGAAGAGGAGGGGCCTGGGTGGGCTTGTCCACAGCTATGCTTCCCAACCATATTCAGCATGATAGGACCATTTCTGGAGTTTCTCGAAGCCTGAAGGATGTTTCCAGGTTTCTCAATGGTAAAAAAGTTGCGAAAAGCTGGTGTAGTAATTATATAAATAATAATCTATATTAATAGATGTATTTTTATAACCTACCTTTCCCAGTCAGTTCAGGGTAGGTAACCAACAGGTAACAATTAGAGATTTGAATGAGAGTTGGGAAAACTGAAATCCCCATTCTGCCTTGGTGCTCTTGGAGGGGGATTTGGGCCCAGCTTAACCTCAGAACAGTGCAATGAGAAGACTGTGTAGAATGGAAGGAGGACTACAAATACCCACACCCCAAAACTCCTCAAAGAAGGTTGGTATGAGAATATCAAACAAGGATGAGAAGACCTGACTTGCAATTCATACTCTGCCAAGGAAACCTCAGAGCTGTCTTCCTTTCAGAATGTTGGGAAGATAAAAGGATGGAGAGGGATCTGTACATATGGGCTAGACCTCCTCAAAGAAAATGTGCCTTTTAAACAGAGATAAAGATGTAATAGTTTCCTGGTGGCCTCCCACAGGCATAGCTGGAGGAGTACTCAATGGTCCTTATAGATATACCATTTAATCAAAACAGCTGAATATCCCCTGCTAGACCAATCTTATATATGTGTTATAAATCCATTTTTCTCACTGGGATTGCAGGCAGATTACAGAGGGTGAGTCAATCCACAAAATGGGATATTCAATAAACAACAAAATGGGATTGGGGTTATAGGCCCCTGGTCCCCTCCTTCAAGACTATCACCACATCTGATGGTAATAATTTATAGTTTGAAGAAATCATCCCAGGGGAAATTATCTAGGGCAGGAGCTATGGTTCAATGGTAGAGCTTTGCATCCAGAAGGTCCAGGCTCAATCCCCAACATCGCCAGTCACAGGGTCTCAGGAAGTAAGTCTCATTAAGGCACAGAAGCAGATTTCTTATGGGAGCAGATAATTTGCAAGACTGAGGCATGGAGGGGTTCTGCGGGTCATTTTGCTGTCAAGTCGTCACCAATTTGAAGCAACAATGTAGGGTTTTCAAGTCATGTGCAGAAACGGTTTGCGATTGCCTATATGTGTGTAGATACCAGTCTTCCCTCTTGGTACTAAAAAGGGCCAACACTGATTAGCATCAGAGAGATGACAAAATTGGACTAGCCTGGGCCATCCAGGTCAGGGGGAGGATCCTGTTAAGGGACCAAATTAGCATAGAAGACCACTGTCTGACCCTCTGGACAGCCTCTGTGAATCAAAGCCACCATTGGTCTTGGCAGAACAGCAGTCTGACTCATTGGAAGGCAGCTTCATGTATCAAGTTCTTTGCCAGCACAAGGCCAACGGCTGGTCTCTTGCGGCGGTTCCAAGAACATATGGACCCTTAACCCAACGGCACATGCTCCTATGACTCTTCAGACTGCTGGGCTCCGTCTCTGTCATCCCACACACCATTCAACTTGGCTTGGTTGGAGAAGCAACCTTTCAGGCTGGCTCCCAAAGCTGCCCTGCCTTCTGCTTGCAAATCCTGCACGTTTTATGTTCACCTGAGCCAAAGAAAACAGCCATTTTTTTAAAAGGTCATTGGCAAATCAGTGTCCAGCTGTCCACTCCTCCGTCAGCTCTGCAACAGTCAGGGCATCAGAGGTACACCCACTGCATGCTCTCCTGAAGGAGATCAGGGCCCGGCAGGACCTTAATCCATTCTGTGGGGCGTGCAAGATGGAGCTGTTCCACCAGGCTCATGGTTGGGGCCCAAAGTAATCACAAAGAAGTGCTGCCTTCACCTCCAGTAGATGGAAAGATCAGCTCCTTGATGTTAAAGCCCCTTATCTGGTTGGGGAGATTTAGATTGTTTTCATAATGTTTACCTGCCCTGAGCAGCATTGGAAGGGCAGGCTAGACATTTATTTATCAAGTCTCATTTGGGACCATTTTCATTCGGATTACATTGGCCATTTAATCTATTATTCTGCCAGGGTCCAGCAGATGCCTCTGGAAGGCCAACCACTGTGGCATTTTCTTCCCCATGGCTTACCCCTAGAACAGGGGTAGTTAAACTGTGGCCCTCCAGATGTCCATGGACTACAATTCCCATGAGCCCCTGCCAGCAAATGCTAGGGCAGGGGTAGTCAAGCTGTGGCCCTCCAGATCTCCATGTTGTAAACACTGGCAGGGGCTCATGGGAACTGTAGTCCATGAGCATCTGGAGGACCACAGGTTGACTACCCCTGCCCTAGAATCTGGTGTTCCAAGGTCTGTGACATCCGTACATGGATGTTTCACTAAGCCATGCTGACAGACAGTGAAGGATATCCCAATCCTCTTTCATGAATTTGTCCAATCTTATTAAAAGCCGTCTTCCTGCACTTCCAATCTTCAACTTTCTCTTTGAACAAAATAGAATCGAATCAAAGCAGACTCCATATGTCTGTTTTCAAAAGAACAAGACACAGGTTGCTGGATTTCAGGGAGAAGGTGGCTAAGGAGGATTAAGAGAATTTCTTTGAACACTGCTACTGCTGAGGTCTGGATTCCGAAAGACAAAGCATCCCAAAAGGCTTAACTGGCATTGTACCACAAACAACCCACTTCAGAAGGTCGCAGGTTCAATCCCTTATGTCCCCAATTAGACCATCTCAAGTAGTAGATGTGGGGAAGACCTTTTTTTCCTACCTGAGACCCTGGAAAGCTCCGTAACTCCGTAACTTAGCCAAGGCTTTCTCAAACAGGGCTTCATGATGACCCTGGAGTTTCTTGATGACCCTGGACGGGTTTTATGAATGGGTGGGAGTTAATTCTTTATATATTCTTTAAATTTGTAAAATATTTATTGGGTGATATGACCATATATGGCCATGTTGACCTGCCCCTCTCCCAAAATGACCAATGATGGGCCTGGAGAGGGTGTAAAGGGGGAGGCCCCAAGTGGGTGGGTACACCGTTATGCTTCCCAACTATATTGTGTAGAATCACACCACTCCTTGGGTTCCTCAAAGCCTGAAGAATGTTTAAGGGATTTCTCAACAGTAAAAAAGTTGAGAAAGGGTGGTCTAGTCAGAAGAGCCAGGCAGGGAACATGGCTCAGTGGCACAGCATATGTTTGTCATACAGAAGGTTCCAGGTTCAATACTCATGATGGCCGGTTATCTGAAGTATCTGAAAATAGGTGATGCGAAAGCTTTGCACCTAAGCCCCTGGAGCACCACTGCCAGTCTGAGGAAAATGTGATGGATCAAGTGTCTGATTCGGTATATGGTAGCTTCATGTATTCATGGAAGCTTTGAAGGGAAATATGAAAAAAATTTGGGAAACATCCCTTTCTCAATTTGAAATCAGTCCTGAGACTCAACAATTATTAGGGGTTAAGCCGAGCCATGGTCTGACCCAGAAATGAAGGCAAGCTCAGAACCCTCTTCACTCCAAAGGGGAATCGGGAATGCATAGAAAGAAACACAGTTACGAAAAGGTGAAGGATCAGAGAAGCAACACATTAAGAAAATTGTTGCATTGAACAGTTCCAGATTCTTTGGGGAGGGCGTCCCCCTTCATTTTGATTTTTGATGTGGGACACATCTTCTGGCATGCCTTGTAAAACGGAAATGTAGATGGATGTGATGTCCATAGTCCCGCCCACAAAGCATGCCAGAAGGGCCCAGCCAGCAGCCTCACTGGCCCTGGGGGGCTAGGCAGTGGTAGAGGAGCAGAATAGGGGATTGGGGAAGGGAAGGGAGTGTGTGTGTGTGTGTGCATTTGCTTTGGAAGGAGGGGGGAGGTTGGGTAACCAAAAGTTAAAGGGGAAACAGGAGGGGAAAAGGGGAGTCTTTGTGTGTGTGTGTTTGCATATAAGGGAGTGGGGAGGAAGCAAGGAGGAGTTTGGGAAGCAAACAGGTAAGAGGGAAAACAGGGGGAAGGGTGGAGAGTCTGGGTATGTTTATGTGTGTTTGCAAGGGAGGGAGAGAGCCCTGACCAGGTAGCTCCAGAGCACATATGTGTCCCACATAGCCCTGAGAGTCAGACTGTCAGGACATTTTTTTTTAAGACTCCCCCACCCTTTCACCTTCATGTTGAGCTCACATTCAAAACAAACGTTCATCAGGTCTCGTTCATCTTGCAAGATGAAATTGTTTTTATAACCAACTAGTTTCCCCATCAAGTGAGAAGAAGTGTTGCTGGCTACAGCCTGTTTTTGTTTTTGTTTTTTTAAGCCCCTAAAATGTAAATTGGCTTCCTGATTAGAAAGATTAGATAGGTTTCTTGAAAAGGCAATAGAAGCCTGGCAAAAAAGGTTCCCCACAATCAGACTGAGATGATCCTGGGCCTTTCACCCCTTGCTGCGAGTGAGTCCGTCTTCCTCTCTGAGTCACAGCCAATGCTTCCCTCACCTCGAAAAGAACAGTCTTTTGTATTTCCTTTTTCTCCTTTTTTTTTTTGTAAAGGCAGCATCCATGGAGGAGGACATCTGGCTGGAGACTATGAAGAACAGGCTCCCATCCCCAGCTCTGTTGCTGCATATTTTTAGCAACTTTACAGAAAACTCTGCAATTACTCCATGCCCCAGTTTCCAGAATTCTTAAACTGGGACAACAATCCATTAAAAAAAAAAACCCACCTCTGGCAAATGCTCATTGATGTTTATGAATTTAGGGCTTTGAAGACAAGCGAGGCATACAACTATTTCTAACTTTCTCTTAAATTCTCAGGACAGTTAGTTTATTTCTAGGTCCCAGGTTACCTGGCCGTACACTGTAGGCCTTTGTGAATCTTCTCACTAATTGACAACATGCTAGGAGTCACAGAAAAAGTAAAAAGACATTAATTGCAATATTTCTTATCAGAGATGGTATAAAAAATCCCTATGATTAATGGATCCAGTAGCCAGGTTTCAGGTGTCAGACAGTCTTTCTGGCCCTTTCATGTTCCGAGAAACAGAGAAGTTAATAACTTACAACCCAATTGCCAGTTGAAATCCTAAGCACATTCCACACACATTGGATAATGCACTTTCAATGTGCTTTTGCAGCTGGATTTTCAAGTGTAGAACAGGATAATCTAAAGTGCATTGAAAGTGCATTATCCAACATGTGCGGAATGGGCCCTGGAGTCACCCATTGCTAACCTAATTCAGATGTATCCGCATGAATTCTAATGTATCCATTTGCATGATTACAGACCATGCTGACACAAATGCCACCCCCTTCCATCCATCTGCTGCAGGCACTGTGTCTGTTTTAAATTTTAGAAAAAATAATCTGATAAGAGTTCCTTGAGTTGAGACTTCCTATTTGGATGTCCCTGCTTGCTTACAGTGTCTGCCCATGAAGGCAGCAAATTTTACAATCATCGCTTGTAGTCCCTTCATAAATAGACAACATTCTCAGCAGGGTTATTTAAAGGCGGTGTCCGACTATGCCCTTGCAAAGGGCACGCTCAACATCTATTATGTCACTTTAATGTTCTAGCTGAGATTCCAGCATTCTCCATTAATCAGGATTTAGTTCATGGTCTATTTTTATCTACCTACCAATTTATTTAAAGCATTTCTATCCCATTTAATGTCCTTGGGTCTATGCAAAACGTTCCAAGCTGCAAGACAGACTTGTTACTGGCTCAGTGGCCCAACTAGCTACTGCACACATTGCTTATAATGAATTTCCTGAACAAACATCAAGGCCATGCATTGTCTCCCATGTGAAGAGGGGAAGTTCACTCTGGCCGATTCCGCACAGGAGGAAAAGGCCGGGAGGGCACTCATATGGAAGTGGAGGTCATTCCTGCTTCCACATGATGATGCTTCTGGGCCTGGGACGTGTTAGGCTGCTGTTGCCCTGCTTTAAGGGAATGTGGATATTTTCCCAGTTTCCTTAGGTGTTCCAGAGGCCAATGGGGCCTAACCCCCCATTATTGGACAATTACATAGTAAAGGGCCAGTTTTGACCCAAGAACCCTATTGGGTCTCATGTATCACTCTCCAAGTCTTTAAGACCCAGCTCTAATAGACAACCTCTCTCTGGCAGTGCAGAGAGAATCCACAAGACTGGAACATCAACTCTGCTGTTTGGCTCCTATGGATTTAGTATTTGTTCAGCTAAGCAACATTTTGGGAAGTCTCTTTCTCAGTCCCTTTGACCAATAATTGAAAAGATACAAGTGGATACGCAGAAGCTGCCATAGTAACAATATCTGTTTCTCCTCTTTAAAATGCTGATGGGTGCCAAAAATCCCCAAGGGTGCCAAAAATGATTCTCAAGCAGTTATTTTTGGAAAGTGTTAAGGTTCAAGGTCCCATAAAAATCTTGGAGTTCCGCCTCATCCATGCTTGCAGCCGGGCTTGAAATCTTGTATTGTTTGAGTCTTTTTTTTTTGCTTGACATGCACTTTTACTTGGGCCAGTGCCCATTCCAAATAAAAGGGAGCTGAATACAGCAAAAAGTGGTGAACAGTCACATGGCAGAGGGGCACTGCTCTTGGAAACAGCTGTGGAAAGGAGAAGCAATAATGACACTTCCCAAAATGTGGTTTGCCAGACAGCACCTCAAACATGAGATTTATAGCCCCATGTACAGAAGTCTTCCAAGGCACCTCTCATAAGCTCCTTCCTTCCTTCCTTCCTTCCCCCTCTTCTCCAGAGAAAGAGACACTACATCTTCCTTCCCTCCCAACAACTTGAAGAACTGAATTCTGGCAGATTCCTAAACAACTGGACATCAGTATCAATGAAATATCTTATCACCAGTATGGAAACCGCTCTGTGCATACAGTAAAAACACGTTCATGCATGTGTTGGGCCTGGTCCAGTTGTTGCTCCCAAGCACATCTGTTTGTGGACACACAAAACTGACTTCTGCTGAACTCAACAGTGAGTCTATTGAAGTGGCCATCTTCTGGTGTGAAGGTAGAGCATGTGGCCACCTGCCTCAAACCTGAAGCCCCTTGTTCTGATCCCAAAAGAACCACCGTAACAGGGGTAAAGTGACCAATTAATTTACAGGGGAAATCCACAATGGGCCATTGCTTTAGAGAGCTGGCATTGGTTAGGAGCACAACAGGGCCAATTCCCTACAACTTTGCCATAGTTTTCAGGGCCATTTAATTAGATGGGGGTGTCCCAAACAGGGTTCTGGGGATCCCTGGGGTAGCGCAAGAGCTCCCCAGGAGTTACACTGCCTTTCCCAGGAGTTTGGATAGCTGCTGACATCACTAGAAGTTCCTGGAGCCCACTTCCCCTGTTGCTCTGCAGGCCTGGCCTCTTTCTCCACAATGGGAACAGTAAATGATTAATTGGCTGGCTCCCGCATCTTACTTCCTTGGCCAGTTCTCTGAAGGGGCATGGTACCACTTCCAAGGAACCTCAAAGCCTGAAAAATATTTCAGGGGTCTCTCCCTAGTCAAAAGCTTGGAAAAGGCTGAGTTATACCCCCTCATCAAGAATTGGAATTGGTGCAAGCCCCTCCCACCTGGCTGCCATTTTGGGAGAGGAAGCTTCCTCTCCCAAATGGCAGCCAGGTGAGAAAGGCTTGCACCAATGCCCTACTGAGGTGAGCACGCCTACAGAGTAGACTCGTAGCATCTCAGGGGCCACAGCAGCTCCATTGGATCGGAGGCCATCTTCACATCCACTCTGTCCAGGAAAGGCAGTGCTCGGATGCGCCTCAGCAATCTGAGCAATGTGGAAACACAAGCTGCGAACGTCTTTCCGCCTGGGCTTTTGCCACCTCTCCGTCCTTATTTCCTAAGCCTGAGGAGTTCATGATTAGACTATGAGCTTCATCAAAGGACCATTTTCAGCTGCCAAATAGATTTGTACAATATATCCGCACGGGGCCAGATTAACGAGCAAGCGAAGCATCAGAAATCAAAAAAGGCGAGCAGCTGTAATTCCATCGTAAACTTGAAAGGATGATGTAGCAATGAGATTGAGGCGGCTGAAAAGGGACCGCTTCGGCACAACGCAATTCATCTCCCACCCCCCTTTCCTTCATGCTTTTGTGTTCTTTTCCTGTTGTCGCTGGCGTTCCTTAGCTGGATTTAAGCTGCATAAAGCTGAAAGTGGTGATAAATGTTGAAAGCTATTTAGGAAGACTGCAAAGCAAAGCTGATGTATCAAAAGGGAAAAAGAAAAAGCATATCTTCACCTGCAGTCTCACTGCTGCCAGACAATGTTACATTCGTTATTCCCGAACAATACCAGGGCCCCAATCACACTATGTCTCTTTTGAAAGTCCACATCCCCTGCCCACAGAGGAGGCTGCCCACTATGTCTCTGTATGTCACTGAGCTGAGCATGCCTCTTTCCAATCAGTCTCCATTGGGTGTGGGTCATTCTCTCTCTCTCTCAGTCAAAGATTCTTGATAAAGCAGAATTGCAGGAGCCTGCCTGCCATTGCCCTCTTCCATCAGAGGAGGTACGGAACAAAATACAGGGGTGAGCAACTACAAGGATGGGCAATTTTCACTCTTTCAGGCTTCCAAAGGCTTCAGGGTGTAAGACGTAAATCGCCTGTCTAATGGTAGTTGGAAGAGTTCTTCAGCTACCAGATGTTTTGGGAGCTCTGCCACACCCTATTAAAAGTGATAGGGCATCGAAGCTTCAAATTGGCGGCCCTGGTGTTGCCATCACATCCCTGTTTGAGATAACATTTGGGTTTGGTGAGAAGAAATTTCCACCTCAGGAGATTTCTCGTTGGAAGGCAGTGTTGTCCTCAGAATCACCCTGATCCAGAATTCCCCAGCAGCATCTTTGCCAGATCCGCTTTCTCGTCCACACCCCTGTGAAAGGCTTCCGCAAGCCCTCCCATCTGCTAATGCCTGCGCAACGGATCTGGTGCCAGCAGCCTCGCCAGCCATGGCATCAGGGCTATTGTGTTGTCAGGAGGCATCGCGTCAAACGCTGGACGAGGCCATTTATACCATCGGGACTTGCTGGTGACACTTAAGAGGGAAGACCTAGTCCTTGAGGAGGTGGCTTATTTCTTTCTGCATTGATAGGCAGTAGAGAAAGAGTCCATCAAACACTTCTTAAAAATCAGGGATGAAGGGTACGTACATTTGTTTACGAAATCTGTATGCAGCTTTTCTGCCTTAGTGTCACCTTCCCTGTGTCAGGTTCTCCTGATTATGTGTGATCATATCCTGTGATGTCATCTCATTATGTACGCCCCCCCCCTCCTTGATCACATACATTCCACTGTCTCTACAACTGCAAAAGGCAACACCTTTCAAGTAGAGTCCATCTCAGGAAGAACTCCAGATCTCTGGCCCACATGAGGTATGCCCAGCTCCCTTCTGGGTGGAATGAGCTCCCAGGAGAGCTGAAGGCCATGTAGGACCTTCAAGACGGAGCTCTTCTGCCAGGCATTTGGTTGAGGCTAAGGCACAGAAGATCTATATAGCTCCTGACTATCTAAAAAATTAAACATGTTAACACCCCCTTTGTGACATAGAATCAGGTTAGTCTGGTTGAGCCAAATGAGGCTGTCGAGGAAAAGGGGAAACTGATTATTGTGTTTTTATTCTCTGTTGTAAACTGTTGCAAGCTGGCTGGCCTGAGAGAGGAGGTCAACAAGTTTAGTCATAAAATAAAATGAAACATTGGGGTGTTTCTCCCAGGGCAGTCTGAGAGGCACAGTTAGACCCCACTTTCCTCCTCAAAGGATCTTGGGCCACCATTCTCCTGCCCTTTATTTTATTCTCACCACCCCATAAAATATATGGCAACAGCTCTCTAAGGTTCCAGGTAGATAATTCATACATTGTCTACTACCTGGAGATGCCAGGGACTGAACTGGGAACTTTCTGCATGCCAAGATGCCCTGCCTCTGAGCCACAGCCTGAATCAAGGCCAGTATTATGAGGCAGAGGACTTCCCCATAAACTACCTCCCTATTATTTTAAATATCCATGCTGGTACGATCAAATCTACTAAGCACAGATATGGCAAGTCAATTCACATATTACAAAACCCACACAGGGACCCTGAGATCTTTGGCTCGTTATGGCTTTCCCACGCACATCAGAACTGAAGCAAATTAGGACCATGACCTACATGTAGAATGGGCTGAATCTTCCGCACATACATCATTTTCATAACTTGAAACAGCTGGGAGGGTCACTGTTTGTTTTACTGTGAAAGTTAGGTTGTGAAACATACTTGTAATTTTGGCTACATGTAAGAACCAAATGAAACCTGGCATTCATTTTCTGGGAATTTGGACTTCTTAGAAATACATCTATCTTTTAAACTAAATGCTAACCAGGGAGCAGAATAATGAAGGTTTCAAGATTCACACTGGTCCTCAAATAGAACTCCGATATCTGAAAGTACAATCCACAAAGTTCTGCTGTAAGGTCAAGTGTTTACTCCTTGAAAATCTGGCTGTGAGATTTATGTCTAGTTTAGGATTTCTCCACAGTTCCAAGTGAGACAAACTTCTGGAGGAGCCCAGGAGACTTTCCAGGCACTCTTTATTCCTCCTGAAACACACAGATTAAGTTCTTTTCCCTTTAACAAAACACCAATTTTTCCTTCTTAGTGTCAGCAGAAAGTTAATGGAGAAGGCAGACAACTTGAAGTTCATCTGGGCCCTCTTCTAAGCTACTTTCCAGATGCCACCCAGTAACTGAGACAGCTTCCAAGTCATTTGCTTCTGATGCCAGACCACAAAGGTTTGAAATTCAGGAAGGAGATGTGGGAAACGTAACCATCACACCACTTGGTGGAAAGAAAAGATTTTAGAGGCAGGGGCTTTTGGAAAGATTGGTGACATATCATACCTTTTGCAACCATGGAGAAGACCTCTGATGGATAGTCTCTTAGATAGAGTCCCACAGTGTTGTTTTGCAATCTCCACCATTTGCAAGCCATAAAAATTTTTAATGAATGAAAGGGCAACACATATTTGCAGGAGGAAAGTAAGAAGCCAGGACTTCAGATGTTGCTCCCATGCAATCAGAGGTAACAATGGTATGATACTCAGCCTCAGCCAAGAGAAATGGACTGAAAAAAAGGACTAGATGAATTCAGTGGACTCAGATCTGCCCCGATCTCAACCTTGTCATGGTTATTCCCCCCCCCCCCCCATTGTGCTGGAGTCTAACCACATTGTGTTGGGGCTTATTCTCCAGTTACAAGGCTGGGTAATGCCCAAGAACATGTCAGTGGTGGAGAGGGAAGCCCTGATTTAAGATTTGCTATTCCTACTGAAGGAGGTGTTGGGTCTGGAGCAGAAGGTCCTAAGAGTCTACTTGGAGAGGATTTTGAAGCCACTTCCAAGTCCCAAACTGTCTTTACGAGCTGCGGTCCAAAGGTGTTCTTTCTAACCTCATTAACATTTTTACATTACTTCAAATGGGCTGAGATCCCAATCTGGTTTGCAAGCCCAGTCCTAGGAATGAAGGCGCAGAAAAGTCAGGGGGTTATGCAACAAGGAAACTCCAACATCCAGTGGGGTGGACTGGCCAGAGTTTAGGATCTCAGAAACCTGGACCGAAATTCTCACATTGCCATGATGCTTATAGGGGACATTTGGGCCGGTCACTCTCTCCGCCTAATGTATCTCAGATGATCATGAGAGGGGAAAAGGAGGCTGTGGTGAAATGCCCCCCTTTCCCCCTCTGTGTTGTAGAGAGAAGGGAGGGGCAGATAATCCCTTGTTCATCTCCCTTCCAAATGTGAATTGGCCTGGCCAAGAAACAGGCCACATCCAGCAAGGAGGCTGGATGTCAACCAGGGTCTTGAGGTCAACCTGGGAAACTGGCAATTTGAGAAGCCAGGAGTGATCTTTCTGAAACACAGGAGGGGTAGAGGGGACATTACATTAATGAGGGACAAAGCTGGGGCATTCCAGGGCTGGGAACCCCTGCAGGCCACAGGGCCAAGAAATATTTGGTTCTTGCCCTTTGTCTAACACAAGCTATGTGGCATGCCGAACCCAAACTTTATAGCAGGGGTAGTCAACCTGTGGTCCTCCAGATGTTCATGAACTACAATTCCCATGAGCCCTTGCCAGCATTTGTAGTTCATGAACATCTGGAGGACCACAGGTTGACTACCCCTGCTTTATAGGACCTGCAGGAAGAGGAAGGTAAAGGTAACTCAGATGGAAGATCCTAGCAACAAGGGATTTCTTACTTCACCTCTGCCACCACTAATGCCTCTATATGCACCTAGGGTTGCTAGCTCCAAGTAGGGAAATTCCAAGAAATTTGGGAGTCCTGAGGAAGAGGAGAGAAACCACATTAGGGTTTAATGCTATAGACTTAGAGACCACCTTCCGAAGCAGCCCTTTTCTCTAGGGGAGTGGATCTCTGCAGTCTGTTGTGATTCTAGAAGATCCCTAGGCCCCACCCCATGATGGCAATTGGAGATGTCCATGGTCATTTTCCCCCTGACATCTAACTGACCTGTATACATATTGGGACATCATTCCTCTCTTCCATGCATGAGGAAATGATGGCGTTGATTCCAATAATTTCCCCATGACCTCTTTGTCCAGGCACAGATCATCTTAAAATGGAAACTCTCTCCCAAGCTACAGGCCTCAATCTTCTTCTAATGCAATTCTGAACGGAGCCAGGTATTAAAATTTTGGTTCCGGAGTCCTGGAGGAAATAAACAAAGCAAAGCAAAATAAACGGAGACAGAGTCTCTCCTACGAGAACCGCAGTTTCAAATAAATCTTCTCCACCTTGATTGAATCAGCTCAAGCAGCTTCCGTTTGTTTACATACGTTCCAGAAATGTTAAGCATGTCAGACAACTATGGAGGGAGATTCCCTCTAGTACTCAGAGCCATTATCAATTACTATGCCTGATTTTAAATCTATTTACACAGAAGTAAGTGCCAATGATCTGGATGGGACTGGCTTCCAGATAAAGCTACACATCTATTTCAGAGGAAGTTCCACCAAACGCTGCAATTTACATTCAAATAAGCAAACATTATTTGAGTATGGATCCATCTAAGCAGTGCTGTGTAGAAGAGGGTCTCAAATATGGTGTGTGTTGGCCCCATGGGACTTATCAATGGCTTTTCTGACACTCATCCCCTAAGTGTTATTAGAAAACAGGAGTGGCCAGGTGGGGCTTTTGTCTAGAAAGAAGAGTTGTTTCTTATATAACACTTTTTTCTACCCAAAGGAGTTTCAAAATGGCTTGCATTCACCTTCCCTTTCCTCTCCCCACAACACACACCCTGTGTTAGAGGAGTAGATGAGAGAGCCCTGAGATTACTGCTTGGTCAGAACAGAAGAAGAAGAGTTGGTTCTTATATGCCGCTTTTCTCTCCCCAAAGGAGTCTCAAAGCGGCTTACATTCGCCTTCCCTTTCCTCTCCCCACAACAGACACCCTGTGAGTTTGGTGAGGTTGAGAGAGCCCTGATATCACTGCTCGGTCAGAACAGCTTTATCAATGCTGTGGCAAGCCCAAGGTCACCAAGCTGGCTGCACGTGGGGGAGCAGGGAATCAAATCCCACTTGCCAAATTAGAAGTCTGCACTCCTAATCAGTACACCAAGATGGCTCTGTTTGGCCACTAGAAATTTGATTGGCTACACAGAGTTTTAAAAACACATTATTTTGGCAGCCACTGCAGCACAAGGATCTTTGGGGCTGACCGTAAACTGTGGCAGCCATTTTGTGGCAACCGTTTGAGTCTGCACTGAACATTGTGTGCCAAATTCTAAAAGCTAACAGGCTCAAAATGTTTGGGGACCTCTGATCAAAATGGGAAGCTCTATGGTGAGAGGTACTTCTTTCATTTTTTTAGTAATCAATTTCTTCAAAAGCCATGAGGAAATAGGATTTTTGGTTCAGTCTCATCATACTGGCCTTCTTCATTTTTATTCCCTCAGTCCCCACTGCAACTTTTTGGGTGGCCAAGGTCTCCCTTCCCTCTTTTATAAATAAAAAGATAAAAGGACATTTTAAAAGGAGCATTTCCATGCATCCCTAAGGCCTACGTATTCAATAACTAGAGTAAAAAAAACTGACCATGTTTCAGACTCCATACATTTTAAAAATGTTTACATTTTAAAGTTCAGTTTTGACTAATACTTTTAATAAAAGCTTACGTCTTGCTGATGAAGTATGCCTGTAACAGTCTTGTCCAATGCCAACTTGCTACAACTCTCAACAATACAATCCTACACAGAGGTATGTCCGTGGAAATAGGTTGGCTTAGACGGGGGGCAACTGTGTTTAGGATTGCACAGCACTTCAGCTAAAATTAGCCATGACTCATGTCTCAATGAAAGTAAAGGAACTTATTGTGATTAATTGGCTCCATTGATTTATATGGATTTAGTCAGGATGAATGCTATCTGGACTCTAGCCAGCTCTTTTGTCTGCCCCTGCATCCAACAGCATCTATAACTGGGACTTTGGAAATTTGCAGGGATACACAAACCCAGCAATTTGCGGTTCTTTGAGGGATGCTGTAATATTTGAAGAACTCTCATTTTTGTCCGTGCCCAAAACACTGGCGCTCAGCTGTCCCACCAAATTCTATACTACTGATTTTCCCTTGTTTTACATCTTCACATCAGACATTTTCCCAATAGACAAAATGTCTTCAGATGTGCACACTCTGTCAGCTGTTGCACAGTCAATGCTCAATCTTTCCAAACTGTGGGATGTAGTCTAGAGCCCCTCATACTTCAGAACCATTGACTAAGCATTGACCATTCATGCTACGTTCTCAAAATACCCCAAAGTTATAACCAGACAACAGAGATGCATGGGGTATCAGTGATATCAGGGCTCTCTCAGCCTCACCTCCCTCACAGGGTGTCTGTTGTGGGGAGAGGAAAGGGAAGGTGACTGTAAGCCACTTTGAGACTCTTTCTGGTGGAGAAAAGCAGCATATAAGAACCGGCTCTTCTTCTTCTACTACTTAACCTCCAAACAAAGAAATAATTGGCATCATTTTTCATATTGTAGGGAAGGGTGGCATCATAGAGGGTCAGACCTCAGAAGCTAAGCAGGGTTGGTACTTGGAGGGGAGACCACCAAGGGAACATTCTACAGAGGAACAAGATGGCAGACCACCATCTTGCCCTGAAAGCCCTTTATCTGGCATGCTGACATTGGATTGTGATGTAAGTCTATTTTTGATAGTGGCATCTAAAGTCTATTTTTTCTTTCACCTTTTGTCTGTAAATCAAATATGTGTGGCAGCTCCAAGCCGTACAAGTTCAAGGCAAACCAGCAAAGGACAGAAATTCTTTCGTATCCCTTTAAAAAGTCGTAAAACTACCTACATAATTAAATTTTTTGCAAGCCAGTGGGCTTGAGAACTTCTCCCTTCCTGCCCAGCTGGACAGTTAATTCCATTCCACAAAGAACCACAGCCAACATGCCTTTTTGTTTTCAACTGCATCAGGGAGATGTAACAGTGTATGCATGAAGGGGAGGGGGAATGACCACTGATGGACCACTTTATTCCTTTAAAATCCATCCTGTGCTTCTTCTTGTGTTACGAATCTAACACAAGCAGCGTATCCCTCAAGCACCGAATGCCAACATCTTTCAGCAGGGGAGCAGTAAGCAGATGGGTGGAGTGACAGTTGAAATCCACTAGCGCCTGTGCCAAGGGAGAACCGTCTCCAAAACATGCATTTCAGGGACACATCCATGGGGCATCTCAACAGATGGATGGCCACTTGGCAGTCAACACACAAACTGGCTCCTCTGCTGGGAATGCAAAAGGTTCACTCAGCCCTATTATGGAAGGCGGCTTTCCATTTGCAAAGGGGCCAGGTGCTTCCACGAATGGCATGCATCCCAGTCAAACCCTGGCTATTACCTTCTGGGCTCATTGACCCACAGGAATAACCCTTGTCTAAGCAGGCAAGGCATCACAGGGTTTTCAAAAAAATGCTATCTTCCCTTACTCAAGTTGGTTCTGAGGAAGAAGAGAAAGAGCTGGTTTTTAACCTCCACTTTTCACTACCTGAAGGAGTCCCAAAGCAGCTTGCAATTGCCTTCCTTTCCTCTCCCCCAAACAGACTCCCTGTGAGGTAGGTGAGGCGTAGCTCTCAGAGGACTGCTTTGTGGAAACAGCTCTGACAGAACTGTGGCTGGCCCAAGGTCACCCAGCTGGCTGCATGTGAAGGAGCAAGGAATCAAATCCAGCCCACCACTGCTCTTAACCATGACTGCTGCTGCTGTACACGTTTAGAGCACCTGGCTCCCAAGTCATTCCAATAACCTACAAAATGCTATGCCAATATGGTTCAGTTCTGCCCTTGCTAGCAACACATCCCCCAACACAGAGGGTGGACTGTATGGCCAGACATTTATGTTTAAGCCAAAATTCACCCTTCATTTGTTCAAGGTCTTAGGTGTGAGGTTCATTGATGACTCCCAATAAGCAGGAAAATCTACGCCAGCTTGGTGTAGTGGTCAGGAGTGAGGACTTCTAATCTGGCGAGCTGGGTTCAATTTCCTGCTCCCCCAAATGCAGCCAGCTGGATGACCATGAGCTCGCCACGGCACTGATAAAGCTGTCCTGACCGAGCAGTGATATCAGCGCTCTCTCAGCCTCACCCACCTCACAGGGTGTCTGTTGTGGGGAGAGGAAAGGGAAGGCGACTGTAAGCCGCTTTGAGCCTCCTTCAGGTGGAGAGAAGCGCCATATAAGAACCAAATCTTATTATTATTGATGATGATGATGCTAAGACTGAAAACCCCAACTAAAATCCCCCTTGCTCACAGTCCCTCCCAGTACCAAACAGTTTGGGCATTGAGACTCCATGCTGAGAAAACGGACAGTCTTTGCCCAACATACCCGCCAGTTCCCAGGGTCCCCGAGAGAGAGATTGCAGTTCCCAGGCACAGCACAGTGGGGAAGTCAGGGATGCTGAAGCCAACCCCCGACAATACCCAGAGATTAAAGGCTAAGATCAAATGGCTACAGGAGGTATGCCTAGATAACTGGCATAGGCATACTAATGAAAGGAGCCAGGCGACTTGACGAAAGCATAAATTATGGTTTTGTCAATGTATTTCTAACAGAAAGACTCCAGGATTACGGGAGGGAGAGACACACAGTGCAGCAACCTGGCTGAAGTTAAGCAGTCTGAGTCCTGGGGGAGGCGGATAGTTCAGTGGGAGGGAATTAGCTTTGCAGGCAAAGGATCCCCAGGTTCAATATTGGGTATCTCCAGTTAAAAAAACAGGCACAGGGTGATGTTAGGCCAAATAAATTTCACAAACAGACTTCAGTAAGGAAGGAAGACTGATATTTGTGCAAACAGAAGTCTTAGTTTACTTTGGTGAGAGCCAATATCTCACTCAAAACTTGCTGGTCCAAAGCAGCCTTTTATACCATTTATCCAGGAAGACTGCATCTAAGCTGTCCCTTCCAGGGCATTCCTGGCCGGGCTCACACCCTTTTCCCTAACTGCCCCAAACATACAACTTCATACAATCGCATGTACGTTAAACTAAGTCCACCATGGGATGGTGATTCTGTTATGCTAATAAGCCTCACTATACTTCTGTGCAAGAGCCTCTTGTGGCGCAGAGTGGTAAGGCAGCCGTCTGAAAGCTTTGCCCATGAGGCTGGGAGTTCAATCCCAGCAGCCGGCTCAAGGTTGACTCAGCCTTCCATCCTTCCGAGGTCGGTAAAGTGAGTACCCAGCTTGCTGGGGGGTAAACGGTAATGACTGGAGAAGGCACTGGCAAACCACCCCATATTGAGTCTGCCATGAAAACGCTGGAGGGCGTCACCCCAAGGGTCAGACATGACTCGGTGCTTGCACAGGGGATACCTTTACCTTTACCTTATACTTCTGTGCAAGGGCCAGCATCTATATCCTCCACCTTTACCCCCCAGAAGTTGGTTTTTAAAGCAGTGGTCTTAACTGATAAGAATGGCGCCAGAATTCTTGGATTATATCTAGACTACTGCTTCTCCAACTTATTTCATTTTCAGGGTGAGCTGCTTATGCTATGCTACTAAACAAGAAAATCAGCCCTGATCCTTCAGTGGTACAAAAAAAGTGGTACAAAAAACCCCAACCTATAACTCCAGGAGAGCTGCTGGCATCAAAGCAGTCAAGCATAACCTTGAAAGAGCAGTGGTCTGACTCAACGTAGTATGGGTTCATGTGCTCATCTGGACCAGGATGGGGAACCTCATGTATGTTACCTGAAGTTCCATCATGGCAGGAAGAAGGGAAGTAATTATCAGTGGAAGAATTAACAATACCCAGGCTATGTATCTAAGCAACAGGCTCCCTAAGGAAACCATGCTGGGTGACCAATATTCTCCCACAAATAACACCAATTTCCACATTGTACCAAATATGTGAAGTGCTAGCAAATCTTTTTTTTTAACCACTCCCTCAATGGCAGCCATTTTGTGATTGGCCTCACCATTCACAGCGGCCATTTTGTGTTGGTAACCACTACTGTTTCACAAAAATTTCTGAAGTACTCACTGGTCCAGGGAAGTCATTTACAGAATCACCAAGCACTGATCCAGGGCACAAGTGCTTTTGATGTTAGTTGTGGCATCAAAGGGGCCATAGCTTCACATTCACAGTATCCAAAATGGAACCGTCATTTGAAAGGCCTGGCAAAAACCTTTGCCCCTGACCCTGGAAGACTTGCTGTTGGTCAACAGAGACACAGTGGGCTAGACAGGCCAGTCTGCATGTAGGAGAAAGCCATGTCGTTTCCTTGTTTTCAACTTCCTGCACATCATTTCCAGAGACTGCTTCAAAGTAAAGGACAGTTATCTTGAGATTCCTGCATGTGCTATCAGCTCCAGGAGGGGACTTGTCCAAATTTACTCTCCTTGTATTCTTTTGCTTGTAGAGAGTGAGTGGAACAGGTGACGGAAGCCTTTGTGATGGAAATGCTGGCTTTCCGGAACATCACTCCCGGATGCTTTCAAGTCTGCCTTGACATTTCGGTGGACTGTCAGTAGAGTCTCAAAAGAAAACCCATCATTATCATTCCGCTTATCATCTGACTCCTCTCTAGATGTCTCGTGCCGGACTGGAGAGAAAACGAGGTCTGTTGGGCAGTGGAAAAATCTTTCCTTTCCATTCTTTCAAAGGTCCCCTTCACAGAGCAACCCATATCACAAGGAAAATCCCCTTCAAAAGAACCCAATGATGTATCTGTAATCATTTTTTAAAAACCCTCTTTTTCTGCTGCTCCCTGATGCTTAGAATAAGCCTTTTGTCACTTGATCTGAAATGGGCTTTGTGATCCATCGTTTTCTTCAAGGCATGCCCACACTGGGCAGAAATCCAGCCTGGCGCTCTACAGGACTGCCTGATGCAATGGAATGAATGGCAGGATGCAGTTGCAGTGCCAGGCTGCAAGACGGAATGCAATGGTGGCACAGTTGTCTTGACGCATTTGCAGGAAACAGAAGCCTTGATGGGGTTCAGCTTTCCATCATAAAAAGGATGACACTCAATGCCCAAGGAGAATAGGAACTTTCATAAGGCAGATGGTGAGTGGGTGGGCAGGGAAGGATGGGCCAGTGTTTGTCTCTTGTGGCCCTTCCTTGCACAGCCAGGGAATTGCTGATTGCCATTGTAAAGAGGTAGGTGAATTTCATCCAGGCCAGGCTGTATTCTGGAGATTTTTGGTGGAAGGGTCATTTGGGTATGAAATTGGGGTCACTGCGAGTGGACAGGTAGCTGTGAGTGCCTGCAGTGTGCAGAGGGTTGGACTAGATGACCCTGGAGACCCCTTCCAACTCTATGATTCTCTGCCCACAGCAGTTTTAATTATGATTTGATTTCTTGACTGCTCCCTCTCTGCAAGCGGGCGTAGGGTGGTTAACAAAACTAACTTTCAATAATAAAATATAATAAAATACAATAATAGGTTTCAAATTCCTAATTCCAAAATGCTCTGTTCTTCTGCCAATTCATTTGCTTTGCCATCTTCTTTCTGGTGGTTATAAATACTTTTCATGCTAGTAGGTGGTGGGGAAGCCTATATGGGGGCAAAATGGGCGGAGGAAACGGGAGGGGCCCAGTGTAATTCTAAACTGCCCTGGCCTCAACCACAAGCCTAATGGAAGAGTGCCATCTTACAGGCCCCACAGAATCCAGATCTTCAGTGGCAGCTTATTCTACCAGGCAGGAGCCAGGGCTGAAAAGGCCTCTGGCTGAACCAGCCACATCATCACAGTTTGGTGTTTGCTGACTGTCACATTCTTTGGGGAACATACTGGGGGGGGGGCAGTAGTGGGATCTGGGATATTTCAGAAATCCTGAATTTTGTTCATGTCCAATACACCCAAACTGAAAAATACCAGTTTTTAAAAATTGCACACACACCCCAACTGGGATTTGATGCAGAATCCCTGCTGAGTAGGCTGGAGAAGCTACAGGCTCTATGACTCAGAATCACAGAAACATAGAGTTGGAAGGGGCCATACAGGCCATCTAGTCCAACCCGCTGCTCAACGCAGGATCAGCCCAAAGCATCCTAAAGCAGAATCCCTTCAGAGAAGCAGAAAAGCTGTTTGGCAATAAAGGACGACATTTCCTTTGGTATGAATGAACCATGACTAATTCTAACAACTGTACATATCTTGCACTAGTGTGTGACTTTAAGACAGCCATTGATTTTTCTCAACAGCATGTGGTGGGGGAACTAGACCTTTTTCCAGGGTAATCTATGTCCCCAGATATCCTTTGAAAAGGCAGCTTAGACATGGTCTGGTGCCTCTCTACAACACCCACAGCAGATCTAGATCTGTGGAACACCACAACTGTTTTGTTCCCTTCTCCCGGCACCTTCCAGATGGGGCACCTCAGACCAAACTCCCAGAGAGATCTTTTGCCTCCCTCCCTGTCTATTGATGGCCTCATGTGCATTTATAAATCACTGGAAACCAAGACCACAATTTTACCCTCGGCGTATCAGAAGCTCTCTGCTGAAAGCCTTGATCCCTTCTGGATCACACGAACAATCAATCAATAGACTTGAGCTGCTGAGGTCAATGTGGCTGGCGGGCAGTGGTTTCTTTACAGCAGAATCAGCAATACTTTCAGGCCGGTCAATTGCTTCTTAAACTCAGCATTTGGGTTTTGAGCATTGAAGCCTCATCTTGCACATTACTAAGCATTCTTCCAAGGTGAATCAGTCAGCGACTCAATCCAAATCGAAAGCAGAAACGAACCACCTCTCGAAGCACAGAAGCCACGGCGAAGGGAGGAATGATATACACGTGAGAACAGGCCACGTCTCAACAAAATGAAGGGATACCTGGTCAGCCATCTACTTGGATCGCTGTTTTGTTCACAAATGGCAAGTAGCACCTTCGGACTATCAAAAAGAGATACTTGCTTTTTGGGGGGGAGTATTCAGACGTAATGAGCCTCTTGTGGCGCAGAGTGGTAAGGCAGCCGTCTGAAAGCTTTGCCCATAAGGCTGGGAGTTCAATCCCAGCAGCCGGCTCAAGGTTGACTCCGCCTTCCATCCTTCCGAGGTCGGTAAAATGAGTACCCAGCTTGCTGGGGGGTAAACGGTCATGACTGGGGAAGGCACTGGCAAACCACCCCATATTGAGTCTGCCATGAAAACGCTAGAGGGCGTCACCCCAAGGGTCAGACATGACTCGGTGCTTGCACAGGGGATACCTTTACCTTTACCTTTATTCAGACGTAGCTCATGAATGCTGTGTGTCGCAATGCTTCCATAAGGCTTTTGACGGGGCTTATGTGTTAGAATTTGGGGAAGGCAAACCACCCCGTATTGAGTCTGACATGAAAACACTGGAGGGTGTCAACCCCAAGGGTCAGACATGACCTGGTGCTTGCACAGGGGATACCTTTACCTTTATGTGTTAGAAAAAATAAAGATGGCTGTTTTGATCCTGCTGGGGGGAGGCAGGGAGGTGATAGAGCTGTGCAGTTTAATTCAAGCAGCCCTGTTCACAAGTTTATGCCAACAGAATCTGGCCATATACAGAAGACCCATCCATATGAGAAGGGAAAGAGGGTGAAAGGAAGCATGATCATGCTGGCCCTGTCTCCTACCCCCATGGGACTGAGCATAGTGTCTGCATAACATAGTGCCAGCCTATGCCCCCCAAAGAGCTTTTCGCTCCACCGCCACCAACCCGGCTAATGGTCCCTGGCCCTAAAAATGTCTGCCTGGCCTCGACCAGGGCCAGAGCCTTCTCTGTCCTGGCCCCCACCTGGTGGAATGAGCTCCTGGAGGAGATCAGGGCTCTGATGGAAGTAAAACAATTCCGCAGGGCCTGCAAAAGGGAGCCCTTCCGCCAGGCATTTGGCTGAGGCCAGGCCAACCAACCAACATCTGCAAGGCCCCTGCCCCTCCCCTCCCCCCAGAAACCCACTAAGACTCCTGGACCTGTTTGAGTTACTACTGTTTATGTTATGATATCCTGTTATGTTATACTGTCACCCGGTTATCATCAATTAATAATATTAATGTTATTATATGTATGGTTCCATGTATAGTTTCAGTTATATGTAAGCTGCTCTGAGCCTTCGGGGAGGGCGGTATATAAATATGAATAAATAAAATAAAATACATGCAAAGGGAAAGTCTGCCTGCCTGCTTCCTCCCTGTGATTAGCAACATTCAGAAAGCAGCAGGGCTGATTACGGGGGGAGAACAGGTGCAAATATATTTCTGTCACATGTAGGCATCATGCACACAAGCTAGCTAGCGGTTGGGTCGGTATGCCTAATGCCTGCTCTGTCACTCAGCCAATGATCAGATGGGTTACCTTTTGCATAATGTGTACACATCTCTTCTTTCTACAGGCTATAGAGGCAAAGCCTGTTGCACCCAGAGAAACAATGGGTGCTAGGATGCCAACCTGCACTGTGGCCTTCCTGGGGGCTGGCTACATGGCAAAAGCTCCTGCCCACCCCTGGACTATTGAGGCCCCATCCCAAACCTCAAGGAACATTCCTGACCCAGGGGTCACCAACCTCCAGGTGTGGCCTGGAAATCTCCTGGAATTGGACTATAGAGACCCAGGGGGAAATAGCTGCTTTGGAGGGGGGACAACTCATCTCCAGACTCCTGGAGATGAAAGGACTTGCTTGGGAGGGGGAGATCTGTGGTACAGTGCCCCAGAGAGATTGCAGGATGTCAATCTCCAGTTAAGACCTGGGGATTGGCTGGAACAGCAGGTTATTTCCAGCCGATGATCAATCTCCCTGGAGAAAAGGGCTTACTTGGAAGGGGGAACTCTCTGCAATTGGATCCCATGGAGGTGCGGGGTTGCCACGCTCCAGGTGAGATACAAAGAGAACAGCTGTGTGGCACTAATTGCTAATAATTGCTAATAACAAAAAATGTCAAATAATTCATAAACTTGTCACAGTTTCTTCCTTCAATGAAAATTGATGGCAAAATTTGCTTGAAGAACAGCTTTAAGTCTGTACATCCTTGAGTTCAGGTCAATATTCAAAGGAAATCAAAAACAATCAAACATGGAAACATTGGTTGGCAACATTGGCTGTCAGGAAATTCTAGTGGAGGAGAGCATATCTACAGTGGAAAGCATCTGGGTGAAAATAAGCGAGGGGAAAACAAACAGTGTGGTGGTTGGTGTCTGCTACCGACTGCCTGACCAACGAGAGGATGTGGATGCTGCACTTTGTGAGCAGCTTGAGAAAATATCCAAGCGGCAGGACCTTGTCATCATCGGTGACTTCAATTTCCCAGATGTGTGCTGGGAAACAAACTCTGCGAAGCGTCCTCAGTCATGCAACTTTCTGACCTGCCTGGCTGACAATTTCATTTATCAAATGGTAGATGAACCCACAAGAGGTTCAGCCATACTGGACTTAATACTGACCAACAGGCAAGAGTTGGTGGATGAGGTGAAGGAGGTGGGGACCCTAGGGGGAAGTGACCATGTCCTCATAGAATTCCTTTTGAGATGGGGAGCCAAGGAAGCTTGTAGCCAGACGCGGATGTTGGATTTTCGTAGGGCAAACTTTAATAAACTCAGAGACATGATGAGTGTCATACCATGGACGAGAATGCTGGAAGGGAAGGGAGCATGTGAAGGGTGGGCGCTACTCAAACAGGAGCTATTGCATGCTCAATCAATGACTATCCCAGAAAGACGAAAACACTGCAGGAGCTCTAAGAAGCCTATTTGGATGAACAGAGAACTTCAAGAGGAACTAAGAAAGAAAAGGAAAATGTTCAGGAAATGGAGGGAAGGACAGAGCTCTAAAGAAGAGTACCTACAGGTTACTAGGCACTGTAGATCAATCATTAGAAAGGCCAAAGCTGAGAGTGAGCTAAGATTGGCCAGGGAAGCCCATTGTAACAAGAAAAGATTTTTCAGTTATGTGAGGAGCAAACGTAAAGTAAAGGAGGCAATAGGCCCACTGTTGGGTGCGGATGGACAAACTCTAACGGAAGATGCAGAGAAAGCAGAAAGGCTTAGTGCCTATTTTACATCTGTTTTTTCCCACAGGTCAAAGTGTTTAGGCACATCTAGAGATGGCCGTAGCCAAAGGACAGTGTCTGGGTGGCAGGTTAACATGGATAGAGAGGTTGTCGAGAGGCATTTAGCTGCACTGGATGAGTTCAAATCCCCTGGTCCGGATGAAATGCACCCGAGAGTACTCAAAGAACTTTCCAGAGAACTTGCACAGCCCTTGTCCATCATCTTCGGAACCTCTTTAAGGACTGGAGATGTCCCGGAGGACTGGAAGAGAGCAAATGTTATTCCGATCTTCAAAAAAGGGAGGAAGGATGACCCGGGAAACTACAGACCAGTGAGTCTGACCTCTGTTGTGGGGAACATAATGGAGCAGATATTAAAGGGAGCGATCTGCAAACATCTGGAGGACAATTTGGTGATCCAAGGAAGTCAGCATGGATTTGTCTCCAACAGGTCCTGCCAGACCAACCTGGTTTCCTTTTTTGACCAAGTAACAGGTTTGCTGGATCGGGGAAATTCGGTTGATGTCATTTACATGGATTTTAGTAAAGCTTTTGACAAGGTTCCCCATGATGTTCTGATGGATAAATTGAAGGACTGCAATCTGGATTTTCAGATAGTCAGGTGGATAGGGAATTGGTTAGAGAAACGCACTCAAAGAGTTGTTGTCAATGGTGTTTCATCAGACTGGAGAGAGGTGAGTAGCGGGGTACCTCAGGGCTCGGTGCTCGGCCCGGTACTTTTTAACATATTTATTAATGATCTAGATGAGGGGGTGGAGGGACTACTCAGATGACACCAAATTGGGAGGACTGGCAAATACTCCGGAAGATAGAGACAGAGTTCAACGAGATCTGAACACAATGGAAAAATGGGCAAATGAGAACATGATGCAATTTAATAAAGTGTAAAGTGTAAAGTTCTGCATCTGGGTCAGAAAAATGAAAAGCATGCCTACTGGATGGGGGATACGCTTCTAGGTAACACTGTGTGTGAACGAGACCTTGGGGTACTTGTGGATTGTAAACTAAACATGAGCAGGCAGTGTGATGCAGCGGTAAAAAAGGCAAATGCCATTTTGGGCTGTATCAACAGAGGCATCACATCAAAATCACAAGATGTCATAGTCCCATTGTATACGGCACTGGTCAGACCACACTTGGAGTACTGTGTGCAGTTCTGGAGGCCTCACTTCAAGAAGGACGTAGATAAAATTGAAAGGGTACAGAGGAGAGCGACGAAGATGATCTGGGGCCAAGGGACCAAGCCCTATGAATATAGGTTGAGGGACTTGGGAATGTTCAGCTTGGAGAAAAGGAGGTTGAGAGGGGACATGATAGCCCTCTTTAAGTATTTGAAAGGTTGTCACTTGGAGGAGGGCAGGATGCTGTTTCTGTTGGCTGCAGAGGAGAGGACACGCAGTAATGGGTTTAAACTTCAAGTAAAACGATATAGGCTAGATATCAGGAAAAAGTTTTTCACAGTCAGAGTAGTTCAGCAGTGGAATAGGCTGCCTAAGGAGGTGGTGAGCTCCCCCTCACTGGCAGTCTTCAAGCAAAGGTTGGATACACACTTTTCTTGGATGCTTTAGGATGCTTAGGGCTAATCCTGCGTTGAGCAGGGGGTTGGACTAGATGGCCTGTATGGCCCCTTCCAACTCTATGATTCTATGATTCTATGAACTTAGAGGGTTTCTCAATTACTGCTCCTATGTCAGATTTTCCTCAACATTTTTCCCATTGAGAAACCCCAGAAATATTCTTCAACCATTGATAAACCCAGGAAGTGGGATCTCCAGGTCCCAGTTGGTGGCTAACATCCTTGCCACTGTTCAGTGATGCCAGTTTCCAGGCGTGACTTGGAGAATAGTTTTCTTGGATGCTTTAGGATGCTTTGGGCTGATCCTGCATTGAGCAGGGGGTTGGACTAGATGGCCTGTGTGGCCCCTTTCCAACTCTATGATTCTACTAGACGTAAAGCCCATTTATAAAAATGGGCAGAAAATGGGCATGGGGTGGGGTGGAGAGCGTGGTACCGTGGACCTGGGCAGCCGGGCCATACTTACCTGGTGCAGGCTGGTTGGAGGTGCGCGGCAGCGGTGAAGGAGGCTAGGTCCGAAGTCAGAGCGGGGCAGTGGCGTGCAACCAGCTCTGCGATGGTCTCCCGGCTGGCGCGTCCATTGTGGGGGCGGCCGGCGAGGGGTCGGCAGGGCGCTTGTGGCGGGTGGCTGTGCGTCGTTGTCAGCGTGGCAGAGGGTCTTGGATGGCAGAGGGCTGAGCGTGGCGGCGCCGGGAAAGGTCGGGGAGAGGCGGCGAAGCAGGCAAGTCGTGTGAGGAGCTCGGGGAGTGGGCGCGGCGGCGGGGACGAAGTCCAGCGAGAGGGGGAAAGGCGCACACAGTTATTGGGGGGGGAATAGGGTGCGCGTCGGTTGTGGATGTTCGCTGGGGATCAGGGTGGGAAGGGCATGGGCTGGGCCGGGCGGGGGTGGGAAGGGTGCGGGCGGCGTTCGCGGGGCATGCCGAGGAGAAGTGAGAAGGGCTGTTCTCGGCTGTTCTCGGGATGGGCCAAGTAACCAATAGGGAGGCGGGCTTTGCGCGCCTCCCAATTGGCCACGGCCCTGGATTGCCACTCGGAAGAGTGAATCAGGAGCCGCTTCACGGCTCCTGATTCACTCCTCCGAGTTTTTATCCTGGACAGAGCCCTCCCTAACTCCTCCCCACCAGCCCTTACTCTTTTATATATTCCGCGGCGCCTGTGGCGCCGCGGGCGGTTTAAAGATGATTCTAATGAAAGCTCCTCTCCAGGTATCTATATGGAAAGGATGCAGTCCCACCCACATCAGCATTATTTTCACTGCTGCAATAGCCTGTGATATTTTCCCCAAAAGCATTCCTCCCATACCAGATTACAAATTGCAAACCTGACATAATTCACTCAGGAGTAAACATTCCCAGAGCAAAGGCTTTTCCTGGAGGCTCTGGATCCCAGAGAGCCAGCAGCAGGGCATTTATTGGTCTCCCACAGCCCTCCTCAAGAAAGCATGTAGAGTTCATTTGGTATCCTCCACATCCCCAGAGTTGAAAGAGGCAAGGAGACCAGGCAACTTACTGGTAGCAGGGCATGCTCTGATGTTGCTTCCTCTTCCACCCAGCAAGCTTCTAAAACTTGCAGGTGGAGAGCTAATCCTTTATTAGCTCTTCCTTGCTGCTGATTGGGGCTAAACTACCAGGACGGGCCATTCCTGGCTGAGGGCCACACATCTGTACACAGCCTGTGGCGCCACGGGCGCCACGGACTGAATAAAAGAGTAAGGGGTAGTGGGGAGGAGTTAGGGCGGGACCGGACCGGGATAAAAACTCGGAGGGGCCAATCAGGAGCCGCGAAGCGGCTCCTGATTGGCCCCTCCAAGTGTCCATCCCACCCGAAGAAGGCAATGGGGAGCCGCGCAAAGCGCGGCTTCCCATTCCCTGCTTCACCCGCACAGGCACAGGTGAGCGGTCCGCCGCGCCGCCTTCTCCCGGCCGCCGGAGCGGCTTTGCGGCGTCGTAGACGCCGCGAGGCCGCTCCGCCGGGCGAGAGAAGGCTTTGGGGAACTTCGGGGGTGGGTGGGCCTCGCTGGGTGGGCCTGGCCGCCTTCTCTTGCCCGCCGGAGCGGCTTCGCGCCGTCGTAGACGCCGCGAGGCCGCTCCGGCGGCCGAGGGAAACCTTTGGGGAGCTTCGGGGGCGGGTGGGCCTGGCCGCCTTCTCTCGCCCGCCGGAGCGGCTTCACGGAATCATAGACGCCGCGAGGCCGCTCCGGCGGCCGAGGGAAGGCTTTGGGGAGCTTCGGGGGCGGGTGGGCCTCGCCGGGTGGGCCTGGCCGCCTTCTCTCGCCCGCCGGAGCGGCTTCACGGAATCATAGACGCCGCGAGGCCGCTCCGGCGGCCGAGGGAAGGCTTTGGGGAGCTTCGGGGGCGGGTGGGCCTCGCCGGGTGGGCCTGGCCGCCTTCTCTCGCCCGCCGGAGCGGCTTCACGGAATCATAGACGCCGCGAGGCCGCTCCGGCGGCCAAGGGAAGGCTTTGGGGAGCTTCGGGGGCGGGTGGGCCTCGCCGGGTGGCCCTGCATCAAACCGCCGCCTTCGCCTTCGCCTCCGCCGCCGCTCAAGCCTCTCTGCAGAAGATGGACGCCAGCAAGAAGACGCCGCAACAAGTAAGTGATCTTTTACTCTTCCCCAGCCTCCTAGCGCCCATTGTATTCAGGATACAATGGGCTTTTTTACTAGTTGGGGGAATATTTCCAAGAGGGGGCAATCAATTTGACCTGATTGGCAAAGTGCAATTAGAACTGATTGGTCCTCATTGGTACAGTGCTATTTGAACTGATTGGCCTTAATTGGCAGTCATTTGAATGGATTGGCCCTCACTGGCAGAGTGCCATTTGAACTGATTGGCTCTCATTGGTAGAGTGCTCTCTCTCAGTAGCACACCCCTACTGAAGGGCAATCAGGTAGTGAGTAAGTTGTCAACTTCAGCTTTATTATGTTTAGTGATTGAGTAATTCTCACATTGCATTCAACACATGGACAGCTGAACATGTGATTTAAAGTTCACATTTTTCCAGGCTCTGTACCTCATTTCCATTTCTAAAGTGAATGCACATGGCCTCTTTCTTGCTAGCAGACGTATGTGTGCTCATTGTAATAGATTCAGGGCTAATGATGCTGATTTGGTGTTCATTCACAAGGCTGTTTTGGTCCAACGGCAAAAATGTTGGATACTCTTACTTTGCTTTTAGATTCCTCTTTCCCAGTCATGTGTCCAGGGCACCCAAGAGAAAAACTTGGCTACCTACAACCTGCAGGGGTGGGGTGCAGGACCCACATGATTCCTCTTTCTGGTTTTTCTAGTCTTCCAGCTCTGCTCCTTTTTTCTCCCTGTGTGACCCCCCAAACCAAACATACTTGACTGTATTTAGGCATCCTTTCCCTGCTGGCTGGGAACTGGAGCTTGACTAAGTTTTGAGTATGTGGCAACTTTGTGAATGCCACACACCGAATCTAACACAGCTGATTTTAAAATGATGCATGACCCACTCAGTGATGAAAATGGGGCCTACATAATCTAATCAAGCCACTAAACCATTGGTGTATCCTGACAGCAGCTACCAGGCAAACTCAAAATGCTGCATCTCTTTAGTCATGAGGAAACCACTTGAGAACGTCAATAAGGTGTTTTTAACAAGGCAAACTTGCAAACAAGGCAAGTTTAAACAAACCAGCCAAATTTAATTTTTGAACCCATTTTGCAAATATCCCATTAACCATGATAGTAACGTCATAGAACTTTATGGAGGCCATTCTACCACATTACAAACCTCATGGGAGAATTCTAACCCCAAATGTGAGATGGTTGAGAAAGCAATAAGTGGTTTTCGGGGAACCTGCAGAGATTGACTCGGGATCGATCCCTCTAGAAACAGCTTAGAGAAACAGTCGTGCTTTCTGTTGCTTTAGGAAGACGCATTCACACCAAGGTAAAATCATAGCCAATTTACCATTCCCAAATCCGAGCTAAGATTTATTTTTAAGAGATGTGAACAATGCTCCTCAAACTGAGAAAAAAGTAAATGATGGTTAAGCAGATTTTTTCCATGTTCCTTTCCTTAATTGTTCCATTGAGTCATTCTATGCGCCATCTCCTTCCCCCAGAGAAGCTGTAACGAGAATTACTAAAACTAATGCTGGGATCGGAATATGCCCAGGTTGTTCCACGCTGTAACTCAATTGGTTCATTTATATATTTCCTCCTTCTCTCTTGCCAAGGCATATGCACCCGTGGATAAAACACAACCCATCCCATATGATTTCAGATGTGTGTGTGTGTCATTTTTCTGACATGTGTGTGTGTTCTTGCACATTAATAAAACCATACACAAAAACAATTTTGCTAAGAACCCTTCAATGGTTTTGAGTGGTTTTGGGTCAAAATACTCATGCATGTGAAGGAAGAGGAAAGATATGAATTGCGGGGAACATATATAGCATGAAAGGAAGAAATATTGCAGGCAGACTGTAGGCATATTTGGATTTTTAAAAAGAAAATAGAACAAGGAAGGATTCCTGAGGCATCTACTACCCTTCAAAATAAGCTAGGAACAACTGGAACTTCAAGATCCAGGGAGAAATTTCAGTGAAGAGAATAGAAGGGGGAAAGCATCAGGAACTAGTGGGGTCATACAGAACTGGAGCACAATCCAGTGATATGGAGTTATCTTGCAGGTAAGACTGTCAAGCTGTGAAATATGGTGGGAGGCTGGATTCTGGAGATTTCGGTGTGGGGATCACTTGGGTGTGAAATTGGGGTCACTGTGGGTGGGCAGATACTTGTGAGTTCCTGCATTGTGCAGGGGGTTGAACTAGATGATCCTGGAGGTCCCTCCCAACTCCATGATTCTATGAGGCTTTCTGCTGGCAGTCTTAGTTGTCCGCTGCCACTCTGCACAACAGTTGGAGGAAAATAATAGTATTTTGAAAACCAAAACAGTGACACCACTACTTCTGAGAGGAAACTCATGTTTACCATAGAGTTTCTGGCAATTCCTAGAGCTACCCGTCATTACTTCCAGGTTTTCCCCAGAAGTGACATCACAGCATGGTTGACATTGCACCCTCCCATCCCCGAGGTAAATCAGGAAGTGAAAATGGCCCTGTGAGATGTGAGTGGCACCTGTGGCAGCCAAACCAGAGGTGCCACCATTGAGCCATGGCTTACCCACTTCCTGAAAACTGGTGGCAGAGCCGTAGTTGCTGCAACCATGGGGCTTCTGGGGCTCTGGCAGAGCTTCTGCAGCTTGCCTCTGCTTGCTGCTTGTTGCCCGTGGCTCCGGGGTAGTGGCCTACCAGAGAACTTCCCTGAAAGTTCAAAGGACAGTCCACACTTGAAGGGAACAAAGCTAGTTGGGAAAGCCAAGCTGGATGCTGGCATTATGTTCCCTTTTTTTCCCTCAGCTTTCCAGCTTCCTTTTAACACCATTTTGCTAGGATGTTACAGGGCATTAAAATATCAATTATTGGAAGGTAATCGCTTTATGTTCTCTGATGTAGCTCCAACATAAATGTCAGGGTTATGAAATGATATTTCATTTGGGGGCTAACAAATCAGGGGTTTAGAGTATGAAGGAGAAATGATTGGAACAACCTGAAAGCTGCCTTAACCAGAGAAAGTGAAAAACATATTTATAGCCTTACAATGGAAAGGGGGAAATGCACCCCTGGGCATGTTTCAAGTGTCCTCCATCTTTGGGAGAAATGGTAACGCTAAACAAAACAAAAAAAGGAGTGGGGAGAGAATGAAAAGATGACCTTACAATAATAACCTCACAGTCCAACTGGGAATCCACTTCCCAACATGCTGAAATCATCTGTGATATGTTCAAAGCGGAAATTATAGCTTTCTTATAGACCACCAAAAAAGCTACACATTTTTCCCCTGTCCTCTGACAGAATAGTTACCTACTAGGTATTGCCTGAAGAGCCTCTTGTGGTGCAGAGTGGTAAGGCAGCCAACATGCTGTCTGAAGCTCTGCCCATGAGGCTGGGAGTTCGATCCCAGCAGCCGGCTCAAGGTTGACTCAGCCTTCCATCCTTCCGAGGTCGGTAAAATGAGTACCCAGCTTGCTGGGGGGTAAACTGTAATGACTGGGGAAGGCACTGGCAAACCACCCCATATTGAGTCTGCCATGAAAACGCTAGAGGGCGTCACCCCAAGGGTCAGACATGACTCGGTGCTTGCACAGGGGATACCTTTACCTTTACCTTAGGTATTGCCTGCGATACTTCCAAGGGTGATGGGAAAAAAGAAAGATCAGATATCATTTAAAATGGTCAAGGACCATCAGCCAGGTAATGCTGGTTAATTCTGGCTCACATCTCCAACTATAACTTATAACGATTATAATGAGCAAATAGGTTGCCAGCCAAGATCTGGGCTCTGACGGAGCTAAATTCTGCAGGGCCTGTAAAACAACACTCTTCAGCCATCCGTATAGTTGATGGCGGGGGTCCCATCACCTTCTTTTCAGTTCCCACCCTTTGTATTAGACCATCTGCATTTTATATCACTTCCAGTCTGAGTAACTGACAGTGGGCATTTAAGCGGGCAGGAAGGGGGGACCCGGCTTGCCAGATTATAGGTCTGCGTTCCTAACCACTACACCAAGCTGGAGAAGAGTCAGCTGGGGAGTGTCATGTCTCTAGCACACTGGCAGGGGGAGGGGGGCATTCTACCAGGTCATGAACCTCAAGAAGAGAATAGGTTCATTTGACACATAAAGTTCATGACTGTCAATGGTTCGTGAACTCTGCAAACCACACTTTTCCCATTCATGCCCATCTCTGATAAGGATGGTTAGGCTGAGAAAGGGTGACTGGCCCAAGTCAACTAGCAAGCTCCCATGGCAGAGGGGGCATTGAACCTGGGGTTCTTCATATCCCAATCCACCTCTAACCACACTGGCTCTTGCTATTAAGAGTCAATTTCTTTTGTGTAGACCTCCTTCATTTTGGATCTCGACTTTGATTCCACCCCCCCCCCACCAGCTATTTTCATGCTTAGCTTTGTAAACTTTATGATTTGTTATTTTATTAGTTCAATTGTGAGGGTTTTATACCACCGTGTTTTGTTTGTTTGTTTGCTTGTTTTTGACCCCCTGATATTTTAAAGCATGTCCTAAGCCTCCCTGGGGGACCTTTTTTCCAAAAGAAGAGTCAGGGACTCCAAGTCCTCCAACATAAACTACAAACCTGTTTGACCCATTACATTGGAATGGTATAACTAGCAAGATGAGCGATTCTTTTATTTGTTGCATCTGTTCCTAGACCACAGGTGTGTCTTCACAAATGACCATCCTTTCCCCCAGAATTGGCCTACATTTAAATACATATTTTGGCCCAAGCATAGCAAATCCATTTGCCTCCCTAATATTCTCTCTCCTCCTCCCCCCCTCCCCATCATTACTTCTGTTTCCTGTCTCACACCATTGGTCCTGGAATCCTGCAAGGTTTTCCCAGCAGATTCTCCGTTCCATTTGGTTGCTTTTCACCGGTGTGTGCAAGAACAGCTCTTTGGAGATCATAACAAGCTTTGAGACCCCTGGCTCTTAATATATGTTGGATTTCTAAATAGTCATTGAACTAGTTATCTGTTGCACCTAAGGGAGCCTTAGGGTGTTGGGCAAATAAGTGAATTATGCAGTTCTGGCCCAACTGTACTTCCTTCCAAAGTATTCAGGAGGTATTTATTCAACCAAAAAACAATGCTGAATGTAAGGTAACTACCCTAAAAAATCAGGTTATATGCAGAAAGTTTGTGTGTTGGTATACGTATTTGTAACTGGCAAGATAATTTAAGATCACATTTTTTTTCTTAATGGCATCCCTTGCTTCCCACACACACACACACAAACACACACACACAAAGTAAACCTTTTTTTAAAAGTAAATAGGGTAATCTTTTTGTGCATGTTTGCTAACATTTCCATGCACATACTCACTTTCCCACTTTTTCAAGGCCTCCAAAGGGGATTGAGACTGTTGCCAAAAACAGACCAATATAAAATTAACAAAACAGAAAACATTCACCCATTTTTCATCTTCACTGAGTTGGCGCTGACAAAAGGACCAACAGATGGACACAGTGGCTTTCCATCACACAGCCTCTGATCTTACAAGACATGAACCAAAATCCCAATCTGTGTGTTGAGTAGGATGTTAGGCAAGAATATCCTATTCTAAATACTGCAAATAATCCTTGGTCTTAGCCCTGCAACTGGGACTGGTCACCTAGATAAAGTATTTGAACCAGAGGATGGCCCTAGCACAACCTCTGACATGGTACCCCCCCCCCATATGTTCCCTGGTGCCACTTGTTTCTCCCCCAAGGCAAAGGCCTGGTCCTGACTCTCCTCCACCTCTTTAGACCAGGAGGGGCTTTTGAAGACCCCAAGAGGCACCAGCTTTGGGTCTGCAAGGGAGAATGCCCATTTGGAAATGGACCCATCGTGGTAAGCTGCTTGGCTTAGATACATTGTGAAACCTTCCACCATTTTCTGATTGCACGCCCACCACAGTAGCAATTCTGTGAGGATCCTGAGGCTGATCCTCAAACTTCCAAAAGTGCCCAAAGACTCAACAAGGACAGATTCGCAAAGCAATTCACAACCTTGCTTCTGCTACTCGTGTTAAATAGGGTTGTCCTGAGCGATCCTAGGAATAAGGACAGCTGGGACTCCTTTTTGACTAAGGAGCATAACATAAGAATAACTGGGCTAGACCCAAGTTGTTTCCTGGGGGTGAGCAGCTGGCAATTGGAGCCAGTACCCCACCACCTACTGAGGAAGCTCAGAGGCAATTTTTCCCAGGGGAAGGAGAATGTCTAGTTGAAGCCAGCCCGTTTAATTTAATAAGAAGAATAAACTGAATATGCTTCCAGGGACTAATGTTTGCCCTTCTGACAGTTGGAGATTCGGTTTTAATTAAATTACAAGTGCTCCTTGTTAATGTAACCAGCAAAACGTTTATTCTTTGGGCTCGATTCTTTTCTCCTTGGTGGAGGTTCTGCAGCTTAGCCTTTTAGAGGGCAAGGACACCTTCCACAAGGCAAGTCTCTACTGTTAAGTGGGGTGAGATGGTCTCCCTCAAGCAGGACACCTTGAGACATCGTTAACGAGTGAACTATTGGGGTTATTATTATTTTACCATTATGGATTAACTACTATAGGAATCAAACTCACTAGATCAAACTTGCTAGAAAAACAATTAATGCTCGGCATGGTCAGCGGCAAAAGGAAACGTGGTCGCCAAAGGATCCGCTGGCTTGACATGATCAAAGCCGATACAGGGATGACCATGAACCAACTAAAAGAAGCAGTCAGAGACGGGCGCATGGCGAATACTTTCCTATAGAAGCACCAAGGGTCGGACATGACTGAATGGATAACATCATCATCATCACTACGGGAATCAATATATCTTAGACCAGGGGTGGCCCAGCTGAGGCTCTCCATAGACTACAATTCCCATGAGCCCCTGCCTGTACTTGGATGTCCATAGAATTTAGCCCATGGACATCTGAAGAGCCACCCAAGTCTTCCATCCATCCATCCATCCATCCATCCATCCATCCATCCATCCATCCATCCATCCATCCATCCATCCATCCATCCATCCATCCACTATATTTATATACCGCCCTCCCCTCTTTGATGAAGTTTCCCCAATATAATGCTTGTTGGCAGCATGGCACCCACCAGTGAATTTTCTGGTGCTCACCATGTGCTTTTAGAAAATGGATGTGGCCTGGTATTCCTGTTGCCCAGCAGGGCTTCAGATTTCCTGTGCTCAGTAAGAAGCATTCTGTAAAACAGACTGACTGAAACAATGTGAGGAATTGCCTTGTGGTCTATACTCCACAAAAGAGCCCTGTGCGCTGCCACTTCCAACTGGCTGGGGATCCCTGGCCCCAAGGAAGTTCGTCTGACCTCAACCAGAGACAGAGATTTCTCCCTCCTGGTCCCCACCAGCCAGAAAGGGCTCCCAGAAAAGATCAGGGCCTGCCAGAGCTAGCACAGGGCCTGCAAAATGGAGCTCTTCCACCAGGCATTTGGTTAAGGTTGACTGAACCAATAACATGCACTGGGTCCCCCAGAACCCCCTGCCCATGAACTGAAGCCTGAACCCACCAGCTTATGGGATCATAGTTAACAGGTTAACATTGTCACCATTAGTATTTGAATAGTTATATGGAATTGTTATCACCAGTTACTGAAACCACTGTTACTACCATTATTTAACCTGACATTATGAATTGTATACTGTACTTATTCCTGTGTTTTATGTAAACCGCCCTGAGCTACAAGGGAGGGTAGTATATAAACATTAAATAAATAAATAAAATGTTGAGGACGTCCAATTAGAGTTATGCATAGCCTCATTACATGACATTTTGTAGTTGGCTTCACCTCCTAGGGTAGCCATTTAATGGTTGCATTTTCCACCCTGGCCCAGAATTCCACAGGTGCCTACAGACTCAAAAAAAGGTTGTGGATCCCTGTTTTAAACCATCTCTGTCATTACCTCTTAATTATCAATACAAGAGACATATTTTTTCCTAGAACACATTGGGGAGTGGGGATTTCATAAATGAGGCCCGCTCTTTTGGGATAATTTGCCAGGGAGAAAGGATAGGAAAGGATTCACTAGGGGCCTCAGGAAATGGAGCCACCAAAGCAATGTAAGGCAGGGAGGTTGATGGTGCAGTCCTAAGCAGAGCTGCCCTGTTCTAAGGCTGTGGACTTCTATGGACTTATATATCTCCTGCTGTTTCTCCAAAGAGACTAGGTGGGACTACTGGGGTCTCCCATCCACCATTATCCTCCTAACAACAATATAAGGTAGGTCATATTGCAAGAGAGGATGACTGAGCTAAGATCGCCCAGTGAGAATCATGGCTAAGGAGGGAGTTCCTTCTCCCCATCTTAGCTCCCTACTCAAACTACTGTGCAGTAATTTTGTGATCCCTGATTGGCAGCAGTCAGGTAAGTATTCAGGAGAAGAAAGGGAAAACAGGAGCAGCAATGAGGAACATATGGGTATGGCGGGGGGAGGGGAGATTTAGGGAACTTCAGAGATCTGTTTGGTTCTACCCTAAGTCCCCTTCTGTAGACATGGTTTGTCCAAGACAGTCCTGCCCAGCAGAAGACTTTGCAACATTCCCACACTCATTACAACAACAAGAGGCTCAGGGGTGAATAAAACAAGGATCGACCCCCAGCATCATAGTCCCTATTTTCAAAAAAGGTGATAGGTCTGATCTGCAGAACTATCGACCAATTAGCTTGCTGCCTGTAGCTTCTAAATTATATGGCAGCTTTCTGAGGAAGAAATTGGAGAACTGGGTGGAAGACAACAATATCTTGAGCTCACGACAGTTGGGTTTTAAGAAGTGGCATTCCACAATCAAACATTGTCAAACACTCTGGCTGCTACTGCTATGAAGGGTCCAACAAAGGCACTATTTGTGGCCTTTGTTGACCTTGCTGCAGCCTTTGATTCATTGGACAGGAACATACTTTGGCAGAAACTCCTAAATCTCCAGCTGGATCCACGTTTAGTGTATCTAATGAGACAACTCCACCAAAACACCATGGTCAAGATCAAGGTAGGGAATTCAGGTGCTCTAATTGAGGAAATCCCTGTTAATAAGGGAGTAAAACAGGGATGTGTGATGGTCCCTCTGCTGTTCAACCTATATGTTAATGATGTGGTAGGAAAGATGGAGGGCTCCCACTTTATGGCACCCAGTATCTGCCAGACCAAGATTTCCATCCTCCTGTATGCTGATGATATGGTGGTGATATCACTGACTAGAATAGGGCTAAAAAGACCTTTCGACAACCTAGGCTTATACTGCAAAGATCAGGGCCTGTCCATAAATTATCTTAAAACCAAGGTTATGGTCTTCAGAAAACGCCCCCCAAAATGTTCCTGGAGTATCCTGGGAACACGGATAGAACAGTGCAGCTCCTACAAATACCTGGGTGTAACGTTTAGCGAAACATTAACATGGAAGGCACACTTGTCCAGTTTGAGAGTGGCTACCCTGAGAAGTATGGGGGCTATTGTCAAATTATTTTTCTCAAAAGGAGGCTGCTTGATTGACCTCGCTATTAAACTATTTGGCAGCAAAGTAATATCTTCCATACTATATGGTGCGGAGATTTGGGGCTGGAATGAGAATAAAAGACAATTGAGAGCTGAGGTCTGTATGCCACATACCACAATGGCCCCCAACTGGCAGAATGCCATATCTCAGTTTGCTCCTCCTGGACACTTCCCCCTACTTCTCCTCCTCCTTCACTGTTGCTGCTGAAGGTGGGGGAGAATGCATGATTCAGTGGTGTTATGTCATATTTCCTTCATTACACAATATCAGGGAGTTGAGGAACAACTCAACACAGAGCTGTCATTTTTGGTGACGGCTCCATTCTCTTCACACTTAGAAGCCAATTTTGCTTTACAGTAGATGCATTTAGGGTATGGGATATAGGAAAGCTTGCATGACCAAGGACTACTCAAATCCTCCACAATCACCCACTAGGGAATGCATTGTAAATAAGCAGCCTCTTAGAGAATGCCACATACCTTGTAGAGGCCGTGGCTGCAGCCACAGAAGGTGCTTTCCATGGTATAGCTCCTCAACACGCCAATCTCACGCCACGCCACCACCCGTGCTGTGGCTTCGCGGGACTTCTCCACCAGGAAGTTGCAGCTGCTCATGAGGAAGGCAGGGGCCACTTTGTCTAAGACCTTGGCGAGGGTCTGCAAAACACAACACAAAGCCACCTTCAACAACATGGGGACTTTCATTGTAACCTCAGGGAAAGCAAGGGAGCATCTCTTGATGCAGTTGAAGGACTGATCTCCAACTGGTTTTCCAGAAGGACCTCTTTGAGATGTGATGGGTGCTGGCCCAGTGCCTCAAGTTGCCAACCAGTAAAGGCCTGAAGACGCTTTCCCTTACATGCCTGCTTTGCTGAGGCATCTTTTCCCTCCAGCAAGCACACATTTCTAAAATACGACCAATCTGTCTTGACCTATGTATGTCTGCCAGGATTCTTTTTGTGTGGTGTTTTACCTCTGGGCAGGAAGATGTCTGCACAGCAGCAAAACGCCATACAAAATATCCAGTAATCACTACACAGATACAACGAATAAAAATTTGATAGCGTTCAGATTCAGCCCAGATTGAACTGGGCCAAATCCAAATCACCCAAATCCGCATTCACTGGTTCGGATTTGTCCAAATTGAATTGACCCAATCCAAATCAGCTGAATTAATTTAATGCCACTGAAGTCAATCGAAAATGTTTCCTTTTTGTCTATACCATGGTTTGGGGGTCTAATTCTAGGGGCATCTAAAGAGTGTTCCCCCATCCAACCTCCATTGTTTCCTATGGGGGAATTAAAAGGGTTATCTGTTCTTGTCTGGGAGGAGATGAAGGATAGCAGTGAGGCTGAGGCCTACTGGCTTCCTGAAGAGGAACTCTCAGAAGGAGCAGCAGAGCCCATGGAAACTACAATATATCCTGGGCCCAGAAGGCCCAACTCTGGTCTGTATAATTCCTGGAAATTTGTGGTGGAACCAGAGTGGGAGGGAGCTCAGGGAGGGAATTCAGCAGGAATGCAGAGCAACCCTTCCTCCTTCTGCCCCGCTAGTGGGGCTCCCAAATGGCCACTGGGACGGACACTCTGCCTTTAGAACCTGATTAATTCCAGAACTCTCAGATAAGGGGCACGGTGATCCTAGCCACAGACAGATTAGGCAGGCAAACATACCCTGTTGGATCAGGGTCTCCCAGGCTGAACCTCAGCTCCCCCTTTCTTGCTGAGGTTGGCTTACAGCTGCTGCCAGATGGCAAGCTACACCAGAGCCAATGGCAGAGGACAGGAAGGACATGGGGAGAGCCTTGACAAGCCATGGCCACTTTCTGCCCTTGAAAACAGTGGTAAACTGCACATTTATTACTTATTTATTTACTGAGTACATTCTTGTCCTCCAAAGGACCTCAGGGACACTGCTTTCCCCTCTTCCATTTTTCCTCTCAACAACCCTGTGAGGTAGGTTAGGGCAATATAAGCATAATTGGCCCAAGTCACCTGGAAAACATCCATCATAGGTGAGGAACCTGACCTGGGTCTCCCCAATCCTCATGCAACACCCAGCTGAACCATGCTGGCACGCGGCACTGTACAAAACCCAGATATCTGAATAAACATGAAAGGAAGGAGAATCTCCCATGCGTGGCCGTTATGTTAGAAACAAGACAAGGAGATTCACAGATTCAGGTTTAGATGAACGACGTGGATGGTTTTGGAAGCGTCCCTGATTTCTGACTCTAAAGAGAATTGTTGCTGTAGATCAGTTGTACTGCCTCCGCCTAGTATTTGTGTGTGTCTGCTTCTAATTTTAAAAAGAAAGCACTCCAAGCACAACTGGGGGCCTTCATCCACTAAACACCCTTCAAAAGAAGATTGGCACAATATTATCCATTGGAGGAGTATTTAATGCCTCTCCACCTTATTTCTTTAGCTGGGCCAAGATCGCCACCTATAGTCCCTAAAGTGAACTGGAGGCTGCCTGGGAATTAATTCAGGGGTGTTTGGGTTTTTTTGGCTTCTTCCATTCTGTTCTTATCAGATCCTCAAAGCCTCAGACCATACCCCCCCCCCCCAACAGAAAATTCATTTTATTGACTGATCCTAAAAGACTGTAGCTCATTGATTACGGGAACTGCATGTGGCTTGGAAAGACATACGGACAATTTCAAATTAGCCACAATCAACTGCATTGTGGTGCTTTTTTCCCCTGTTTGCACTTTCTCTCTCTCCTATCTGCAGCAACTCTATGGGGGGGTCTCATTACTGATTACGTGTGGCTTTCTGTGTGTCTTCTGGACTTCCTGCACAACACACCACAGCAGGGGTCCCATTCCCCTGGTGGGGGGGTGTGGAAGATAAACTACCCTCGGTTACGCTAAGCAGCAGGAGTTTCACCACAGAGTTTCCGGCAATTCCTAGAGCTGTCTATGTCAATTCTGTGTTTTTTTACTGGAATCTGTAGGATGCCACAGCCCTTTCTCATCCCTTTCTACAGCCTTCCTACAACACAGAGATATAGAACCTGCTGTTCAGCAGGGTAAGTAAAGGTAAAGGCATCCCCTGTGCAAGCACCGAGTCATGTCTGATCCTTGGGGTGACGCCCTTTAGCGTTTTCATGGCAGACTTAATACAGTGTGGGTTTGCCATTCCCTTCCCCAGTCATTACCGTTTTACCCTCCAGCAATCTGGGTACTTATTTTACCAACCTTGGAAGGATGGAAAGCTGAGTCAACGTTGAGCTGGCTGCTGGGATCGAACTCCCAGCCTCATGGTCAGAGCTTCAGACAGCATGTCAGCTGCCTTACCACCCTGCACCATGTTCAACAGTGTATGAAGGAAAAAGACATTGCTGTTCTGTTTCCCAGACGGACCCAACTTGTACAAGAGGAAAAGAAACCAGCATTTCTTCTATCACACACACACACCACACACAATGCCTTTGCAAATGCCAACATATTTGGAGGGTGGGTGCCTGGGGCGATTGGAGTTTGTGGACGTGATGTCACTCTAGGCTGCCTCCCCCTAATCGCTATGAACATTACCATTATCACTAGAGGCTGTTTTTTTCCCCCCTGCTGATTCTCAAATTCCTTAAGGGGTTGGAACCAGTGGATGGGGACAGCCAGATCCCCCTTCTGGCAGGGTAAATGCAAGGTTTACTAATGAATTGCTGGAGAAAGTTTTAGTCAAGTACCAAAATACATTTTGGAGCTTATTCCATCATTGGGGATGTTGAAGATGGATCCAAAACTCACTGGCTCTAGATTATAAAGGTGATCATGTTTTTTTTTTGGGGGGGGGGTATCCCAATCTTTCAAAAATTGAAGAAGTCTAGGTTCTTCCTTCTGCTGCCGAGAGGAACCTTTCCCTGCCCTCCTCTAAGTGACAAACTCGCACATAGTTCAAGAGAGCCATCCTGTCCCTTCTCATCCTCCTCTTCTCTGGACTGAACATTCCTGAGTCCCTCAGCCTTTCCTCCTTGGGCTTGGTCCCCAGGCCCTGGATCATCCTCATCGCTCTCCTCTGACCCCTCTCCATTTTGTCCACGTCCTTTTTGAAGGGAGGCCTCCAGAACAGCAGACAGGATTCCAGGTGGGGCCTGACCAATGCAGTGTATAGCAGGGCTATGACATCTTTTACATATACAAACAAAATTCAAACAAAGGACAGGGTATGAAGTTAAGAACACCAAAAGTTGGGACAAACTCAACTATAAGCTTGTTCCCACAGTGGTCTCCCCCTGGCTCTTAATCAAGTATGCATCAGGTGAGCTTCAGGTGAATGGGCTTCCCAAACCCTTACCTCAAAAACTTTTGGGGATTGTTTTATGTTGGTTGCAATTTGACAACAATTTCCACCACAGCTAAATGTGCAGATGTTAGGAGACGAGGATGTACCTTCTCTGCATTTCTGAAAAATTTTCCTGCACTGATCCTGCATGCAGAGCTTCTCTCAAATCTGCGAAACTTGGCAAGCCCAGTTCCCAACCCTGTAAGGACTGTTGCATCTTGGAAGATGGGGGAGGATTTGCCAATTCTGAGCTTGCTTTGGTATAGGGCACCGAGAGAGTGAGAGAGTTCTGTTCCTTAACAGCTATTTTGCCAAATTGCTACAAATGGCTCTTTGGGTTGTTGTTTTGTTGTGTTGTTTTTGGACCACGACAATTAAAACATAATTAATGAAGAAATAAATAGAGGGGAAAGAACCGTTAGCTTGAGACCTGAGAAGGACTTGTAGAACAAACAGAATATTAAGTTTGCGCTGGCTAATGTTTACAAATGAGCAATGCATGCATTTCATGTTCCAATTACCTGGCAGTGGTGCGTGTGGTTTTTTTTAATGTAATTAAACCTTTAAAAGGTTGTTTATAAGGATAATTTCCATTGTCTTCAGGAGCAAAATGTATTCAGATTATCTGTACATGGGCTTTTGTTCTACCAAGTCAGGGCAAAAGGGTGGAGCTTTTAGCTGAGCAAATCTGCTGAATCTGCCACTATACCTTAGTTCTCGATGTGTGTGTGCAGGATATATTTATTCATTGATACCTCCCCCCTCCTCTGCTCCTTGTTATCTGGGGTCAATTCAAAGTGCTGGTTATCACTCTGAAAGCCCTACATGGCTGGTTCCCAGGGTGCTCAAGGGACAGTTTTCCCTCCTACGCAACAGCCCAAGAATGTAGATCTTATTTATTACTTGTATTCCAACATTCCCAAATCAGCTTACATTGTATCCGCAAAACAACTATGTGAGGTAGGCTAGGCCGAGAGTATGCGACTGATCCAGGGTCACCCAACAAGCTTCCATGGAAATGTCAGGATTTGGACCTGGGTTTCTCAGCATATAGGCCAATACTCTAACTCAGGGGTAGTCAACCTGTGGTCCTCCAGATGTTCATGGACTACAATTCCATGCTGGCAGGGGCTCATGGGAATTGTAGTCCATGAACATCTGGAAGACCGCAGGTTGACTACCCCTGCTCCCTTCGTCTCCTAACCTGTCCCCCCCAAGTTACAATAACTGAAGCAAAGAGGCTAATTGATCTACTTAAGTCATGGAATCGATCAATTAGACAACTTAGGGTCCCAATGACTGGGGCTCCCAATAATCCTCCCAATAACCACCCAATTAGTTTGCTCGGCACCTTTGCTGGAAATTGTGGGCTTGGCTAGACCGAGAGAACATCATAGCCGAAGAGCAAGCAGGCTTCAAACCTAGCCACTCCGCCTTAAACTGATGCCTCATTCTATACCACCTGGCAATGAAATATAGTGCCAGGCCCCGTGGGGCACTCGATATAGCTTCTGCTGATTATAAAATGGTCTTTGATAGCATTGTGAGACAGATTATTGGCTGAATTAGGGGCCTCATCAATTGGCTCCAGATTTCCTGCCCTTATTCATATGCTGCAGGAGAATAATTTCCTGGTAGTAAGACGCAACCAGCAAGGTCACCTTTCACAGAGGGTTCCGGTTAAAAAAGGAGTACAGCAATTTTGTATTTGGGCTCCTTTTTAATTCAATTTCTATATTAATTCAATGATCCAAGCAATGACCAAACCAGAATTCTATCTGCCAAATAGATCCAACAAATAGTTGGCAAATAGATCCACCCCTGCTCTAGTGTATGAAGACAACACAGCCATCCTGTCCCACTTGGTGTCATGGTTAGGAGTGTGGACTTCTAATCTGGGTTTGATTCCACTCTCCCCCACATGCAGCCGGGTGACCTTGGGCTCTTCACAGCCCTGATAAAGCTGTTCTGACCAAGCAGTAATATCAGGGCTCTCTCAGTCTCACCTACCTCACAGGGTGTCTGTAGTGGGGAGAGGAAAGGGAAGGCAATTGTAAGCCCCTTTGAGACTCCTTCCAGTAGAGAAAACTGACATGTAAGAACCAGCTCTTCTTCTTCTGTTCTGACCGAGCAGTAATATCAGGGCTCTCTCATCCTCATCTATGTTACAGGGTGTCTGTTGTGGGGAGAGGAAAGTGAAGACAATTGGAAGCCACTTTGGTAGAGAAAAGTGGCAGGCCTCAGAAGGCAGGCCTCAGAAGAGACCTCCCGGCTCTAACTAGAGATGAACGTGAACCGGCTCATGAACAGTCACTTTGGATGCGAACAGCCACTTCAGAAGCTGAAGCGCCCAACCCTAATTTACACCTCTGCTATCTGCTCTTCAAACAGAACAGTTGAGCTCCCCAGCACTTGACTGTTTGGTTTAACAGCACTTAACTGTTTGGGAGAGCCAGTTTGGTGTAGTGGTTAGGAGTGCGGACTTCTAATCCGGCATGCCTGGTTCGATTCTGCACTCCCCCACATGCAGCCAGCTGGGTGACCTTGGGCTCCCCACGACACTGATAAAATTGTTCTGATCGAGCAGTGATATCAGGGCTCTCTCAGCCTCTACTCCCTCACAGGGTGTTTGTTGTGGGGAGAGGAAAGGGAAGCAACTGTAAGCTGCTTTGAGCCTCCTTTGGACAGGGAAAAGCGGCATATAAGAACCAACTCTTCTTCTTCTCTTAAATGGCTTGGAGTCATGGGGAGAAGGAGGTGAGATGTGTCCTGTATACCAACCAGCAGAAAGCAGGGAGGAAATACCTCAGACATTTCCACCACCTGCTTTTGTTCACCACTGAAAGCTGTGAAATAGCTCGGCAAATGCAGAAGTGACAACAGATCTTTCTAGGAATCACTGGAAGCTCTATGGTAAAACCAGTGTTTCCTGCCATTTCTAGAGCAATGGAAAATCACTTCTAATTTTTCTTTGGATATGATATCATGCTGTTGGCCCAGTGGCTATTTCTTTCATTCCCCCTGCCCTTTGCTCACATCAGTGGGGAACAGAAGGATGACCACCAGTGCCTTTCCTTTATTATTATGTCCTTCTGACCAAAGGTCTTCAGCAAAGTCAATACATATACAAGATAAAATACAGCACACAGAATTAAAAGCCATCTCCGTAATGGCTTAAAGAAACCGCAAGTGCAAAGAATTCGGCATAGGGAACCCTATGCTAACCCCTTTCCTTCCATATCTCTTCCACACTTTACATTTTAAAAGCAAGATGCCCCATGCTTGAACCTGTCTACTTCACCCCACAGGGCTAAATGTAGCTTTGGAGGAGCTCTTTCAATTGTGGAAGAAGCATGGGAAAAGGGAGGGACACCTGTGAGCCATAGCCTGTGAAGAAACTTTGGAAAACACTCCAGCGCTTGGCATGGGCCATTCATCTGCACCTTATGCCAGGGAGGAGTAGAACAATTTCTAGGGACCCTGGAGGCGGGCCAGCGTCTGCAGCCCCTGGGCTGGATTCCTTGCCTTCGGAAACACGGCTTACCCTGTAACCCACATCCTCTGTGACCACACTGGTGTCGATGCTGCATCCAGCCTGCCACAAAGTCTCCTTTATGCTGCATCCGTACAGGAACACATTCTTCTTCTGGGAGTGGCCATGATAGTCGCAAAACACCTGGGAACGAGGGGAAGAAAAGCAACTCCTTAAAAGGTTGCACTCTCCTACGCTTGTTAGTTGCTGAGAAACAGCTCCCCAAACAGGAACGCTGCATGTAAACAGCCCCTGGCTCACTGTTGGTGAATATGATTCATCCCCAGGGGAGCTGGTGCGGAAACTAAGAGCAGTTATTATACCCGGGGGAGTCAATAGGCTGCAAGTGGTTATCTTGGCCTCATGAGGGCCGGAGACTTGAGCATAGCAGCTAGTGATGAATCAGAGAGTAGCCGGTTGAAAACTGGACAATCGTCAGCGTAGTCACGTTCCTCTAAGCCAGGTCCGCTTCGGTCAACTGTTACTCTCCCCTCTACTGGAAAGACAATGTCTGTGAGCCTGAAACCCGGAGGTGGGGTTGCCAACTACTAGGTGGTGGCTGGAGATTCCCTGAGATCTCCAGGTGAGACGGATCAGTTCCTCTGGGGAAAATGGCTGCTTTGGGGGATGGCTTCTATGCAATTATGCCCCGTTGAAGTCCCTTCCCCAAACTCTGCCAATCGGAGGCTCCGCCCCCAAAATCTCCAGGAATTACCCTACCTGGAGGTGGCAACCTAACTTCATTAGGTGCTGATCCAAATCTCCACTGTAGCCTTGTTCACCACCTGAACTGACTGCAAAACAGAGCTAACTTGGCATTCTCAGCCACGTCTGTCTGAGTGACAGTAAATCCTCCTTTTCTTTCTATTTCCTCGCCAGGTTTTGAGGGGTCCCAGTTGACTGTTTCCGTCTCACTCTGTGACACCAATAAGTAAAAGGGGGGCTGGCTAAACAGGTTAAAGAGGGACAGGGATCTGTCACAGGCCCCCTCCTCATTGTCTTGGCGGAGGCCTCAAGAACAGACAATGCTTAAATTTTACACCATTGCATGTAAACAGGCCAGGATTCCTGCAGCGTCCAGTTCTGCTTGAAACTGCCCTGTCAGCTGTGTTAGCCAAGCCGGCCATGCTCAGGCTCACCCTCCCTCCTGCGATGTAGAGATGGCAGTGGCCTACCTTACAAGATCTCAAGGAATTCAACAGACCTCCGGACTTGAGATTAATTTCCCTGGAGACAACGGCAGCGTTGGAGGTGGACTCTGTGGTGTATACCCCAATATTTATTTATTTTATTTATTATATTTATATACCGCCCTCCCCGGGGGCTCAGGGCGGTTTACATAATAACACAAGAACAATACATGGAACAGTCTTATATGAGGTCCCTCCTGCCCCCAAATCCTGTCCTTCCATAGCCCTACCCCCAAATCTTCAAAACATTTCCCACCCCAGCATTGGCAGCCCTAACAAAGCTACAACTGCTACCTATGTTAAGTCTATTTATATTATTTCAGTCCATCCTAGGTGGCCAATGCAGAACAAACTGAAGCTGAATCCAGAAAGGGCAGAGCTAGTGATAACGGGGAAGGCTGATACTCAAGAGTAGGCATGGCCAAACTGTGGCTCTCCAGATGTCAATGGACTACAATTCCCATGAGCCCCTGCCAGAGCTTGCTGGCAGGGGCTCATGGGAATTGTAGTCCATGGACATCTGAAGAGCCACAGTTTGGCCATCCCCTGCTCTAGAGGGCCTGGATCCACTTGCCCTAGATGGAGCAATGTTAGTTTATTGGTTTGTTTTCCCCCAGAGCTGGCTAAGAGCTTGGGGATGCTCATGAACCCTTAGAAATGCAAGCAACTGTTTGGAAGGCTGGTTGGCAGGCAGCCAGAAACATCATTCTAACACCAGCCTCTAATTCACCAATTTTCTCATTGCCTATAGTCAGATGATCCAGCCACACTCATCCAAGTTTCCATAGCCTCACAGTTGGATTACTGCAATGCACTCTACCTGAGGAAATTACAATTGGTCCAGGGCCCAGCCACCCAACTGCTATCAGGGGCTAGCTACTGGAAATGTGTGTTGCCCATTCTGAAACAGCTACACTGTTCAAGCCCTTCCCAGCCTGGGACGCACATATCTGAAGGACCATCTTCCACATATCCCTGTGCCCCAACCGTGGCCATTGGGTTGGCTACAACATGTGAGTGTGAGTGTCCTGCATAGTGCAGGGGGTTGGACTAGATGACCCACGAGGTACCTTCCAACTCTATTATTCTATGATTCTAACACCACTGAGGGTGACCAGTATAGCACTGACCAGAGCCTAGGACTTTTCCATCATGGCTGTGGTTCTCTGGGATTGGATCCCTGAACAGATGAGAGGGGGTCCCTCCTTGGAGTTCTTCTGAAGGTGCTGCTTGGAATGGCAGGCATGTTTTTTTGGGAGGGTAGTGGGGAGATTTGAGATTTGCCATTTTATCTCTTTATTCCCACCCCCTCTATTAGATATTACTGGGGGACTGAAAGTTGAAGGCTGGATTATTCCACCATGTTCTCCGTGACTTTGTTGGGGGTTTTTGTGGTATGTTTTCATGTTTGTGGGTTTTAATAACAACAACAACAACAACAACAACAACAACAACAACAACAACAATAATAATAATAATAATAATGGTTTCTCTATCTGGGTTTTATTGTGGACAACTTTACCCCTCCACGAGCCATCTTCGGGAGTGGTGGATAATACATCGAAATCATCATCGTCGCCAATATCATTATCATCTTTGGTTTTTAGCTGAGGACTATCATTCTAGACTATCATTCTAGAATTATCATTCTAATCCACCCTGAGGAAAGGTGGGATATAACTATTCGAATAGAGAAATAAGGGAGAAAGTCCGTTTTGATACAGCAAAACCTCAAGATACGAACCACTGTCAGTGTGACATGGATGTCATCCGTTCGGTCAGTGATGCTTTCAAAGTACTTCTCCCTGTTAGTTTGACTTGAAAATCTCCCGTTCTATTGGGCTGCTTCCATTCGCAAATCAACCCCGTTGCTCTTTATTTTCATGCCCTCTTCTGCTTCCGGGCGATGAATTTTCCCCATTAAAGTTCCCCCTGTTTCTGTGATTGCTCCAGCCTTCCCATTTTACTCACACAGAAATGGTCTAACATGGTGTTAAAATAGGATAAGAGGAAGATTCTGGGGCCGTGGCAACAGCGACATGCAAAAAATCAACAACAGAAAAGGCTATGTTTGTATCCCTATATTTCATGAGGATTTGTAGTTTAAGAAAGGAGAATCCTGCATGGGAACTCTCACCTGCCACCAACCCCATCCCAGTTCCTACCTGCAAATCCCAGGTTGGTGAGGAAGGAGGGATGACTGTTAAAGTCATTTAATTCTGCAATGCAGATACTTCCTCGGAGAAAAAAGTTCAGGCTGACTTACTGTGCCGCTACGCAGCTATTTTCCAGCCTTGTTTTACAGTCAAACTTCCCATGTTATGCTTGCAAGAAGCAAAAACCTGCACTTTACAAGGCAATTAAGCACACTTGGTTGTCTTGAAATGCAAACCTTATGCAGCACAATTTGCAGGAAATTTGCAATTATGGACCCAGCTCCCAGACGGTATTATTTGGCGGAGTTGATCTTGGGCAAGACAAGACCCTACACGACCCAACTGTATTGCAAATGGCTGTATGCGTCCCCATCCGATTCACCTGCTTGTCCTCCTGCCTTGGGAACGGATTGAGATTGCCTTTATAAACAGCTCTCGTCTCCAACAGGAGCGGAAAATATCAGGAGTTTATTGATGCAGGAGGTAAATATTGACCTGGCTTTTGAAGAATGCCAAGATGGGAAGTCAATATACATTGGTGCTATATAACTTCCCCATATCTTCACTATTGGGAAATCTCTAAATTACGAGCATAGGCTTTTATTTCCCACCCATGAAATCAGTTGCTCTAAAGTGGAATGAGCACTTCGCCTCCCCCCCCATGCACCATGCACATTGATTCTGATGCATGAACACTGGTCATTCCCGGCCCCAGAGAGGCACGTCTGGCTTCGACCAGGGCCAGGGCCTTTTCGGTCCTGGCCCCGACCTAGTGGAATTAGCTCCCGGGTGAGCTGCGGGCCCTGCAGGACCTTTCTGCTTTTTGCAGGGCCTGCAAAAGGGAGCTCTTCCGTCAGGTCAATAGCTGAGGCCGGGTTAGTACAGGAAGAGCAATTGGGGTCCCCCTGATGGCAACAATGAATACCATCCTGACCTGTCTCTCCTTTCTTCCCCATCTCATAGATGAGTAGGGGGAGTTAAGGGTTTCCGCCATCTTTGTTTTCGCTGTTTGATTTTTGTTATTATGGATTTTGTGTTAGTCCATTTTAATGGGGGTTTTAATGGGTTTTTAGCTGGACGTTTGTAAACCGCCACGAGCTCTGGGAGTGGTGGTACATGAATGAATGAATGAATGAATGAATGAATGAATGAATGAATGAATGAATGAATGAATGAATGAATGAATGAGTGAGTGAGTGAATGAATGAATATGTGCCTGCATTATACTGACCCTAGACTGGTAGTGCCTTGCCAGGTTAGCAGAGAGAAGTCTTCCACAACACCTGTCCCCGGGCCCTTTTGGTTGGAGATGCTAGGGACTGAAGCTCGGTCTTTCTTTATGCCAAGAAGGTCCTCCTCCTCAGCTCCAAAGTATCGCTACATCAGTGGTTCTCAAGTTTCCTAATGCCGCAACCCTTTAATACAGTTCCTCATGTTGTGGTGACCCCCAACCATAAAATGATGCCAGTGTTCTATCACAGAAATTAAACCAAAACTGACCAATGGCGTGAAGATCCACGGTTCATGATTGTATATAAATTGTTTTTTTTCTGGGGTTTCTCAGTTCAGTTCTGCCTCTTGTCCCACTATGCCGATCTCGCTCTTTTCTGCTGCTGCAGACAGACAAATGTTCTCTCGATCTACCCCGCAAGGCTGTTGTGTGGATGGCACCTCCCCCAGCCAAGCTGCTTGCCCTACTGTGACCCCTATGAAAGGGTCATTTGACCCCCAGGTTGAGAACCACTGTTTTAGAGAGATATCAGTCTTTCTCATCTTTGGATAGTGCCAATGGTGTTTTAAAGGCCATGCATAAGAAGCTGCACCATTCACATGTACTCCCTCTCTGCACAGTTCCGGAATGCTGCTAAAATTGGTTTTTCTTCCATCCCCTGGGGAGGGGGAATCCACAGTAGCCTAAAGGGGAAGCTCAAAAGAGTCCCATTAGCTTCTTCCACTGTAATACCAACTTTTGGGCATGCTCGGGCTAAGGAGGTAAATATATATCTTAAAAACCCTAAACAGTATTGTTTATGCATCTGTCAGGGTGGAAGTATAGAAACAACAGGACATGTGTTTTTTGAATGTAAACTATATAATTGAATTAGGAAAGAGCTTATTACATCTCTCCCACTAACTAGGCAGAATTCTCATATACTTAAGAAGATGCTGTCTGGTAAAAATAAAGAATTAACTTCTGCAGTAGCCAAATTTGCTTGGTTGGCTACTAAGATCAGGAATGTTCTGAACGCATCAGGAGGAAAAATACCAAAGGATTGCCATTCTAACACTTCTTATACTGTATCCATATATAATTGTTTTTAGCTCTTCGTTTTTATCCATTCATAATTGATTTTACATTTGTAATTCTATGCCTTCTCCTGGATGGTCTGTGGCCATAAATAAAATTGATTGCTTGATATAATGTATTTCAGTTTATCCAATCTTAAGTTTGAACATTATTGTTAGTTGCGATCTTTAGAATTTTCCTGTTTTATTCCTTTATAAGTTTTAATTTATATTTTATCTGTGTATATTTTGTACTGCTCAATAATAATAAATTTTCTATTTCCATAATAAATTTTCCATTTCAATCTTCTATTTCAGCTTTTTCCACTGTTTCCTGCCTCATAGAATCACAGAGTTGGAAGGAGCCTCCAAGGTCATCTAGTCCAACCCCCTGCACTATGCAGGACGCTCACAACTACAAATGACCAATGTTCGGTGTCTTCACATGCCCTCCCCCTCCTCCCCACTGTATTTTTTTTAATTGTGATCATGATCATGTTACAATGCAATTCTGCAGCAGCACAAGCACCACACACACACAGACACACACACACCACTTCCCCTGCCTCTCCTTCCAGCATGATTGAACATTCAAAGGGGCACTTTGGAGGGAGGGCGGTGAGCTTCCCCATGCTTCTGCCCTGTGGGCATTTGTTGATGGTCCCCTGCTGCTGTTTAGGATTATTCAAACAAACAAACCAGTCTTGCATCTTACAAGCTAAAGCTTATCACTGCTGGAAGGGTGTATGGGAGCCTGTTGGGTCATATGGTTTTTTTTTTTATGTTACTTCTTTTTTCAGCCACTTTGAGCCCCAGATAAGTACCAGAGGGAGAGAGAAGAGGAAGGAGTCTCAAAGTGGCTTACGGTTGCCTTCCCTTCATCTCCCCACAACATAAAGATAGATTCAGGTGGACAGCTGTGTTGGTATGAAGTATTGAGTCCCCTGGAGGCCAACAATGAATACACCTTTGTGCCATTAGACTCACATTTTGTCCTCCCCACAATAGAGGCTGAGAGAGCTCTAGGAGAACCATGACTGGCCCAAGGTCACCCAGATGGCTACGTGTGACATCAAACCCAGTTCTCCAGATGAGAGGCTGCCTATTACACCAAGCTGGCTCTCTCAGGGAAAGAGAGGACCTTTCAATGGTTATCAGCCATGAGAACTCAACAGAACCTTCTTGTCTAAAAGCAGAGAACCTTCTAAGATCAACGGCTGAGTGCAGAACACAGCCGAAGGCTTCCTGGTTAGTTGCCCCTTGGGAAAATAACTCTGGTCTTGGGTTTGACCCAGCACAGCAATTCTTACAACGGCACTACACGCCCCAGCTCAAAACGTCAAAGTAGGTAACATTTACAATTTTAAGCCAGCCCAGAGCCACCCCCCCCCCACTCATATTTTCTGTCGCTTTTTCCGACTACACGTTGTGAAGTTAGCCTCTGCTGTGTGTTCAATTACCCTGTAATGGTCCCATTTGAACAGCCGCAGTTGTCATTAAAGAACCTGGCAGAGAGGCAGGGACACCTTCCCACAGTTTTAGCATTTCATCCAGGTTCTGGGCTACAGCCAGCTTGGTTTAACCACAGGAGCTGAATGGAATTTCCCGCCCCAAGGTTCCCCCTTCTGAATATCAAAGGGGCTTTCATAGCCTCAGTCCCATTTCCAGATAAAACTCAACAAGGTAGCCATTACCGGACAATTTTATACACTCTTAACAAGCAAAAGGGGCATACATCATCTGCCTACAATATTGCCATGCACATTAAGGATGGCACCCAAGGAAACGCAGCACATCTGATGGCTAAGCTGCCTGGACTTCCCCAGCTTGTAATTTTGAAGCCCAGAGGTTGCTACAGAAGAATTCTGAGCAATACATCAGCATTTCACTTGCTGAGAGATACATTCCCATTTCTAAAGAGAGCCGTTGTGGTGTAATGGTTACAGCAGCAGGCTAGGCTCTGAGACACCTGGGTTCGGATCCCCATGCAGCCACAGAAGCCTGCTGAGTGACCATGGGCCAGTCACAGGGCGGTTGTGGGAGTAATGTGAAAGAATGGCGATAGAATCAATCAGTCAATAAACCTTTAAAGGTAGATAGGTAAATAGAGAGGGAGAGAGAAAGAGAGAGAGAGAGAGAGGTAGATAGGGAGGGAGAGAGAGAGGTAGATAGGAAGAGAGAGAGAGGTAGGGAGAGAGAGGTGGATAGGTAGATAGGGAGGGAGAGAGATTCAGAGGTGGGAGTATCTGCAAGACCCAACCTGGAGCTGCAAATGTAGGATTAGTCCCTGGAGGCTGAGGAAGTCCAGGCAGACTTACCTCCCTCTCCTCCTGAGCCTCTGGAGCAGCAAAGGAGAAGCCTGCATGCCAGAGCCACTGGACCAGAGATGCAGGCCAGCCGCAGTTCTAATGGAGATGAATGGCAGGAGCCAGGCAGAGGCCCCGCCCAGCTGCATTGGCAGGCGGGGCCTCTGGCTTGTAAAAGGTGCCAGAGACAAAGCTGTGTTGTGTTATTACTCCAGTGTCCATTACCATATTGATCTTGGCTCAGCTTCCTGCCTTGATCTTACCTGGCTTGACCCTGGCTTGGCTTCTGCCTCACCCTTTGGAGTTGGTTGCTGGTGTTCGGTTGGGATTTTCGGCTTTGTCCTGGACTGTGCCTAGAGCTCGGCTTGTGTGCGTAGGTGTGTCTATGGTGCTCTCCTTAGGAGCATCCTGGACCCCTAGGTTATCCATGTCCAGGTTGGGGGACTGCTGGGAATTTGGGAGGGGGGTGGCATTGGGAAGTGGAAGGACTTCAGTGGTCAACAGGCCCATAGAGTCCACCCTCCAAAGCAGCCATTTTCTCCAGGGGAACTGACCTCTGTAGTCTGGAGAGTGGAAGAATTCCAGGGTCAGTCTGGAGGTTGGCAACCCTATAGGCTTCTTATAGTTGTGTGTGGGAGAGAGAGAGAGAGAGAGAGAGAGAGAGAGAGAGAGAGAGAGAGAGAGAGAGAGAGAGAGAGAGAGAGAGAGAGAGAGAGAGAGAGAGAGGAGCATTGAGCGCCTAGATTTCTCTTCCTTGGGAAATGCAGTAGCCAATTAAACTACCCACTCTTTGGGGCTGTTAGCTTTCTTTTCCTTTTTAGCCGTCACCCTCCTTTGAAGAAAACTGTGGCTCACATGTCATTGGGACAGACGAGAATCGAGTGCGTCACTGAAATCGTTAGCTTTCAGGGCCCTGCGCTTAGCAGCCTCTTAGAGAAGAAGAGGCTGGCTTCCGAAGCCGGGGGAGGGGGATGGCCTTGAGCGTGTATAAACTAAAATCGATGGGCTCTTCAAAGGCAGAGCTAATTCAGTTCTCCACCAGCCTGTCATGTTCTGAAGGCCAGGAGAGATAGAGAACGAAGGAACTGATAGCGGCTCACAGCGTGAGGCCTACTGGCAGCCACATGGACTTCAGACCAAATAGGCTTGGGTCTGCCAGACCTGGGCTACGGACATCAGCAAAGGGTTACAGAGACCTTCTTGCCCCAAAAGTGGTGGGATATTTCACACCTTCCAGTCCCACTAGTTCAGATAACATAATCCTGGAGAAGCAGGCAAAAGAATCTTGAAATGCTGGACAGGCATTCCAGATCCCCCTCTGGATGTGCCGTTCAGATCTGAGGTGTCCTCGTGACAGAACAGAAGTGTGGTTTGGATCTTAGCCTAGCATCTCCGTACAATCTCCCAGCCTCCCCCTCCCACTGCTGCCCCAATCTTGCCACAAAATATTGTTCCAGGGGTATGGGGGGGTGTCCTAGGGAGTAGTCGGTCTACTGTGGCAGAAAGAGTCTGCAAAATGCACATCACCTTTGCGTAGATTGAAATTTTAGGCAGTTTTGAACCCTGCTTCTGGAGATGCTACAGAAATTAATCACAAAAGGTGCTCCCTTCTGACATCCTTAGTTTGGTGATGTCACCTTTCAGCCAAAGTGACTTCTAACATGGATGTGTTTGCTAATGAAGTCCTTCAATAGGATCAATTCTTCTTGGCAGGATTTAAATAATATATATGTGGCCTTTGGCTCACAGGTACGGGGCAGTCTAGTCAAAAGAGACTAGACACGTTTGTTGCATTCATTGTGAAATGGTTTCTTGTAGCCTAGGATAGGTTCTTTTAGCTGTTGTTGTACTCATTTTGAACCGTCCTTTTTTTGTGGTGAACTCTTAATCTGGGAAAGAGGAGGAGCCAAGTACAATATGGAAGCCTAGAGAAGGGGAGGAGCCAAGCACAAAATGGCTGCCATGAGAAGTGGTACAGCCAAGTACAAAATGGCTGCCATGGGAAGGGGAGGAGCAAAATACAAAATGGCTGCATGGGAAGGGGAGGACCAAAATACAAAATGTCTGCCTAAGGAAATAGGAGGAGCCAAGTACAAAATGGCTCCCTTGGAAAGGGGAGCCAAGTACAAAATGGCTGACATGGGAAGGGGAGGAGCAATGCACAAAATGGCTGCCTTGGAAGGGGAGGAGCCAAATACAAAATTGGTGCCTAGGGAAGAGGAGGGGCCAAGTACAAAATGCAAAATGGCAGCATGGGAGGGGGTGGAGCCAAGTACAAAATGGCTGCCATATGAAAGTGAGGAACTAAATCCAAAGTGGCTGCCATGGGAAGGGGAGGAGCCAATTACAAAACGGTTGCCATAGGAAGCGGAGGAGCCAAGTATGGAGTCAAGAAGTGAGATCAGAAATCCCAGCCAATCAATACTGAGCTAGAAAGTTAGCTCAGCCAATCATTACTGAGTCAGGAAGTGAGCCCACAAGCCCCAGCCAATCAACACTGAATCAGGAACTGAGCTCAGCCAATCAACACTGAGCCAGGAATTGAACTCAACCAATCAACACTGAGTCAGGAAATGAGCTCAGCCAATCAACACTGAGCCAGGAGCTGAGCTCAACCTATCAACACTGAGTCAGGAAGTGAGCTCAACAGCCAATCAACACTGAGTCAGGTACAACAATTTCTCGTAAAGCCTTGGCGGAGGAGCATGTCCCATGACTGTCCTGCCCCTGAGTGCCTCCTCCCCCAACCAGCTTGCCTGTCTTTCCAGCAGCCAGCCAATCACCTTCCATCCCCCATCCCTGACCACCCCCTCCTCCTCCCACTTCCGTCTGAGGTTCGGAGGCTGCAGATCCCTGCTTCATGAGAGCTACCCCTGCTCCAGGCCTAAGGGGTAACCTACTCCACCCCAACCCAAATCCATTGAATGGGACATGTTTATAGAGTCCGGCATGTTCTTTTTCTCCATGCAGTTGAAGATCCTAAAAAAATAACCCGGGTTCTCAATCACACATATCTGTGTTTGTGTGTTTTATTTCTTAATTATATTTCTATTTCTCAGCATTTGCCGGCTCACGGCAGTTCACAAACATACCATAACTCAAAAATAAAAACATCCTTAGTAAAAAAAAATTCCCCTAAAAGACTAAACCTTGTTGTGCTGGCCACAAAATTCCCATCCTTCCCCTGGAGTGCTCCAGTTCATGTATTTAAGGTATAGGAAGCCATTCAGGAAGAATAACTACGAGACCAAGATGAACGAAGAGAAGGCACTCACCACTGGAGCCCGGCCAAGGCTTCGGAGGTGATAAAGGAGGCCCTTGGTATGGTAAATGGTGGGCTGGAGGACCGAGCTGGGCTTCAGCCATCGCCTGTTCAAGTCTTCTCCACTTAGGGAGCACCGCTGGCTAGAATCAAAGAAGAAGGAAAGAAAATCTAGCAGGTCTGAAAGGAGAAGCAGAATATTTGTCCCTGAAGGTGTCACAGCCAAAGCAGGCTTAGCGTGTCGGCCCACTATTTATTCCTGCACATTTACACTCGAGAGGGGATTGAATGAGCTCTGGTTGCCAGAGCTGCTTATTTCCCAAGGATTCATTTCTGACCCGCATTCATTATCACCTCCCTTGCCTGCTGAGGCCTGGGCGGTTGGACTTACCAATTTCAGCAGCTGACTTGTTTGAAAGGGAGACTGGAATGAAACACAATCCCCTGTGGTTTTCGCATGAATCAGTAACAGTGGCACCTAAAGTGGACGATGCATAAGAATGGCCATCACATGACCATTGCCTCGTTGGCTGCTTATTGGTGGGAGTGTAATGAGGGCGGGGCTTTAAGGAGTCCTCCCTCCAAACACAGCCTGGAGCAGGACACTGGGAGGTTGATGAAATCCACAAAATCAGGCCACCCAAAGACAAGGAGGTCACTCTGCATACTCAGGCGTGCAGCAAAAAACAAAACAAAAACAAGACTTTGCATAAGTAGCCCCACACCCAAACAAAAGGCTCAGGAAGAAGAGCAGCTGGTTTTTGTCCCCCCCCCTTTTACTACCCAAAGGAGTCTCACAGTGGCTTCCAATTGCCTTTCCCTTCACAAAGCTCTGAGAGAACTGTGATTGGCCCAAGGTCACCCAGCTGACTGCATGCAGAGAAGTGGGGAATCAAACCAGATTGGAGGCCACCAGTCTTAACCACTGCATTAAGTTGGCTTTGTAAGCATATATATCCTTCAGAGGGGAGAGAGCATTGGCAGAAATTGTCATAGTTTGTGGCAAAGGGAACAGGGGAGTCGGCATGCTGTAGGCCAGGGGTAGTCAACCTGTGGTCCTCCAGATGTTCATGGACTACAATTCCCATGAGCCCTGCCAGCAAATGCTGGCAGCGGCTCATGGGAATTGTAGTCCATGAACATCTGGAGGACCACAGGTTGACTACCCCTGCTGTAGAGAGCCAGTTTGGTGTAGTGGTTAGGAGTGCGGACTTGTAATCTGGCATGCCAGGTTCGATTCTGCGCTCCCCCACATGCAACCAGCTGGGTGACCTTGGGCTCGCCACGGCACTGATAAAACTGTTCTGACCGGGCAGTGATATCAGGGCTCTCTCAGCCTCACCCACCCCACAGGGTGTCTGTTGTGGGGGGAGGAATGGGAAGGCGACTGTAAGCCGCTTTGAGCCTCCTTCGGGTAGGGAAAAGTGGCGTATAAGAACCAACTCTTCTTCTTCTTCTTCTTCTTCTAGAAGCGTTAGATGACCCTGGAGGATGAGATTTTAAGGTGGACTGAGATTTCCAAATTGCTTCTCTCCCTTTTTATGATTCTTCATGGGGCTCCAGGTTTCTATCGTAGAATGATAATTTATTAACAGTGCTGAAAAATGTGTCCATTTTATAGAGAGAATCAGCATAAAGGAATAGAAAATGGTAGTATCATGGGTTCAGTTCATACCAAGGGAAAGCAAAACTGAAAGTGGGATTTGGGGGTTCACGAGAGCACAGAGATTCAAGCTTCAATTCCTAGTCTTTCGAACTGCATAGACAGATTTAGACAGATTTAGATAGAAGAGAAACAGCTGAATTATATTGACCCTTCAGCTAATGACCTCATGATGCTATCTATATGCATGTGTCGTGCATGTACACACACACACATTCCTTTATGTAACATATAAGTTACAGAGGTTTATACATTGCGAGAACTTATGGAGATTTTATCTCTCATTCTGCATAAAGCAATTTATTACTTACTTTCCTCCTTTGCTTTTTTTACAACAATGCTTTTAATTTTAAAAGCTTTTTTTTCTACATAAAAAGCGAGACTATGTTACAGATTTCTTCCAGCAGCACAAACTTCATAACAGCCTTGGTCTTTTCCTTGACCCAAGATTTTTAATTTAAAGTTGCCCCCTCCCCACTCACACCCACCCAAAGCACTTGTGATTTCTTATATCTAACAAGTAAGAATCTGCTACAGAGATATCTATTACTGAAGAAAAGGACTTTCTACAGAGCCACACACCCCTCATCTGAATTCATATAGGTAAGAGACCAGATTGCATAATATAATTCTGAAACAAGCTGATATTGTGATCCAGGGACACAACTCACTTCTTTTCCCTTTTTCTCCTTTTTTGTGGCACTGAATCCTATGCAATCATTGAAATAATTGTGCATTGTGCCACTGAGAGCCATCAGCAAAGGCTCAGGAGCACAAGATGACCCTCCCCCCAAAAAATGAATTTATTGAGAAGGCTGATTGATGCTATAGTGACAAGTATATCATAAATGTAATATGTATATTATAAATGTAATATTTGTGCCCTCGAAAAGCAGATGCCTACAGTTGTGTGCAGACGAGGACAACTATGTGATTGAGAGATGCTATCACACATCTGATGCAAAGTCCTTGTGACAAGATGCCAGGACTTGGTGAAGGGAAGGGAGACTTTCAGAACACAATCCAGAGTGTGTGGAGTTTAAAATCACGAATCCGGTGTTGTGCACAAAGGGCCAAAGAAGGAGTGGGCGTGGGGGAGGGAAGGATAGAAAAAAACAGAATGGGGAAAAGTGGTAATAATAAAAAAGGAAAAGTCGGGGGAAACAAAGGCAAATTCTGATGGAGATGCTGATAGCAGATGGCATAATTCAAAGAGGAAACGGACGAGAACCGCTAGAGAATCCGAGACAAGAGAGCAGGAGGGAGTTGCAAGTCACTTCTTAGGGAGAGAGAGGGAAAAGCCGCTGCAGACAGGAGATAAAAATGATTCCAAAATCTTCTGCCCATTACAGATAACTAGAAAGACAGGGCCCATCATACCGAGCGAGTGATGGTAGGACAGATAATAATAGCACCTGGGGCACAGCCAGCTATAAAAATCTAAAGGGACACATTGTGTTTGATAGCTGGAGAGCAGCTTTGCAATTCTCCGCGCATCCTAATAAGAGCGAGGCAGCTGCAGCGGCGCTGGGCGAGACCGTCTATAGAAAAGGGGAAAGAGATGCAAGCGCACCCCAGGATGCTTTTGGAGCAGCATGGGGCAGCATCAATGCCATGTGTGGCTAAATGGCTCTTGCCAAGAAGGGAAGGAGAAAGCACTTTTGTGTGCCTTGCGGGATTTCAGAGCCGAATTTGTAGAGGAAGCATAAAAAAGCCATTCTCTCTTTTTTGGCCCACCTTCGACGAAAGACGCCACATTTCCCAAGGGTGCCTTCTGTCACTATGGTCCTTTTGGAGCGGTGTTCCAGAGCTCCAGAATTTGTGGGATGCTTCTCCTTTAAGTGACGTTCCCTGTTTCTTTTCTTGTGATATTTGTTTATATTCTGGTCAACAGGTTTGGGGCTCCAGGTTCTACCGTTGCTTTGGTCCGCTTCGTTTACTTCAGCCCAACATGGCATTGATGCACAATGTTTGTGGTGTTTATCAGTGCAAGGTCAAGAGTGGAAGCATCAGTCTGATTTCTTGGCACACAAACGGCACTGGAAAAATGAAGAGGCTTTCAGGATAATGATCAAGGCAATGAAACAGAATACGGCACTTTTAAAAAAAATTTGCAGGCTCAACTCTTGCAAAGAAGAGGCAAAAATCAAAATATGCAGGGTCTAGGTGTTGAAACAGCTGTGTTAAGAAATTCAGAATTGGAGCCAGCCAGCCAGCTCACAACTGTGGTCAACCTCGCCCTCCATTCTGTAGACATGTCATCTAAGTACGGTGGTGGTGCCACGGAAACGGAACGCTGCATCGAGTCACTGCTGGCTGTCTTCCAGCGCTACGCTGGCCGTGATGGGAACGCCCGGTCCCTCTCCAAAAAAGAGTTCATTACGTTTATGAACACAGAGCTGGCATCTTTCTCAAAGAACCAGAAGGACCCATGCGTCCTGGACCGCATGATGAAAAAGCTCGACATGAACTGTGCCGGCCAGTTGGACTTCGCCGAATTCTTGAACCTCATCGGCGGTCTGGCTGAGGCCTGCCATGAACATGTGTTGTCCTCCCCAACCAGTGGTGGACCAAAGAGGTCATGAACCGCCCCCTCCCGTTCTGACCCATCGCCGGCAAAATCCCAAAGATTCCAGAAAAACGATATCAGCATGTGATCAAAACCAGCGACACCATCTGTATTCTAACCAATAAAGTCAAAATTCAAAAAAAAAATTAAAAAAAAAATTCAGAATTTGAATCCACCTGATCGCTACTGATTTTTCTCAGCAATGCAAAACAGGGCAATGGTAGGAGCCTGGCAGATTCACACAGGATATACTGGAAATGGAAATCATGGGGACCGATTGATCACAATCATCTGTGTCAAGAAGATGGTGTGGATCCGGTCCTATGCAAGAAGGAACATAAAGGGACAGCTGTGCAGGATCTTCTGCAATGCATATACAATGCCTTGCATATTAGAGGTCCCAGAAATTGGCCACACAAAACTTGCACAAGAAGAAATGCAAATAGGGGCACCATGAATGAGTGCAAACAGCCACCATGGCCTTTCACTTGTGCAAGAGGTTGAGTGTAAGTAGAAATCTGCACAGGACCCAATATAGTGTGAAATGGCTAACCAGAAGAGTAGGGGGGTTCTAAGCTTTTTGGTTGGGTGAAAGCATGACCCCATATCAGGCTGAGCCACAGAAAACTACCGATATGTGGGAGTAAGGGAACCCAGGGATGACCAAACTGTGGCTCTCCGGATGTCTATGGACTACAATTCCCATGAGCCCCTGCCAGTGCATGCAGGGGCTCATGGGAAATGTAGTCCATGGACATCCAGAGAGCCACAGTCTGGCCACCAGTGTATTTAGGCCAACATGTAATGAGCTTTTGGAAAAGCCAGATAACATTTTGGTAGGGCTAACAAAATTGCTCAAACAGGTATAACTGTTGGGGGGTAGGGAGGGAAAGTAGGAGAAAGAGAAGGAAAAATAGAGGGGGAGGGTAGGATGGGATATCCAGAATCTAGGTCTACCCCTATTGACTCCTAGGGTGCTCCTTTCTCATTGAGGCTCTCTCCTCCATCCCCACTACCACCTTCTCCTCTTAGCACCCATGTTCTTCCTTCAGCTAAGGTGCTGCTTTTGACTCTACCCCGAGAAACATTCAAAATCCCAGAACCATAACATACTCTAAGACATTTCTGGAGTCCAAAAATGATGGGAGATCATGCTGTTCCAAAAATAATTTACTATACTAGTAGTTTCACCAGTATATGTGTCCCCATCCCCCCACCAAAAAAATCTTTGCAGCACATTGTGTTTGTGCACGCACACACATGTGTGTTAAATGTTGTCAAATCGCTTCTGACTTATGATGACCCTGTTGTTGTTGTTGTTGTTGTTGTTGTTATGAAATTTCTTATCCGCCTTCCCCCGAAGGCTCGAGGCCGGTTAAAGGTAAAGGTATCCCCTGTGCAAGCACCGGGTCATGTCTGACCCTTGGGGTGACGCCCTCCAGCGTTTTCATGGCAGACTCAATACAGGGTGGTTTACCAGTGCCTTCCCCAGTCATGACCGTTTACCCCCCAGCAAGCTGGGTACTCATTTTACCGACCTCGGAAGGATGGAAGGCTGAGTCAACCTTGAGCTGGCTGCTGGGATTGAACTCCCAGCCTCATGGGCAAAGCTTTCAGACTGCATATCTGCTGCCTTACCACTCTGCGCCACAAGAGGTGGGTTACAACATATATAAAACCCCCAACAACATTTAAAACCAATATAAAATACATCAATCCCATAAACCATGATGCTGCGGCATAAAAAAAAGTCTTCCCGGACCCAGAATCTCCCAACTAAATCCAGGGGGGAAAGGGCAAAGAGGGTCAATTACGGTCCTCCAAAACCTCCTTGCATTAACAGCCATTCTCAGTTCTTGCAAACTGAGGGCCATGGTGCTCGGAGGGGCCGTCAACTGTAGGGTTTTCAAGGCAAGAGACGGTTTCCCACAATCTGCTTCTGTGTAGCTATGGATAATTTTTCCCAGGCAAAAGCTGAAAGCTGGCCTGGTGTTCTTCTTTCTGTTTCCAAGGAGGACGGCAACTTTAATCAGGTTATCCCATGACAGCAATTGTCGCCAAGAAGTTGATCAATGGCATAATTCCCATTGAACGGATCTTTGTGCCTTCCCCACATAAAAATCCAGAGAGGATACATAAATGTGAATTATTTTCTGCTTAGCATGATTTAATGCAGAAATATTTTTTCAATCAGAGAACAGCCGGGAACATTGTGATTAGGTAGCTGGGCGTGTTCTGAACCACCGAAGAGAGGACTGGGAAACGAGTCAAGGTTTTTATGTTCTAAGAAAAGAAGAGTTTTGCTTGGATCTCTTTATCGTTCTGGCCCCCAAAGCATTTGGATAGGGCTCCAAGCTCCATCGGCTCTGATCCAAGAAATGAATCAACTAATGCTTCTGTCGATTAATTTCATGGGGCCAGATTTACGGCTCTGTAACTGGTTGGAGGGCAAGCAGTGTGGTATGGCCAAATCTCACCAGGTCTCAGAAGCAAAGTAGGGTTAAGTTCTTGGATGGGAGACCACCGAGGAAGTCTCGGCAGAAGAGGCAATGGCAAACCATATCTGCTTCTCAAAATTCTTGAAAGCCTTTTGCTGAGGTCGCCATAAATTGGTTGCTACTTGACAGCATTACACACTTACATAGATATCATCCACCAGGACCTGAATGGACCAGGCTAGCCTGATCTTATCACATCTCAGGACAAGAAGATGTTTTCTTCATGAGCAGAACAAAATTTGTTCTGCTACTTCAGACCAACACGGCTACCCACTTGAGCCCACCTGTCATGGTTATCCTTTGCATTGTGCTTTTGGAATGTCTGTTTTTATGCATAATGTGTGTAGTTTTACAGTGCTCATTAAGGGTACAGTATCCGCCTTCTTTAAACATGAATGCTTCCACGTGTCCATTCTTGAATCGGAACCCAGATGTCCTGTCCTGTGGATATGTCCTGATGGGCAACAAATCCAGCCATCAGCTGGAGAAAATAGCACCCCTGGTCCTTCTCAGGTCAGGGAAATGGCACAAGGGAAGGCAGAAGCTCCTTCTCCCTGTATGCTATTGCCCCAGCAATGTTACCAACTCCAGGGTGGGAAAATCCTGGTGATATGGGGGGTGAAGGTTTTGGGGTGGGGAGGGATCTCAGCAGAGTCTACCCCCAAATAAGTCATTTCCTCCTCTTTGTAGTTTTGAAATCAGTTGCCCCACCTGGAGGCTGGCACCCCATGCTGTAGATTACCTGCAGCTCCAATGTATGTTATTGTCCCAATCTGAACAGGAAGCTTGGAGTGGGATTCAAACTAAAAATTGCCATGGAAGACAAGTGTCCTCAAACTACCCCTTTCCACAGAACTCTGCTGTTAAATGGAGTCAAGTGATTGGCTAAAAGAAAGATCCGACAGAACAAAATCGTTAATTGGTGGGTGGTGATCAGCAAAATGCACCACAGCTTTCAGCAACTCTGATAAACAATCCTACTTATCTTTCTGCAAAAAAAAGAAAAAGAATTGAATGCTGTGGGTCAGCATAAAATGGAATTCTCCCCTCATTTTTCAGGAATCGTATCTCCTGAACCCGTGAGATGGCCTTTTGTCAGCTCCTTCTGGAAGCTATCAATTCCATGCCTGGGTTAGCCAAAGGGCTCTCACCACCGTGACATCCAAGAGATTCCTTATCCCGATAGCCTTAAGGAAAGGTAAGCAATGCAGTTGCCTTGCCAAGGGATAACAACACTTCCAGCCCCACTGAGCACGTAACAGGGTAGAAGCAGGTTCCTTTTATTCCTTTTTTGGGGAGGAATTTTCCTCTGATCCACTTGGCTGCCACTTCCTCAGCCATTCAACACTTCGTCCCCTTCCCAGATGGTGCAAATTTGAATGATAAAACTGTCAACTTGGCAGCACATCATCCAAGCAAAAAAAAAAAAAAAAAATGCAAAGGCACCAGCTGGATGATTGTTGCTGTATCTCCAATGAAGCAAGAAGGTGTGTCTGCACAGACAAGATCCACGACCCCCGGGGAAGGCTTAAGAAGGGTCAAGAGGATTCTGCAAAGATGACTTGCAGCTGAGCTGTGGTTGGGCTAAAGGGCTGATTTCCTAGCCGGTTAGAGGGTTCGTCTAGGATCCAGGAGATGCTTGTCCGATTGCCCACTCTGTCATGAGAGCCTGCAGGGTGACCCTGGGCTAGTCACACACTGTCAGCCTAATCTACCTCACAAGGTATTAATTTTCTTGCTACTACAGTATAACATTTGAACAGTACTGTAGTACAAGTTATTGTTTTTTGATTTTAGAGTCACTGGAGCTCGTTTTGACTCTTCTTTGCTCCCTCTTTGATGGACATACAATAAAGTACATGGGATTGTTTCACACCAGCTTTCTTCTTGTTTTGGTAATTCACGGCTGACCGGTCTTCTGGAGTGAATGGATTTGGGTTTAAACAGATGTTTCAGACCTTCTTCTCAAGATCTCCCGGCAAAAGACAACATGTCATCTTATCAGCCACTGGCATTGTATGGAGGTTCCTGTAGCCAGACGAAAGCTTCAAACATGACAGAGGTTCCCTTCTCATCTAGCCCTTTCATATCCACAATACTGACCGATCATAGAATCATAGAATCATAGAGTTGGAAGGGGTCATACAGGCCATCTAGTCCAACCCCCTGCTCAACGCAGGATTAGCCCTAAGCATCCTAAAGCATCCAAGAAAAGTGTGTATCCAACCTTTGCTTGAAGACTGCCAGTGTGAAAGGAACCAAGTGACTTCCCTTACCACCCACCATGCGTCTTCAGGCTTGAGGTTTTGCTGCAGGTTCCACCTAGACCTGAGAAACCAAACAAGGCTGCCTGGCAGAGAGATTCAGGAGAGACTGGGGCAGTAGGGGCATGATTTAGCATCCCTCCTTCTCCATTATGTTCCATTTCTGATCCTCAACACACTGTCTTGGTCCTCCAACCACAATCTGAAACTCCTCCCATGTCATGAAACCTAGAACCCCTGTGCCTAAACAAACCTAGAACCCGGAACTCTGCCCCAGAGGCCTCTGTTCCTTTGCAGGCCAAAGCTCTTGTTTTCTCCCTTCTTATTTGTATGTCAGCAAGCACACTCTCATCTCGCAGAATGACATTTGAGCCATCTGGCTGCCAAATGGCTTATTGATGCTGCTGAATGTCTCATCCCCCTCCCAGACAGAAAGGGGGTGGGCATATCACAGCAGAAGGGGCAGCATTTTTGCCAACGATGCTCCCCCTCCCCAAAGACACCACAGTATTGACTCCTTCCGCTCTGGCCTATGATGCTCCAGGGCTTCCCTTTTCTCAGCTGGGGTGGCTCCAATTAGCGTAATGAGCTTCCAGTACTTCACCTTCTTTGTCCGGCTAGGTCTTTGCCATGCAAGACACTCCTTTCTCCTTGCAATGAATGCTTCCAGGTCCATGTTCTTTCACTCAATGTGTTTGTCAGGCGCAAAAGATCTTCTGCTGTCTTTGCCATTTTAGCCAGTTGCAGTGGACTGGGCAGAGAAGCGTCATCTCTCCCAGGGTTCACTGGGGTGTGGCGTGACACTCAGACCCAGGGTAGCATGGGTTCCTATTGATTCAAATATTTATGGCCCCAAAAGGCCAATCCACACATTACAAAGCCCTCTTGTCGCCCACAAGGACTGTTGGTCACATGAATTCTGGGAGTTCTACGCTTCCCAAGTGCATAGAAAGGTTCCTTGCCCATGAAACTTACATGTATGCAGCAGGCTGGGTCAGAAATAAATTCCTGGAGTTGTGACATGTTGATAAAATGACAAGAGGGGAGCCCTTCCTCCCCCTCAACTGGTGTGGGGTTGTCAAATCAGAGTTGAGAAACTCCTGGGGATTTGGAGGCAAGTCCTGGGAAGGGCAGAGTTTGGGCAAGCGAGGATGCACAGCAGGAAGTCCACCCTCTGAAGCTGACATTTTCTCCAGGGAAACTGAACCCTGTAAGGAGAAAAGTTGTAGTCCTAGGAGAGGTACAGGCCCTAACTGGAGTTTGGCACGTCACTGCAGTGCTTCAGAATGCAGCTGAGAACTTATAGAAGAAGGGTTGGCCACATTCTGCTTTGTAATTCTTAATTTGGGTATACGAATGTGTTTCTCCAAGACTCAGGGGTTTATTGGCCATGGTCATGGAGAGTCCATTTACTGCCACAGCTGTGAAGACAGAGTTTTGCCAATATGCTTTTGACGTCTTGCTAGCAGAAGTCAATTTCTGTGATGGGAATGAACAGAGTGGAATCCTAGAGTGGGAAGGGGCCATGCAGGCCATCTAGGCCAGCCTCCTGCTCAATGCAGGGTCAGCCTAAGACATCCGGAATAAGTACTTGTCCAGCTGCTGCTTGAAGACTGCCAACACCTCCTTAGGCAGCCGATTTCACTGCTGAAGTACCCTGACTATGAAAAAAAATTCTGATGCCAGAACTGTTCAATGTGTAGTTTAAACCTATTATTGCAGGTCCTCTCTTCTGCTGCTACCAACAGGAACCACTCTCTGCCCTCCTCCAAATGACAACCTTTCAAATACAGAAACGGCTGGCTCTCTTCTTTTAATTTGTATTGCAGTGTGAGTGTGAGTGTGTGTGTGTGTGTGAAAGGAGATTTTAGCTGCTTTTAACAAAAGAAGCCACTCTGAGCCCTACCAATGTGGGGGGAAGCAGAATATAAATATTTCAAATAAATAAAATGCAGTGCAGGCACCCCAGTTGTGCCTCAGGCATTTTTAGGACGTCACAGATCTCAATTATTTGTAAATATTATCTTCAACATCAACATGTTTTCAGGAGCGGGATTTGCAAAGAGGAATGAGCTGCAAGCATACGCATTATATCACACACCCATATTTCAAAATTCATTTTGTTTCCCTTGACATTTCCCAGATATTCTGCTCAAGGAAGAGTCTCTGAATTTCCTTCAGATTTCACAAAAGGACTCATGTTATTTATTTATTTCAAACCCTTATGACTCCCACCCAACACCCCTCCAGCACTTGATCTGAAAATTCAGCGCTGCTTACAATCCATCAGCAATACATGTTCCATATGAAGGAAACCAAGAGAATCAAATGCCTGGATGAAAAACTAATACATTGTCCTCTGGAGTTCCTTCTGAAATTCCTGTAGCAAAGAAGCTTTCTGAACTTCTCCCAGATGCCCACTTATTAATTTATGCCACACTTATCTTCACGATGGCCAGTAAACAAACTTAAACCGCATTCTTTCCCCCTTCAGTTTACCCTCACAACAACGACCCTGTGAGGAAGGTTAGATTGCAATTGTGGACTGACCCAAGGTCACCTGGCAAGCTTCCATGACAGAGCAGGAATTCGAACCTGGGTCTCCCAGATACCGGTCTGGAACTGTAACTACTACATCACACTCTGGCTCTCATATTGCCCGAAACTGGCGCTACCACCAGATAGCACCAAACTGGTGCTACCACCAAATAAAGCCTACATTCTTGCAAAGGATGGCCACCCACTGGGGGGAGGGCCTGTTGTGTGGCCCGAAGTTGGCATCTGGGCTCAGACAGGGAGGGCATATTGGTATGATGAGCCAGGAGGTTCTCCAGCTCAGCAAACAAAAGTTTATATGGATCTTCCCATTGAGTCAGACACAAGAATGGGAGAAGAGTTACAGCAAAGATGGCCACCAGTGGACATGCAAGAACAGACCCTGCACTTCCCCCTGAACATAAATTGTAGCTCTGTCAAGACAGCATTAACTGAAATATGCTGAGTGGACAACCAACTGCACCATCTGGTAGCTCAGCTTCCTTCAACAGGCAAGCAGAGATGATGTGAAAGGGAAGCCATAGGTTCGGAGGAAGCCAGGACACCAGACGTATGAACACCTTTTTAAATTGTGATCTCAGTATGGTCCAAGTTGCTGGTGATTCCAGACAACAAAGCAAGAAAACGGATCTTCCTGCCAGTGTGCACTATTAGCTAGTTATTGCTTTAAACCAACTGGATCCAGCTGATGGGATCTAGCAGCGCGTTGGTCAATGACATGTCTGCTTGAATCCTGCCTCGGACCTCAAACTCAATCCTCAGAGGATCCACAAACACAACACCCATCACCTCTAGGCTTAGGGAGTGTTGAAGCTACTTGTTAAACCTGCTGTCCAGCTGAAATCTAGTGTGCCATTAGAAACCCACTGCTCCCAGATTGTCATTGTGAAAGTAATGGGCTGAGGTTTGAGAGACTGGGGGAAAGCAGGGCTACTATCTGCCTGCTTCCCTGTCCTGGCCAGTCCTCTGTTTGGTTTTTATCATAAGGTTTTTACCTAGCACGTCAATGGCAAAGAGCAGCTGCCAGTTGACACCACGGAGGGTGGCCCATAAAAGAGGTGCCACTGGCATTGGCCTGCTCCTGGCAGGTGCAGCAGTGTGGTGTGTCAGTGACACACAATGGGTTGGGTTCCTGGGGGCCTTTATTAGGCACCATGTATCTAGGCCCCACTATTCCACCACTGATTGCTTCCTGGACAGATTCCCACCCTCTGTCCCTTGGTCCAGGGCCCCAGTCTATACACTATGATCTGAGAATGGGGGGGGGGGTCTCAATAAGAGACCAGCTCACCAAACAGCACAGCCAACCTGGCTGGGTAGGCCAGGGGCCCAGAGCCAGGCAGGCTGGTTGGCTGTATGAGATGGGTGTCCGTCAGTCACCTCATGCCTGCTTCCCCATGGGGACTCCGGGGCCAAGGGATTTGCCCTCCTGGCTGGGAGGTGGCGGGTTCTGGGGCACCCCTATAGCCAAGCTCTGAGCAGCCAGATGGCTGAGGTGGTGATGTTTCTTCTCACGCCAGTGGGTGAACCCTGTGGCTGGCAGGTATGTTTGGTATCAATAAAGCTGTAGCCTTATTAACGCCAGTCATGAGTAGTGTCTTGTGTGGCCCACATGCCATCCTGCCAGTCAATCACTTCCAGGTTCCAGATTGATCAGTGCATCACCAACGTCTGGTTGCAAGCTCTGCAATTGGCTGTACCTTTCACTGATGGATTGCAGGATCCAACCTCTGCCTCTGCTCCTAAGGCTGCCCTGGTAGATGTCCTTGACAACTCACGTATGAGGGAGCACCTACCACCTCATACCACAGCAGAGGATCCACTTAGTGCACACAACATGGTGGGTTCAGTCCCTAGCATCTCCTGCTGAAAGACTGTGGCCTGTGGGAAATTCTTGCCCGAGACCAGAGACAGCTGCTGCCACTAGGGAGGGGTTGGAGTAATTCAGGAACCTCAAGGCTGCTGGCTCATATGGCTTCTGTGAAAGCAGCCCTGTCCTCCACTGTCAATCATGGCAAGGTGTAGACCTTCAAGGCTGACGGTTCCTTATTTACCACGCAGTTCAATTCAGTCAGGGTATAATTAGGCACTCAGACTACCAATAAATTACCCTGTCCTTTGCCTGCAAGGAAAGGGGTACATCAAACAACATGGGCTAAGGCATCCAGAGTGTTCTCCAAGGTCACGTTTCTGAACTGCTGGCGGAAGAATGGGCATTTGTAGGATGCAGGGAGCATAACATGTTGCTCTGGCTATGCAAAGTAAACTGTTCTGCTGGCTTTTGATGGCCAGCAGCTATTTCTAGACAGGGTTGTCAGCACTCAGGGTCACCAGACCCCTTCTCCCCCAGCACCATTCCTCCAGCAAGTCCAGGGGACTGACCAGCAGAAAACTGAGGCCTAGGCCTCTGTAGCCACTTATACGGCTATATCACTGGTATTTGGACAAAAACTATATGGTGAAAATGGCTTTTACCATAGTGTTGTCCAAACATCACTGGTGGTGTGAAGATCCCACTTCTGGTGTGTACTGGTATGCCACATCACAAGCAACAGAGGCCTGGAATCTTCCTGCCAATTTCCTTGGAAGGGGGACTCTATGACACTGTCTCCCATTGAAGTCTCTCCCCTCCCCAAACCCCAATCTCTTCAGGCTCTGCATCCAAAATCTCCAGGTATTTCCTAACCCGGAACTGGAAGCTCTAAGTTCTCACTGCTGCTTTCAGGGGGTCCTGGCAACTGTACAAGCCCTGCCTCTGCAAACAATGGGAAAAGTGAAGTCTGGAGAGGATGTGATGTTACTTCTGGGTGGCACTCTAGGAATTCCCCCCTAATCTCTGTTGTAAAGATCACAGAGACATACAGAAATTCTTAACCAGTTTAGTTAATGCCCATCTCTGGACCTGGCTAGGCCATTTCACAACCTCCTACCCATGGACAATTCCATCATGCGCACACCATGCCCCTGTCACACCCCAATCATGAGCTCAGCATGACCCCGTCTCCCCAAAAACCTGTAAAAACTCTGGCTCTGCCAAGACAAAGTATCTTCTGATTTGGATCCAGTTGTGTCACTCCCTCTCTGCTCTCCAGGACTGGTAAATACATCTACTGCAACTCTCTTCCCCCCTTTCCCTCCTATCTGCTCGAATGCTAGTGTGCTAGATATATTTTTGCCTATTCCTTTTTGCTGTTTTCCTTCCAGTAAAGAAGGTTATTATTTTAGTATAACTACTTGTTGTCTGTCTTGAGTTCTAAAGGGTGTAATCACCTCGTAAACATTGGCAAACGATCCATCTTGCTATGTTACCAAATCTCTCGCAAAGCAATTCCCCACTGCTAGAACTACATGTGTCTTGGGACATTTATGTGTGCAATTTCTGGTGGAAAACAGGCAATGGGGCTCACAGGTGGGCGTCCTCTTACCACAGTGGGAGTCATGGCAAGCCCAGGAAGAAATGTCATGGAGAAATATCATCTGTGTGTGTGTGTGTTCGTGTGTGTGTGTGTGCACTTATACATCTGCATTTCATGAGCATTCCATTGAACTCTCAATTGCCTGTTGAGAATTTTCAAGTACTCAGCAGGGATATTTGCAAAAATGAAAACGATTCTCAGCTGAGCATGGGGTTGTTCAGTCATCACTAATC